>NC_056505.1:32594098-32615688 GCF_014905685.2 Nematolebias whitei
ATTTGTACTCTTTTGTGTTTATTTATTTGTTAATTGTTAGGCTTCTTGATCCGAGTCCAAATTTCATACCACAAACATGCAAATGTGAACTGGTATGACAATAAAAAATCCTTGAATCTTTGAATCCTTACTTCCTTAGAAATGAGCCACCACACATGGCTCCGATGTGATAGAGATGCACCAGGACCAACACGGACGACAGTCTCTCATGTGCAGGACATAAAATCCTTTCTTGTGCTTTTCATCCCAGATTCTGTCCCAAGAGTTTTCTGGACTGTGCTTATTTGGAAAGAAGACGTGTTTTTGAACAAATGTAGAAGGAAACAGACCAAACCCATTTACAGACATACTTTGGGGTTTTATCCTTGCTGGGATGCTTGATGGGGAGTGGTGGCGCAGAAGTTAGAGAAGGTGGACCTGTGATCGGAAGATCGCCGGTTCAACCCCTTGGACCGACAACATCAAAATGTTGGTGGGAAAAGTGAAGCACCCACGCCTGCCTCCACCCTCATTTGCCCCACTCTGGACCCTTGAGCAAGACCCCCACCTTCTGCTCCCCCAGGTGCCCTGGATGGCAGCGCTCTGCTCCACACAGGGGGCTGTGGTATCTCGGTGGTCTGTGGTTGCATCAGGAAGGGCATCCGGCATTAAAACAATCGCCAAGTCTTCGTGCGAGTTAGTTCAGTTTGGCGAGCCCTGAGGAAGGGAGCAGCCGAAAGAAGAAGAAAATAACCTTGTTGGGATGCTTAACCACTTGTTTTTATTACATTTACAAATATTAAAAACAAAAACCTTGAAGCTTTATTTATTTATTCTAACAACGGTAAAGAACTTATATTAATTAACTTGGTAATTGTAATTGTTTGTGATCCTCCTGTGGTTGAAAGCTTTTACCACCTAAACTGCAAATATAGTTAAAATACAAAAGGATTTGGAGGTTAAAAAAAAAACTTTTCATTCCTAGGCCTATTAAGGTGAGTTTGATTTTGGAACAAACAAACAAAAAACAACCTTGTTGAGGTAAAGACATGAGATTTTGTGTTCTGAAAGTCGAACACTTGTTCTTGTAGCGTGAGGAAAATCCATGGCCTGTAGGGGGCACAGTGTACAGTGGTAAAGCTTTTATAATCCCTCTGCTCCACTTTGCTCAGAGGTTAACTGTATGAGGTGCATCTGGACTCGCCCGCTGTGGCTTTACGCAGGGTAGCATTTCATCTGCAGGAACCTGTTGGCGCTGTGCGTCAGAAAGCTGCGTTCTGCTGTTTGCACGAGTTTGACTCTGAGTGAGAGTTAAACAAACATTCACTTGTTCCAGGTGATGCTGCTTTTTGTGTCTACGATGTGCTGACAAACTGGTTGAGCATATAATCAAATCTCTTGTTCATTTTTTTTCTTTGTTTCATGTGTTTCAGCTCTATAGTTTTAATAAAAGGGTTATGTTTTTTGCCTTCATTTGTTTCAGATTATAGCACAGCTTTCTGTTTTTTGATAGAGATTATGCATCCACGTGGGCAAAGTTTTCACTTTCTGCATCTCTTGCTTTGCTTTGTTGTCACTGTCTTTGACTATTACTGAGTCAAACTGGGGCGACAGAGCACTGCAGAACATATAACACCCCCTCCTCCTCCTCTTCCTCCTCCCTGCTTCTCCTCCTCCCCTTCCTGTTCTGAGTCAGGGACCTCCCATTCTCGCTGTCTTTCTCTGATTCCCTTCCACACTCCCTCTCTCCACCCAGTTTCTCCTTGACGGTGAGGCTTGTCAGCAGCAAAAGCTGACACAGTTTCTCCTACCTGCCTGTACCTGCAGAAGAACCAAGGAGGGGGAATAAAATCCCCTCCCATCTTTCACGACCTGACTTTTTTTCCTCAAAGCACTCGTTCCAGTTGCCTCTGCTTGGCACTGCACTGGGTGTCCTCTGGTTTTCCTCGTGGAATACGAATGACTACAGCAGCGTTCTTTTTGCCACCAGCTGCCTTCTGCTAATTTCTCTATGCAGCTTTTTGCCAAAATCATTCTTTAAACTATGATGAAGCATTTTTGAGACGGATTTTTCAACTTAAAAGCTGAGCCTTTTTTTTTTCCCCTCCATGGATTAAAGGATCAACATCAGCCTTGGGAACACATTTTGTTAGTTGTTATTCAGGGTTTCAATCAGGACTGAAAAGCTCACACCTGGACGGCTAACAGAGGTCTCTCAGAGCTTTTATAATAATAAAAAAAGACCAAGAATGAGCATCTATAATAGAAGTGGGTGAATGTTTTACTACCATAAATGTTTGGCATCTAGAAGACATGGTACTGTTGTTGTCACTGGTCACTTTGACACTTAGTTAATTACTTTGTGTGCTTGAAGACAGCAAAGCACGTCTGAGAAACCTGTTGGAGAGCACAAAAGCCTCCTCACGAAGCGCTGCCCTTCACAATAGCTTCCAAACACTGCCCTTAAATAACCTTTCCATGCCCATTTGGGTGTCAGGCAAATCATAGCAGACGTACGCCGTGAGAATTGGAATAGACTTACGAAAGCTTACAAATTTACTTGGGTCAGACAGCGTGGAGCCTTGACGGCAATGAGTTGAAACTAGAGTCCTGACGGCTCCAGAGGGACTAAACTGCAGAGAGGCCTTTCAGAAGTGAAACGGAGTGATTCATTCCAGCAATGGTCACGCACTGACTTGCTTCATCTGCGCTGCATCACCACTTCCAGCAGGCTCAGCTTTGTTGTTCTTCCTGTCACCTTCCTCACTGCTGCAGTATTGACCCTGCAGCGTGCGTCAGTGAGCACCTAGGACACCATCCCTGGACTCTCATCTCTCTAGTACGTCTAAGACTCTCATGATTTGCTGCTGCTGTATTAACAAGAGTCGCAGCTCTGCTCACAAGTTCTGTTCAGACGTGACGGATCTTGCCAGCAGCAGGTTGTGATGGAGTATTTTGGGGACAAGTTGTCAGTGGCACACTCTCAGGTGTCGGGATGGATGGGAAATGTCCGCCGCTCCCTTCACGGAGCGCTCAGCTTTTTATCCAGCTCTGTGGAGAGGGGAGGCAGGGGAGAAGATGGAGTCGGGGACTTCAAGAGAACCAACTCCTTACGGTCCCTTGCGTCCCGCAGCAGGGAGTCCATCCGCCGGTTCTCACTGCGCAGCCAGCAACGTCTGTCCCTACGCAGACGCACGGCACCGAACACCCCCACTGCTGTAAGACTTCACACACACACATTTTGGGTACAAACACAGCAGTTAAGTACTGGTTCCTGCTACAAACAATACTGATAGGTTGGCCAGGCATCGATGTGATTCATGGTTAGCAAACCATAATTACACACTAAGAAGTATTACTTTAACATCTGTTGGAGTTAAATAAAGCTCAAGTGGAATTCAAGCCATTTTGTAGCAATGTCCACGTCCCTGTAGAAACAGCTGCTCCTTCATCAGCTGTTTGGTGTCCAGTCAAACCTGTCAATACCCTCTACATCTGCTGTGATGCGCTCGTCCCTTCCGCTCATCATCAAACTCTTTCTATGCATCCCTGTCGTCTGCCCTACCCTACTGAAATCATCTAAATCATGTCTCATGATCAAACCTCTTCTTCAACTCATTCTTCTGGTCTTTACGACGTTCGTCTTCAGATATTTGTCATCATGTATTAACAAAGGAACAATGATGGTACTGTTAACATTTTAGCATTTGCAAAGCCAAAAAATCTGTACTCCCCAATAGAAAAAAATCTGTGTGCGAACAATGAATTTATAAATCCACGAGAGTCACTTGTACATTACAACAAAAGTGCCATGTTTCTTAAGCTCGTGCCTGTTTGTTCAACTGCTGCACAACACCTAATGACTCACAGTTCCTACAGATAAGTGGTGTTTTCATGGCCTAAAGTGGCTGTCAGTTCTGATACTGTGTCTTAGATTTAGACATGAACAGCTGGTATTGTGGCCTCAACGCCTGGCTTCTCATCAGTAAGTGGACAAAATACAGAAAGAAGTCGGGAATGGATGAATTTGGACGTCAGGGTTCAGGAAATTTACGAAGACAGCAAGATAAAATGTTTGTACTGGTGTTTTTTAACGGGTAATAACTTGTTGACCAGATAAGTGGGCGGCTGTGGCTGAGTGGTTAGAGCAACCGTCCTCCAATTCAAGAGTTGGGGGTTCGAATCCACCAGTAGTCAAATGCTGAAGTGTCCCCGGGCAAGACACTGAACCCCTCATTGCCTCCGATGTGTGTCCCATCGGTGTATGAATGTGATAAAGAACAGATTAGTCTCTTTCGAATGATTTGTTCAATTAGCTTTGTATAGATCAGGTTTCTGTATGAGTGGATAAATGAGGACACAGATCGTGTTATAAAGAGCTTTGAGTGTCTTGATAAGGTAGAAAGGTGCTATATAAGTACAGTCCATTTACCATTTACCATAAGTTAATATTTGAGAGCCTTTGGAACTTTCCATTTTCAGAGCACGTTGAAGTCTCTTATTTCATTCCTTTATTTGAAAAATGTATTTGATCTATTTTAGTGCTTCTCTGTCCATACCAGTGTACTGTATTGAGCTCTGTTTTGACATATATCCCTTTCAAAAATCAGTGCTGTGCCAAACTTTGAAACCACTGTATCACTTTTGTTTCCAAGCAGACCAACTTTCTTTTAATCTTTCCTAACATTCTTAAGGCTTTCTCAGAGTCGGAGTTTCTTTATTTGTCATATGCAGCACATGTGGTACATGTGGTGGAATGAAATTGTGTTTCTAAAGGTCTTTCAAAGTTTTTCTTTGGATTAATTCTACTATTGTCCCTCATTTCAGTCCAGTTCTTTTAACTATGACAACATATTGTGATTGACGCAATACTGGTCCATCCCTTGAGTTTAGGAAGCTATTCGTGCCTGAATAATTCATAGGTTAGAATTAAGTGGCTTAACAACAAAAAATATGAAAATGGTCGGGGTTTATATGCAAACATAGCTCCAGGTCATAAAAAAAAGTAAAAAATCAATCTAACGTCTGCCTCCTTGAAAGCTAATCATAAAAAATGAGTGATAACCCATGACATTTCCATAGTATAGTTAATTACCAACTTTTTGTGCCAGACAAGTTCTGAAGTCAGATGAGAAGCAGCTTGGCATCACACAGTGTAGGATCCATGCCGACACAAGTGGTAAACCTAAAAAGACCGAGTTGTGGGAAGCCAGAAATAAATGTTAAAAACAGCATTTGACTCAAAGGCTCAAGCAGACAGCTGCAGCAACTTATTTAAATGTTATGAATAAAAATATTGTGGATCATTCAAGGAGCACTGTCAAGTTAATCCAGTCAGAGCTGTTGGTTTAATTTTCGGGGAGCGGCGTTACTGAAAGACCGATGAAAAGTGTTTGACGTGTTTACGAGAGCGCTACTAAAATGCATCAAATACAACAGTTATTACTTTAACTGTCATTGAACATATGCTTACATTGTGTTCTTGCATTTTTCTTTTTAATTATACATAAGGTCAATAGGGTCAAACATTTCTTCTTAAACTTTTGCTACTGGCAAAAACCAGGGAAACGAACCCCAGACTGAAATAATCCTGTAGATTAGGTTGGGCGCACACTGAGGAGAGAAAAAAACGCTTAAGCTGATGTTGAGTCAGATTTTTACTTTCTTGCCCTTCATTCCTACTAGTTGCTTTGTACAACACTGAGGCTTGTCTGTATCCACCACCTGTGTTCTTTTCTTACATAACACTGTTCGATTTGCCTAGCAGATTGCCTTAATGTAATCCTTCTGTCATCCAGCTAGAATGTCCATTTGTTGACATGAGATTAGGTGTTCGAAGGAGCGGTCGGCTTTGAATGCATGTAGAAAGTTACTGGTTACTGCTGTGTACATAGAGCATACTTTCATAAGTTACCTAAGCCTGAGTCAGAGCTCAGATTTAAGCAGAGGTGTAGATGATGGAGTGACGGCACACTACAAGTACAGTGATGTGACTGAATGTGTGTTCATAGCAACACGGATCAAATTTTCTGTAATATGATGAAGCACATGTCTTGCCACAACATATATAGATACTATTAGCTCTGATTCAGTGCAGTACTGTTTATACTCACCAGTGCTATTAATAATCCTATGATACACTTGCATTCATCTACAGTGTGATAAACTCAGTGAAGAGACTGTATCTCTTGTGCTGCATTCATGTAAACTTTTACCTGCCACTTAAGGTGAAAGCAGTGCAATAATGTGTTTATTTGTGTGCATTTGTCTGTAATGTTAGCAAAATATCTCATGAACCAGTGGAGAGATGGTAATGAAACTCTCAAAGTAATTTATGTATGTGCATCCCATTTAAACAACCTAACCGCAAAAATGGCCATGACTCAGCAAATGTTTAGATGTGGAGCTGAAGTTTTGTGTGGTAGTAGCTGAGAGTCATCCCCAACATGTACTGGAAGTGCCAACTGGTTGAAAAAGATCTGTTTTTAAAGGTTTGGCAATAATCCTTGGAATCAGTTCTCTCTTTTAGCAGAATGTCTCATAAAACACCAAATGGACACTAATTAAACTTTCAGAAATCATTTATTGGACGTGCTTCTACAACTGAATAAATCTTAGTCAGCCCAATTCGTGATGGCCGCCACAGCCAACTGACCTTGTGAAACACAACAATTATAACACTGAGCTAAACTTTGGGTGCTAGTACTTTACAGTAGTTGAGTGTAATGCCCAACACATACTGCACGTTTTACACATGACACAAAATCGTTGCTTAAAACCTTAGCATTAACTGTTTGTCAGCACTTTCTGTTGGTAAAATATCTCTTAAACGACTGGAGTGAGTAAAACTGCAACAAACAAAGCAGCTGAACTTCTAATTTGAAGTAAAATATGTTTATTTACCATCCTGGGAGCTCTTTCCCTGAGATAAGATAAAATAAGAACTTTATTGATCCCGCAGGAAATTGTTGTGCCAGAGTTTCAGTACAAAGGACCAAACACAATGAATCACACAAGATTTAAAAAAATTGCAGAAAATATAAAAAATACCAACAACTAAGTTCTAAACTGGTGCAGACAGAAACATTAAAGAGTTTATTGTGGTGCAGGATTAATTTTATTGTTCTATGTGTAGAAAGGGGGAGGAGTTGAAAAGTTTGACATTCACAGGGAGGAAGGACTTCCTGTGTTGTTCTGTGGAGCACCTCGGTGGTCTCAGTCTACAACTGAAGGTGCTGCGATGAGTCCAGGGTGTCATGCAGGGGGGGGGGACGTGTTGTTCAGGATCTGGAGCAGTTTCCTCAACATCCTCTGCTCAGAAACCTCTGTCAGAGACTGCAGGTCCACTCCCAGAACTGAACCAGCTCTCTTGATGAGGATGTCGAGTCTGTTGGCATCAGCTTCCTTCACCCTGCTTCCCCAGCACCACAGAGTAGAAGAAGACGCTGGAGACCACCGAGTGGGAAAACATCTGCAGCATGGTTCTGCAGATGTTAAAGGACCTGAGTCTCCTCAGAAGAAAAATTGACTCTGCCCGAGGGCGTTGGTGTTAACTGTCTAGTCCAGTTTATTGTAAGTGAACCTCCAGTTACTTGTAGCAGTCCACAATGTCCACCTTAGTACCCTTGATGTTGGGGGTGGGGCGGTGGTCTTCATCCTGTAGTCCACCTGCAGCTCTTTAGTTTTTCCAACATTGAGTTGCAGGTGGTTCTGTCCACCACACCTCTGTGTTCAACTTCCTGGTCACCAGTGATGCAGCCCACAGTGACAGAGTCATCCAGAACTTCTGCAGATGCAGGATTGAGAGTTGTACCTGAAAATCGAGGTGTAGAGGGTGAACAGACGCAGTGAGAGGACCATCCTCTGAGGAGCCCCTGTGCTGCTCAGTATGGTGTCCCAGGTGGTGTTCTGCAGCCTCACATGCTGTGGTCGACCTGTGAGGTAGTCTCTGATCCAGGTGACCAGCGACTCATTCACCTGCATGTCCCGGAGCTACTGCAGAGTAGAGCAGGTCTGATGGTGTTAAAAACACTGGAAAAGTTAAAGAACATGACTCTTACAGTGCTTCCTGCCCTGTCCAGGTGTGTAGGCTCTGTGCAGCAGGTAGATGATGGTGTCATCAACTCCAACGCGTGGCTAATTTGCAAACTGTAGCAGGCCAGGTATGGTTCCACCACTGATCTGATGTGCTTCAGGACCAGCCTCTCCAGCGACTTCATGACATGTGATGTCAAGGCCACAGGTCTGTGGTCACTGTGTGGGTTTGGGTGGTTCTTTAACATCTAAAACAAAAGATGGCTGCCCCAGCTAATGACACTGGCTATCACAAAATGACTGCAACTCATTTATACAGGTATTGAGCAGCTGTGTGCAGTAATTTGATGGTTATCCCTATGACCTACTCTGAGCACTAACAAATCTGAGATCTTGCATATCATTTTCAAGGTTTGACCTAAACATCTATAACCCTGTCATCAATCTTCATCTAAGAAGATCTCAGTTTAAAAGTGGTGTGACTGACGGCGGGTGATATGCATTCCTTCAAGAAATGCTAGGCTTTTAATTTCCCTCTGTTTGCTGCTCTCCCTCTGCTCCAAGGCCTCATCAAACATCACCTGGCAGGTGCTTTACAGCAGACCTCCTTTTTTTAACGTTCGATTTTGTTTTCTCAGTTTCCACTGATGTGCAGCAGTCAGTGCATTAGCATGTACAAGTTTCCAAGACCTCATTCCTGCAGATTGTCAGCCAGACCTTCCTGGTGATCAACCCTTTCTCTCCTTCATCCCTCCATTCATCCGCTCTTTGTTATGTTGTTTTCCTTGACACACCCTTCCTGTCCAGGGGAAGTTGACTATTGCTAATGTTATTAGTGAAAAGCCTTTCTCTTGACTGCTGTAAGTCATTGCTACTGGACCTGTTGGTTCAATCGGCTTCCTCCTTCAACCGCATCTGCATTGTTTGAGGTCGATTATGCACAGCCGTAAACGTCTAAAAGGTTTTATGTACTCATCAGTTGGCTTTGCTCGCTCATGATCTTTCACTTTCAATAGCAAATGATTGAGCGATCTGCTTTCTGAAAGCGTCTCTCTGTAACGTGTTCCTGCAAAGACACCGTTCCTTTGCTGAGCTGATCCATTTGGGTTGGGTAGCACAAACACGCTGGGCTGGATTTTTTTTATCAGCAGACATTTACAAGGCCTTGTAAATCTTTAATGTGCCAACAGTGAAAGCAGCAATAACGAAAAACGGCAGGTAACGTTACAGCATTAAAAATAAGTCAAAAATGAAGTTGTTTGGTGATAGAAACTCCACATTGCTGCTTTCCGAAATAAACCTGCTTCTTACTGCTCAGAAAACTGTCTGAAGTGTGAAGTTCATGCATTTCGAGACTAAGAGAAGTGATAATTTGACGTCTGGTTGAAAAGTGTGAGTTCTGTAAGCTCTTGAGAAAATGAGCTGAAGTGCTGTCTCAGAGCGGGGAACCATGTTGACTGGCGTCCTCACTGTTCTCAGCTTTATCCTTTGCCAGGAAAGGGTTCACTGATTAACAACATCCTGCACTGCTCGCACTCTTTACTTGTTTTATGCACCCTCCATTAACATTTCTCACCGTTACACTCTTATCTCCTCTGCTTTATTGATTCTCTTGCTCCTTTTTTGTTTCGTTTGCAGCAGTTTTGTATTTTGATCCTGTGCAGACAGAGGAACCAGGGAATGCATTCACAAAGCTCTCAGGAGGAGCACACTGATCTAGTCAACAGTAAACAGCTCTCATGGTCAAGGAGCCCGGGCACTTATCACCACGTATCACCTTTCCCTGTTCACTCTTCAGGCTTCTCAGAGGACAGGAGGATTTTCTGTTGTCTTTTCATTCTTTATAGGGACCAGGGTTATCAGTTTGTGTGTGGGCGTGGCTCTCTGAGCTCTGTTTGGTTTTTGAGACAGTATGTTCTCTGTACCAGAGTCATTAAAAGAGGCATGGTTCAGTAGACAGCAAACACACAATCGCTCATTCCCATCTCCATCTTTGCCCCCACTCTGATCCTGTCTCCACCGACGCTTCCTTTTGCGTTTCATTATCCGTCCTGCCATCATCACCCACTAAAACTCTGCAACCTACTGCTAGGTTAGCACATCTTTTGGCACTTCAGTAGATTTGGTGACATCCATTAAGCATCTAATGTGTCTTTTACTTCACATTGTCATGTTGTCGCTTTCTGTGTCCGATGAACAGTATTTTGAGCTTGGCTTAGCAATGAAAATGTGAAAAGCTCATAGATGTCAACCAAAACTAGGTGTAGGTTATTACCTGTCACATAACATTTGGAAGCTGTGTATATCTACGAAGTAAGCCTGGTTGAGTGGTTGCACAGCACTGATTTCACACTCTGCACGGTGACTTTGTGTAAATTTTCAGTCCATGCATGCAGACTTGAACACTTTCCTCCAAAAACACAACTTTCACAGAGGAATACCACTTGTTGACTAAAAAGTGGTGAAGCATGAACTGATGGGACATAACACAACAACAACCAGTTCACCAACAAAGAATATAACATTAAATTCATTTTTAAAAACTTGGGTTAAAAACATGCTCCATAGCTGCTGTGACTGAACTAAACATTTAAAGCTGTTTTATACTTCACCACAATCAGATCTGGTCTACTGTGACTGTTGTTTTAATAACAAAGAAGACTACAAGACCATCAACTGCACCAACCCATCTAAAAGTGGTCTGCACGTGATTGATTCAGCTTTTTCTGAGACTGCCCTCGAGTAGAAGCAACGCATCAACATGTTTTTGAGGAGCTCTGCTGAAGCATGTTCAGACCTTTATATCGGAGCATCACTCGAGTGTAGATTGACATCCCATCAATCCATCAATCGTCTCTCTTCTCTCATCCTTTTTGCCCCCAGGTGCAGCAGAACCAAGGTGGTGAAGAGAAGGAGAAAGACTCTGGAACGCCCGTTCGTGACACGGACAGTCAGTATGGGACCTGGGAGACGGGCCTGCGCTCCGATGACAGGTAAATAAACTGTACAGTGTGTTTATTCAGACTGTTCAAATGAGTGCTCCTACATTACTGTTGTCCAAATACCATCCAAAATCAACTACATTTACTTCTAATTGATAAAAACACTGTATAAAAGTTGTAAAGTTCTCTAAAATGCCACTCTCACCAGTGACGTGCGGTGAGGTTTGTGACGGGCACCGACTGGATGCTCACATATATGAACCCAAAATAGAAGCTTTCTATTTAGCTTTTTTTTATTTTAAAAAGACATCTAATTATTATTTTATCACACTCCATACTCCTCTCTTTTTAAATAAAAAAACATGTATTATCTTACCTTGATTTTAATATGAATGAGTTCAGAAAAATCCTTTAGCTTTGAGCTATGATCTTCCATTTTGTGTAAACAAATTAAAATGAGTGTATCGTTTTAGATTTGTTACATCCCTTTCCCTCTGCGTAACAGAAGAACGCACAGCGACGTTTCATTGTCCCTAAGGGGCAGCACCGCCCCCTATCGGTGTGGCACGGTACTTTCTGCCTCACCCTGTGTATTTTCAGTGTGCAATTATGATCGATTAGGAAGAATAAATGCAGTATGTCACACACATTCATTCAATATATTAGACAGACTGTAGAACATCAACATGTGTAGCACATGTGTAATCAAACATGCATATTGGTGATATCAAGAGAGACAGCAATGAGCATGCACCAACTGCCTTCATATATTGTATATGACACAGCGCCCCCCAGAGGTGAACCAGAGCACTACACTGCCTCACCCCACATGGTTTGAACAGGCAACGAGTAAATTCTGTGATTTTGAAAACGGTTTTATAGAACAGTCAAGTGGTCAAATGAATTTTCTCTTATTGTTAGTATTTTACTTGTCATGATGACGGGTGAAACACTGCCTCACCTGACTGCACGTCACAGACTAAAAGGCTTGTTTATATTTTGGTGAATTGAATTTTTATCCAACACGAGTACTAAAAGTTGATGTGGTCACTGACCAACTTTTTTTGTGTTTAAGAAAATGCAAACATTTCTTGGATTTGATTGCAGCAGCACACACACTCAGCATGTGTGTTTACGGTTTAGTTTCTCTTCCTGTTCATTTAACATCTGAATACAGTAGTTCCTCACTACTTCACGGTTCTTTTATCGCGGACTCACTTTATTGCAGTTTTTCAAAATAAGATTGGACATGACACATAACTGGCTGATTGGATGAGCTGCACGATCAGCATGGGATTTTTATTTAAAATAAATGTTTTTAAATTATTTAGTACCTGTTGCACCTTTGTGCAGCCCACACTGCAGGATAAACTTCCTCCTGCAGCTGATCAGCTGATCTCCGTGCAGAGCAGAGGAGTGGGCGTGGCCGAGAGTGCTGGCAGGTGGCTGAGGGCAGCGGAGGCAGGAGCTGAAATTACGACATGCTGTGCTCTTAGAGTGTTCAGAGTTTAGAAACATTGATTAAAATATTACGAGAGTGTGAGAAGGCTTTAAAACACCTCTCTCTTTATATAAATACTAAAATAAACTACTACTTATTACTTTTACTTCAATTCCTACTTCGTAGTTTTTCGCTTATCGCGGGGCTTCAGGCTACGGCTCCCCCACGATAAACGAGGGACTACTGTACAGTAATTTTTGCAGTTTCGTAAGAAGACTTTTTCTACGCAAACACAAAATATTAGCTGTTCACCGTCATGTGATTCTCTTCTTTGTCGTGTATTGTGCAGCTCACTTAAGCACACACACACGCACACACACACACACACACACACACACAGACAGCATAGTTTTCTAGAGTGTGTATGCCTCTCACACAGTCTGTACATATAAGTCATGTGTGTGTGTGTTTTGTCATTATGGCATGTAGAGTGAGTTCTGTCTTGTTAAAATAACCACAAATTGACCAGAACAAACATTCGTATTAGTATTTATATACAGTTAACGCATAGCTACTTTGTTGCATAAAGTACCCTCATGTTTTATTTCTTTTAGCAGCCGCAGACTGATTTAAATTACAATATTTGTGAATGATAATCCTGAGCCTACGCAGTTTTAATAACCGGAGACAACGTGGTTTGACTCATCAGTGCTCATTAACTGTGATTTCTAAACTTTGACTTTTATTCTTTGAAATGGCATTAAATTATCTGAATCTTTTCATCATCTTGAGCTCTGTAGAGTTTTAAAACTTAAGATCTTTTCAAATTTGCTTTGAGGCGTTTCTTTTTTTAATTGATTTTTGATTGTTCAGTAGGACTTGGCACAAAGTAATGAGTTCCCTTCTGTGCTTAAAAAGTCAAGCGGATCCGATCTGTGTTATCTGGTCTACATTCAAGCCACGAGAGTCTTCTGATCATCAGCAGCTCTACAAACGTTTCTGTTAAATCACAGATTAAATCAGTTGTCCGACCCATATTATTGTTCTAAAGTAAACAAGATGAATATTCACCTGAGTCAAATTACTGGAGGCTTGTTAAAATAATTTAATAAGTTGTGTTGTGTAACTTAATAGATTCAAAATGAGAGAAGTAAAGAAGAACACAATGATCTGCAGGTATAATCTGTGCAGCCACCTCTTTACAATGATGATAATCTGTAAAACAGAACGCTGTTGGCTCACAATCTATTACTGACCCCTTCTGGTCAAAACACATCACAGTAATAAGAAGGGGTATTCTGATTTGTGCACAGAAAATAATAAAAACAGTCTAATGTGTATTTACTGTAGAATACAATGTATTATTTACTGTAAATAGTTTGTTTACAGTGACAGAGAGGTGGTTTTTAAAAGCAGCCTGTGGTTCAAAGCTTCTCGCCGTCAAAGCTCTGATCCTGTGTGGTTGTAGGTGTGGACACACCAACGACTAGGAAATGTGTCATTGCTTGACTCGTACGTTTTAATAATTTTCTTACAGCCTGACACCTGCTACTCCTAGTTCAGAAAGCAATCGGAGTCCATCCCCAAGAAAGTCCACTCCTCTACACTCACCAGGTGACACCACCTCCCAGCTGGACGCCGACACCCTGGACGGCGTCCCTCCTTTGTCCTCGTCTGACGGTCAGCCGCTTCCTTTTCCTGACGTAAGTGTTAACCTCAGCTCGGTTCATTTGTCATGACGTGTCCGCCCGAGCCTTTAGCTGTCCGTCACCTCTGATGCTGTGACTACACCAACACTAACGATTGTGATTTGTCTTTCTCGGCCTTGATTTTCAGGCTCCACCATCTTTGTTAGACAACAGTGTTCTCCGCTCCAGAGCTCAGCTGGGAAAGAAGCGAGCTCCGCGGACTCGGCCGTCCAAGGCGGCCCGTCAGAATGTGGCACAGACTCAGGTGGACGGAGGAACCTCAGAGGATTGGCTTTACAAAGACTCAACAGGTAGGAAAACCTCCATCGTGTTTGTTTGATCGTATCTTATGTTGTCACTTTAACGTGTTAAAACAGCAGGCCTTCTTTGTGTTTGACCTGACCCCAACACCTTGTCCTCACAACAATTGGCATTTTATTTATCAAGAACGCTGCAGTCATTTTACTGCAGAATATTGTAGTTTTAACTCTGATAACTTTTAGTTTGTGGCAGCACAAATCAGAAGAGGAGACCAACAACAAGGGTTTCTGCTGCAAAATACAGGATTTCTACTCAGTCTTCAGAAGTTTGGTCTCAGATTACCTTTTTATAGTTTTTATCTCTTAAAAGTACGGAAAAGAGAAAATGGAGTATGAAAAACATTTGTTTCCCGAATTAATTTCTACAATACAAAGCAGTGTTTTTCAGATTTATTGTGTAGGAAGTGTGGATATAGACACATACACACTGCTCAAGTTTTATTTTTGTCTTTTGTTTTACGTTTTGTCTTTTAAAAGGAACGTATACAGAATTGAGTGTTGACTCGCGATGTTTGCACAGATCTGTGATAGTTTTTAATTCGTATTGTCATACCTAATATAATACTTTGGAAACTCTCAAAACTTAATCCTCAAAATGAAAGGTGTTGTCGGACTTAGATCTGCAAGTTACACAAGCCCTCCAGCAAACGCTGTTATTTTGTATCAGAACACATCACTTGTACTGTGACGTTCAGATTAATGTCTTAAAAACATTAGACATTGAATGCGTTTTTCTTTTCTGTCCATGTTTGGGCTACAGTCTACCCTGCAGTAAGTGTTTGGACTTGGGTTGAAAAAGTGTGAAATCAGATAAGATGTCTGGGAATTCGAGTTTGTAAAAGTCTGAAGTTCTAAAAAGAAGGAACGTGTAGGACTATGAACTTCCGGACAGAGTCAGGACGATGACTGCACCTTTTAGAGAAGGAAGGGCTGTTGATGTGTGCTCTCCTCCGACAGAGGCGAAGGCTGAGAGTAAAGACGATGACTCGGAGTCTGAGGAGACGACTAGAGGAGCTGACGCCGGCCCTGCTGTAGCCTCGCAGCCACAGAGGGTCGCCCTGTTCCCTGGGGTGGACCCTTCAGCTTTAAAGGTGAGCAGCAGCAGCCGGCTGCATCAGCAGCTTGTTCTGAGGCAGATACCGAGCTCTACTAATGTCCCGTATTTATCAGGCCCAGCTGAAGAAGAGGAGCGACTCTGACCATCTGACTGACGGACCTGGTCCTTCTCCTTCAGTGTCCCGCTCCCCCAATCCTTCGTTTCTCCCACGAGCAGCGCGTGTGCTGCCCCCAACTGGCACCAAGGAGAACAGGTGAGCAGCACCAGCTTGTTGTCTTTGTTTACAAAATGTTTCAGCGTGTTGTTTACCTCTGCAGCTGACCGTTTTATTTACTGGTGCGGATTGATCTTTTGCAGCGAGGAGGACTCACCGCAGTGGTTGAAGGAGCTAAAATCCAAGAAACGCTTGAGTCAGTATGAAAGCGAAACTTAAGCGAGCCATGAGGTAAAGTGTTTTAATGTGTTTATTTTAAAACTCAACCACCAAACTTAAAGCTCCTCATCACATTCTCCTTCTTCTCCTTCGTAGGTTGCCTTAACAGATGAATATGAACGAAACAGAGGCCTTAACGTTTGACTCGGTCATTAGGAGAGAGTGGATCTACAGCTGCTGAATATATTTTGTTCATGATATATATATTTTTTTTTTAGTTTTGTTTTTTTGTTTTTCCACTTTCTGGGTCGATAAATGTGCATGGTGCCTTTTTTTTCTAACGGAGAGTCTTTATCTTATGGAAAATGTAAACGAGCAAAGAGGAACACCACCGTCATGCTTGTTCTGCTCCATCCATTTCATGTTTGAACCTGTGGGAGTTCTGCGGCACCTGAAGGGACTTTACTTTGGTGATTTAACAGGGACCTGGAGAAACGAGGAAAAATAAAAAGCAAATATTGTCAAATGATTCCTGTCAGGCCAGACGTCAGGAGATATTTAACTTGTGGGACCATGATGCCTTGATGCGCTTCATCTGACGCTGGAGGAAAATCCAGCCCTGCTGTTACAAGACGGTCTGTAGCGTCGGCTGATCTGCGGGTTAGCTTCAGCTGGATGTGTGCCGTCTGTTGATCAGTCACACAAACGTTGCCACTGATAACATTTCAGACACTAAATGATTTCTGAGAGAGAGAACAAATCACCCCTGTCTTGAAGCGTCTGTGGGAATGTGCACCACGTTGATGCCTATAGTCAGGTGTTCTGTCTGTGGTTTAACAGAGATAGTTTTGAAGACAGAAGATGCATCACTACAACAGAGGCGCCCTGGCATTTTACTTTGATACACTCCTCAGCCTAACGGTGTTACAGTTGCTGTATACTGTATATATATATATGTATATATATATATATATAAATGATATTTTGTCTGATTATGTATTTTCATGTGTATGAGGGACTAGAGGGGTGGTGCTTTTTGGACAAATGACTTTGCATCTGTCAATCATGCACAAATCAGCACAAACACTCTTCTGCCTGTCTTCCCGTCTGAATGGACTGAAGATCCAGTAAAAGCCATACAGCTCATTTAGTTGCTCTTCTATCTTCAATCATGTTTCGCCGATGTCTTCCTGATGAATGTGCAGTTTGCTCATTATTTTCTCACCACTACACGTGCACGTGCAGCCCCTCCTGTCCCATCGAGTGTTTCTCTGACGGGCTCGAAGTGGGCAGGGTGTCGGCTCGCACTGCTCCAGTCGAGGGCGTTTGTTCACTACACTCACTGATCGACTTTCTGTAAAACCTCTTCCTCATGTTTGCGCCCCCCCACTTCTACCAAGCACTTTGCCACTTGATGCACTACAGCACTGACCTCTGCCCCTCCTGTCGGCCATGTTTTCTGTTTGAACAGCTTGATCATGCAGTGCAAGCAAATTGAATGTTGATGGAGGCTTCGGAGCGATCATCCCTGGTTTCTGTGTATGACTTTTTTTTTTTTGGGTCATAAAATTTGTGGGTTTATATTTTATGTCCATCTTTGTCTTTTTTTTTATTATTATTTGAAAGTAGCAATGTTTATTGCACTGTGTTGTACTGGCCAGTGTCCTAAAAGTATAACTTCTTAATAAAATCTACCTGACTTGAGTTACAGTTTCCAGTTTGTGAAACTTGCGGCACAACTGAACCCGTTTATGAAGCGTCTGCCTTCCAAATTGTGAGAAGCAGTCGTGCAGACTGTAGCTGGGTGTAGCTCGACGGTCGGTGCGTGTTTGTGCTGAGCAGGCCCGTTTGCTGAATCCTCTTGGCTCTCTCTCCATGTGCCCACACACAGCGCTCGCTGGCAGCCGGGCGGACGGGCAGCGCAGCGTGTGCCAACACAACTGCCTATTGAGAGGCAGCGTTACGGACACAATGTGAGCGACAGACTTGCTGTATCAACAGCTCCCCCTTTTCTGCTGTTGTGGCCAGAAATAAACCATAAATACCCCCCAGCCCTGCCCTCTAATGGCTCAACCCCACCAAACTCCCAAGTGGTGCTAGAAAAACGGGGACGCTGCCACTCTAGCAGGCATATCCAGGTAAAAAGCCCAAGTTTGGACACAGGGATTGAAAACTGGTGTATTCTCATACGTGCAAGACAATTTGATGGGTCGGCAACAGTAAATGCAACCTTTTGGTTGTTTTTGTCGTATTTAAGTCCTGAAGGGTTGACATGAAACTCTTGCAGCCGTGGGGGCAATTTGATATTTATCCTTCCTTTTTTTTTCTGTGTATGTTCCTGAGTGTACATGGTGCTTTAACTCTGTGTGTGTGCTGCTGTCACAAAGTGGAGGAGCAGTGAATCAGGAGGATGTCCAAGCAGCAGAGTGCCCCGGACCAGTTGGCTGCTGGGAAGAGCCAGGGTGGAGCTGGAACCAAATATAAGGTGCTCGGACCACTTTTTATTTAGAGATAAAAACCTGCTGAGATCAGGGATAAATATTGTCTCATGCTTCCAGATGTTTGCACCTAAAGAAACGAGTCACAAATGACCATGTGTTAAAATCATTCGGGTGCATCTGAATACGTTCAGTTTGTGTTGTCACCATGAAGGATAGACCATGTGTTGGTTTCTCCATTGTCCAGGTGGTGCTGTTTGAGTTCGAGAACTTCCAGGGCTCCAAGACGGAGCTGTCTGCAGAGTGCAAGGATGTGACGGAGAAGGGGCTGCAGAAGGTCGGATCAGTGATTGTTGAGTCAGGACCGTAAGTAGACTCAGAAAAACTGTTTCTCTGTGCGTTTGTCATAATAAACTCGTGTCTTCTGTCAGTTGGGTGGGTCATGATCGACATGGGTTCACCGGGGAGCAGTTCATTCTGGAGAAGGGTGAATATCCACGCTGGGACACCTGGACCAATAGTCAGCGCAGCTACACCCTCTTGTCTCTGAGGCCACTCAAAGTGGTGAGCGACTTGTTTACAGCCTCTTTACCAGGAGCTTTATCAGCATTTACTTGGTTAACAATAATGGGAGACATCTGAAGGACTTGGAAGCATCCATGCGTCTGCTTCTGCTCCTCAGGATGGTGCTGAACACAAGCTCCACTTGTATGAGAACCCAGGGTTCACTGGCAGAAAGATGGAGATTGTTGATGATGATGTGCCAAGTTTGTGGGGCCATGGTTTTCAGGACCGCGTGGCGAGTGTGAAGGCTCTTAATGGGACGTAAGTTTCCTCCTTCATCCCTTTAATTTATATCACTTTATTCAAACTGAGGCCAAAATGTTGAGTTTGAATAATCTGAGTATTTTCTGGGATAATTCTGTCTTGTTCTTCAGATGGGTTGGCTACATGTACCCGGGGTACCGGGGTCGGCAGTTCATCTTCGAACGAGGAGATTTCAAGCACTGGAACGACTGGGAGTCCCCTGCTCCTCAGATCCAATCTGTCCGACGTGTGCGGGACATGCAGTGGCACAAGAGGGGCTGCTTCATTGTTCCAGAGCCCGCTCCTGCTCCTGGCCCAGATCCAGATCCTGCCCCAGCTCCTCCTGCCCCTCCTGCTGCAGCTGGAGCCAGCTGAGCAGGATCCTCGCCTGCCTCCTGAACCCCACCCTGCCTGAAGTGCTTTCCCTCTGCCTTAACCTAACCATGGCAAACACTGGCTGCTTGTGCCCAGAGACGAGTGCCATGCATGTTTCGGTGGCAAATAAAGGTTGTTTGACCTGGACCTTGGTGACGTTATATTTGTGCTTCAAGGTGGAAACGGTTCAAAACAAATCAAATTGATCTTACAAGACAAACACGTGTAAAAATGACATCCTTGCAGAATGGATGGTTCATATTTGGCAACTTTTTTTTTTCAAGACTCGCATAAACCTGTTACAATTTAATTTTTTTTTTAGTCATGTGTACTATACTTTTATCAACTTTTACTATTTAAAACCACATTTAGCCACAGAATCCCACGACTGATTCAGTAAATATGTGAACATGCAGCTGCCAATGAAAATGTATGCTTGCCATTAAAACCGAGTGCTGCTCATTCTCTGCTGTATTCATTTTTATTTTAAAGGTAATCAGAGTAACAACCGCACCTTTAAGAATATTACAGGTTTGATTAGTTAAATTAAAGTGATCTTTTCTTCCTGAATGATGATCTTTATTGCTAAGGCTTAAGTGAACTGTCATAAAATTGTGTGCACAGGGTCCCAGTTACATCCAAAAATCGCCAGAACAAAGTATAAAAAGAAACTGTACATAAGAATCTAACATATACTCTAAGCTAAATGAACCCCAAACAGTACACTAAAAATCTAAGATATAGACTAAACACTAATAATGTAAAACAACATAACAACAGCAGCCTGATCTAATGCATAACGTTAAAGAGTGTGGTGAAAATGCACGTTTTTTTTTACTATTCTAGTGCACAATTCCAAAAACTGCACTGATTCAAATCTCATAAACCAATAATTCACAATGCAGTAAGGTAAATATGATGGGGGGAGTGGTGGCGCAGAGGCCAGAGAAGGTGGGCCTGTGATCGGAAGGTCACCGGTTCAACTCCTCGGACTGATGACATCAAAATGTGGGTAGGAAAGGCGAAGCACTCACACCTGTCTCCACCCTCATTTGCCCCACTCTTGTCCCTTGAGCAAGGCCCTCAACCCCCACCATCAGCTCCTCTGGGTGCCATAGATAGCAGCTCTCTGCTCCACACAGAGGGCTGTGGTAGCTCGGTGTCTGTGGTTGTGTCAGGAAGGACATCCGGTGTAAAAACAACTAAGTCGTCATGTGACTTAGTTCACTGTGGTGACCCCTGACGAAAGGAGAAGCCAAAAGAAGAAGAAAAAACAATATAAATGGCAAACATGTCAAATGTTTAAACTAATGAATTGTACCATTTGTAGAGAAAAGTGTTGGTGAAATATTCATTTGATGGCAGCAACACATCTCAAACGTTGGGTGCGATAAAAGGCCTGGTGTAATGAAGAAACTGGAGGTGAATGTTCCAACTAATGAGGTAAACTGGTGAGAAGTAAGGGGACGTTAAAGAAGCATTTTACAGAGACAGAGTCTTTAACACAAGCATGGCTGTCCTCTCTGTTTCCTGTCAGTGAGCAGGTCACAGGATCACCTCCTGGCCTTCCTGGTGGAGTAGCATGTTTTCCTGTGCAGCTGTGGGCTTTCTTCAGTTTCCTCCCACAAACCAAAAACCTGCATGTTAGGATAGTTGAGAACTAAATCGTCCATAGGTGTGAGTGACAGAGTGGATGGTTGTTTGTCTTTCTTGTCTCTGTGTCCCTGTGAAGGACTGGAGACCTGTCCAAGGTGTCCCCCACCTCTTGTACAGAGGCCACTGAAGAAAGACGCCTGCTGTCCATGACCTGAAAACAAAAAGCACGTGAAAAAAAATGAATGAAGGGACGACTGAATGATTCTTTCAGAAGTAAAAATGGGCAAAAAACAGAAAATAAATAAATAAGTTAAAATAATAAAACATTCCAAAAATAGTGGAAGACTTTCTGAATAATGCTCCTCAACAAAAAGACTTTAAATATCTCATTATCTACAGTTGTACCATCAAAAGATTTCAAGAATTATCTCTGTGCTCAAAGGACGAGTCTGGAAGTCGACGCTGGATGCCTGTGATCTTCATCTTCTCGATTCAACGCTGGACACCTGTGATCTTCATCTCCTCGATTCAACGCTGGAC
>NC_056505.1:32616088-32616415 GCF_014905685.2 Nematolebias whitei
ACGATGGACACCTGTGATCTTCATCTCCTCGGTTCAACGATGGACACCTGTGATCTTCATCTCCTCGGTTCATCGCTGGACGCCTGTGATCTTCATCTCCTCGGTTCATCGCTGGACGCCTGTGATCTTCATCTCCTCGGTTCAACGATGGACGCCTGTGATCTTCAGCTCCTCGGTTCAACGATGGACACCTGTGATCTTCATCTCCTCGGTTCAACGATGGACACTTGTGATCTTCATCTTCTCGGTTCATCGCTGGACGCCTGTGATCTTCATCTCCTCGGTTCAACGATGGATGCCTGTGATCTTCATCTCCTCGGTTCAACG
>NC_056505.1:32616425-32629286 GCF_014905685.2 Nematolebias whitei
TCGGTTCAACGATGGATGCCTGTGATCTTCATCTCCTCGGTTCAACGCTGGACACCTGTGATCTTCAGCTCCTTGGGCAGTGCTGCCTTAAAGCAGGTCTGATTCAGTCCTGGCCACCACTGACGTGACTCAGGATCACTGTCTGTAAACACTGTTTACTGTTATTAAAGCTCTATCACGCCAAACAACCAAAAACAGCAAAATGTGAACACTTCCAGAAAAGCAGTCGTCTTCTCTGGACCAAAGCTTCTTTAAAATGGACCAGTGGAAAACTGTTTAATGGTTATTGTAGCTTCTCTCTAATCCACACAGATTAAAACATTACACCTGTGGAGTTTGACTGAGCCTCTCTCAGCAGGTTGTATCTCGACCACACTCTTTTTTTTGTGACCATCAACAAGTCTAACACGACAGTATTCTGACTCAGCAGGGTAGAGTTCACCTACATGTATTTGTTTCTGGGCTCAAACCCAGCTCTCAAGCAGACTGCATACATTTTTATGTTCAAAGCACCAGAGCCACAACATGATACTACCACCACCGTGCTTGAATTGAGTACATTCTTACCTTTAAACACATCCTCTTGACTCCTTTAATAAAGAGGCCAAATAACTCCATGTTGATCTCATTTCTCTACAAGCATTTGGCTCATCCATGTGGCAGCTCAGAGTTTCAGTCCAGCTCAGAGTTGTTTTTGGAGCTGGACTTGTTTCTGCTCAGCAGCCTCTCATGGTGTGGACACAAACACTGGTGCTCCTGATGGTCACAGTTCAGAACAGGCTGAGTCCTGGTGGTTCCTGGGCTGACACTGGCCAATTTCCACTCTTATCACCGAGTTCCTTGCATGTGTATTATACACCCACTGTTTACTGTATTTACATGTTTGTGTGTGATGTACATGTTGAGCAAATGCTGGAAGAAAATGGGTCAAGTTCTTTCAAGTTAAACTACATGATGCATAATAAAAAGATTTGTTTACTGATGAGTTACTGTAATTTATCATGGCTAATCATGGCTAGACCAACATTATGAAATAAAGACAGTGTTGATTCAAAGACCACAGATTTAATGTTTGCACTTCTTGTTTTATTTCAAACAGGACACTGAGTTGTTCTGTTGTGAATTTTGTGTAATTGCTCATGTTTTTTGCAGGAATGTTTTGTGCACTAACCACACCCTGCAGCCTCCTGAGTGGCAGGGCGGCTCTAATGGCGACCAGATGTTCCTGATGTGTTTCAGGCTCTGTGTGTCAGCTTCTCTCTGCTGGAACTTTTCATGCCAAGTGATATTGTGGAACAGCCTGAGCAAGACTCACATAGTCACTGAGAAAGCCTAATCTTGTTGTTTCCTTGTGCCTCTAGTTTCTGGCTTCCTGATCTCCCCTCGGTGTGAGTTGTCAGCTTGACACCGTTTCCAAGGTCTTCCTGTTGGTTACCTCCAGTGGTGTAGTCTACATTTTTATAGTGGGTATACTGTGCTTAGAAACCAAAGTGCACTGGTTAGTACAATGTAATCGTCAATTTATTTTATTTTCAAACATATTGATCAATTCCACATTTCTCTCAGAGTCACAGTTTCTTTATTTGTCATTCACACCCCATGTGGTGCATGTGGTGGAATGAAATTTTGTACACAGGGTCCCAGTTACATCCAACAATAAAATGTAAAAGAAAAACAATAATAAGATCTAAGATATGAACTAAAAAAAACACTAACTAAAAATATGCTAAGCACTAATAGCATAAAAACAATACGTCGAACAGCAGCACGAACATGAGTCTGTGTGAGCAGATGAGCACAAATGAACACAACAACATGAAACAGATCAGCAGCAACATGATGTAATTATTCCGGTTAGATTCATGAGTCTAACAGCCCCAGGGTAGAAGCTGTTCTTCAGTCTAGTGGTTCTACACTTAATGCTCCTCAACCTCCTTCCTGAGAGAAGTGGGGCAAAAAGTGTGTGTGCTGGGTGAGTGGGGTCCTTCATGATGCAGGTGACCCTCTTCCTGCATCTAGAGGTGTAGATGTTTGTGAAGGTGGGGGGGCTGACTCCAACAAACTTCTGTGCAGCCTTCACCACTCTCTGATGTTTATATTTCAATAAATGTACAACAAACTTTGTTCAACAGTTGGCTTTGTATTAAAAACATGTTATAGAGTTTATAAAACAGTATCAAAGCAAAACATGTTCAAGTATTAAGTAGTAAGTAGGGGGCGGCTGTGGCTGAGTGGTTAGATCAGTCGTCCTCTAATGCAAGAGTTGGGGGTTCGATTCCACCAACAGTCACATGCCGAAGTGTCCCTGAGCAAGACGCTGAACCCCTAGTTGCCTCTGATGTGTGTCCCATCAGTGCATGAATGTGATCTAACGCTCTGATTAGTCTCTTTAGAATGATTTGTTCAATTAGCTCTGTAGAGATCTAGTAGAGTGCTTTATGAATGGATAAATGAGAACACAGATTGTAGTGTAAAGTGCTTTGAGTATCTCAATAAGATAGAAAGGCTCTATATAAGTACAGTTCATTTAAGTACAGAATTATACAATAATTTGCTGGATAAGCAAATGTAATAAGCGCTGCATACAGATAGATTGTTACGGAAGCATTTAACTGTCGTTTAACGTATCAATGATACGTCTCTAATGATATATCATGTATCACTGGGCACTTAAGTGGGTATACTGAAATTCTTAAGCTTTTCTAGTGGGTATATACCAGTGTATTGCGTAGACTACACCATTGATTACCTCTTGTGGACACCTGGGCTTTACTCCAACGATCTCCAGCCCTTGAATAAATAAAACAGCCTTTCAGTCTGACCTGCCACTCTCGCTCCATTTGCACTTACAGTACATGTCTCCATCGTGGTTCTCCAGGTCGCTCCTGGATATCTCCTGATCCTCTACCGGCCAGTGAAACACAAAGGATAAAGTAAGATCTCTCCTACGTAAAGATTATCTTCAGTCCTCGTATTGTGTGGATTTAGGAACTCACCATTATGATTTCTCTACAGATGTTCCCCTGAGAATCACTCCACTTGTATATAAAGCACTATTTATTGTACCTGCCTGTGTGTGGTCTGCTCGTTGTCAGTTTGCCTACTCTGCATTAATCAGTTAATACACACCCATTAGTATTTCCATTTCAAAACTGATCCTGTGTGTGTCAGGTTTGTAGTAGGACTGGACCCAGAGTGCAGATGAGGAGTGGCAGACTGACTGAGGGCGAAGGAGAAATGGCAGCGAGAACACATGGAAACTAAACAGCAATTATCACAGTAAGAAAATAAACACAAGGATACCAACAGACCTACCAATAATGTACAAAAACATGGACCAGTCAAGATCTAAACTGAGGAGACAAAACTGAACTGAAGTAGCCAAAGATCAGAATTGAATCAGATCAAAACGATCCCAGAAACATAATCACCCAAAGAGAAACCAAACCTGGACGTTATTCAAAGAACATCCTGACACTGTGATGTCGGCAGCAATATTTAAGACAACATACTGAACTAGAGAATTTGCATGTCCTGCAAATATGCAGTGTCAATGTTTACTGCTGAAGAACTTGCTGAAAAACAGCTGATTTTAAAAAAACGAGCTGAAATGGAAGAACAAGTCTAAGTTAGCAGAAGAAAGCAGAAAGAACACATATTTGCTGAATTAAAATAAGAAGGAATTAGCACATTCAGAAGATTTTTATGGACATGACATAGCAAGGAACTTTGTGTCCCTTGCCCGGACGTGGGTCAGGGGGCCCCACCCTGGAGCCAGGTCTGGGGGAGGGGCTCGTCGGCGAGCGCCTGGTGACCGGGCCCCAACCATGGGGCCCTGTCGGGCTCAGCCCGAAGGAGCACCATGGGTTTGCCTTCCTGTGGACCCACCACCTGCAGGAAGGGCCATAAAAGTCATAAAAGTGTGATGTCATGGGCAGTGGCCGAAGGCGGGGACCTTGGCATTCTGACCCTGTCTTACCAAAGCTGGCTCTTGAGACATGGAATGTGACCTCTCTGGTGGGGAAGGAGCCTGAGCTTGTGCACGAGGTTGAGACGTACCGACTAGATATAGTTGGGCTCACCTCGATGCACAGCATGGGCTCTGGAAACAATCTCCTTGAGAGGGGCTGGACCTTATTCCACTCTGGAGTTGCCCATGGTGAGAGGCATCAAGCTGGTGTGGGTCTACTTGTAGCCCCCCGACTTGGTGCCTGTGTGTTGGAGTTTTCCTCGGTAGATGAGAGGGTGGCTTCCCTTCCCCTTCGGGTGGGGGGACGGGCTCTGACTGTTGTTTGAGCCTATGCACTGAATGACAGTTCAGAGTATCCGGCCTTCGTGGAGTCCTTGGCAGGGGTGCTGGAAGGTGCGTCAGCTGGGGACTCCGGGGACTTCAAGGCCCACGTGGGTAATGACAGTATGACCTGGAGGGGCGTGATTGGGAGGAATGGCCTCTCTGATCTGAACCCGAGCGGTGTTCTGTTGTTGGACTTCTGTGCTAGTCATAGTTTGTCCATCACTAACACCATGTTCGAACATAAGGGTGTCCATGCATGCACTTGGCACCAGGACGCCCTAGGTCGTAGATCGATGATAGACTTCATAGTTGTGTCATCTGATTTGCGGCCATTTGTTTTGGACACTCGGGTGAAGAGAAGAGCTGAGCTGTCAACTGATACCACCTGGTAGTGAGTTGGATCAGATGGAGGGGGAAGATGCCGGACAGACCCAGTAGACCCAAACGTGTAGTGAGGGTTTGCTGGGAGCGCCTGGCAGAAGAACTCGTCAGAGAGATCTTCAACTCTCACCCGGGGTGTCCACCACTGAGTTCATGGATGGCCACCGCGAGAAGCACCGACAACCTTGCGGCCACAGCTCAAGGCAGCTACCTCAACAAGCGAGGCGTGGAACATGGTCCACTCAGACTCACTGTCCCCCACCTCAGCTGGGATGCGGTTAAAGCTCTCCCAGAGGTTAGGGAGGCTGTCAAGCTGAAGCAGGAGTCCTATCGGGTCTTGTTGGCCATTGGGACTCTGGAAGCAGCTGAGGATATTATAGCTGAAATAGCAGAAAAAGCTGAAATTTGCAGAAATAAGCTGAAAATAGCAGAAACAGTTAGAAAGATCAAACAGCTGAAATTAGATGAAAGTGGCTAAAAAAAGTTTAAATTTGCACAAAGAAGCTGAAAGTAGCTGAAGCAGAACAAATGTGAAAGGAGCAGTAAAAGGTTGTAAACAGCTGTAAAGATCTGAAGGATGGAAAATGAGCTCAATTCATTTTCTATGAGAAAAAAATGGCAGGAAAGGCTAAATATTTCAAAAAGCTAAAGTTGCACCAGTACCAAAAGTTAAAGCACCCTTCTCCTGAATGAGATTAACGTTTTGATATATGTAAACAAGTTAAATCTGGTCCTCTGGAAATTCAAAAAACAAAACAAAGCAAATCAACCAAAAAATGTAGAAACGTTTCGTCTCTCATCCGAGAGACTTCCTCAGTCTGACTGAGGAAGCTCAATAATCCAGGTAGAAAAATCTAAAAAAGTTAAATCTGGTCCTCTGGACATTCAAAAAAAACACTCAAAAAAATCCTCAGTCTGAGGAGCTGTATTCAGCTTATTCAGTCTTATGTCATGCGTATGACATAAGACAAAATAAAACTAATTAAAAGCCAATCTGAAAAAAATGTGTCTTCAGCTGCTTTTTTAAGTATTAAAAGAATCAAGGCAGCGCAAAGTCAGAGGCAATGCATTCCACAGTCTGAAGGCCACAGCCTTAGATGCTTTATCCCCTCTGGTCTTAAAATGAGTCCATGGGACCATTAACAGCCTTTGACTGGAAGATCTATCTCATTAAGTGCATCACAGACTATAAAAGCAGGGCTGCACAATGCCCTAAGGACCCATCACTGCCTGATGCTTTTAACAGGTTCTATGCACTTTTTGAAGACCCAAATAGACCACCCAGCACCAGACTCACCTCACCATTGGAAGAGGAGTTCCTCAGCGTGACCTCAGCTGACGTGAGGAGCACCTTCTGAAAGACTGTGCTGATCAGCTCTGTGAGGTGCTGGCCGACATCTTTAACTCTTCCCTCACCCTGGCAACAGTTCCCACCTGCTTGAAGACCGCCACCATCATCCCAGTCCCAAAGAGCTCTGCAGTGACTGGTCTGAATGACTACCGACCAGTAGCCCTCACCTGGATAGTCGCTAAATGCTTTGGAAGACTGGTCATAACCCACATCAAAACAACCATCAGTATCAACGAGGACCCTCACCAGTACGCATACTGCAAGAACCGATCTGCAGAAGAAACCATCTCCTCTGTGGTCCACACTGCTCTCACCTGGAGAAGAAAGACTCCTATGTCCATATGCTCTTTGTGGACTTCATGTCTGTCTTCAACACCATGATCCCCCAAAACCTGATGGACAAACTACTCACACTAGGACTAAGCCCCTCCATTTGTAACTGGGTCTTAGACTTCTTAACAAACAGACCTCAGTCTGTGAGGATCCACAACTTCTCCTCCTCCACCATAACCCTCAGCACTGGCTCCCCTCAGGGATGTGTGCTGAGCCCCCTGAGAAGGGGGCCAGTGCTGAGACCCCCTTCTCAGGGGGCTCATCCCTTCTCAGGGATGAGTGCTGAGCCCCCTCCTGTTCACTCTGCTCACGTATGACTGTGCACCTACCCATCCAGGCTGTCACATTGTAAAGTTTACAGATGATACAGCTGTGGTGGGATGCATCATAAACAATGATGAGTCCAGCTAGAGGCAGGAGGTGGAACACCTGGAGAGCTGGTGCAGAAAGAACAACCTTCACATCAATATGAAGAAGACAAAAGAGATGTTCGTGGACTTGAGAAGGAACAAACACACCTACACCCCCCTCGAACACAAGAGGATCTGCGGTGGAAGTGGTCTCCAGCTACAAGTACTTGGGTGTGCACCTGAATGACAACCTCAGTTGGAGCAACATTACTACCAGCCTGATCAAGAAAGCTCATCAGAGACTCTACTTCCTCAGGCAGCTGAGACGAGCTGGACTGGGAAGCTCAATCCTCACCTCCTTCTCCAGGTGTGCAGTGGAGAGCATCCTGTGCTCCAGCATCAATGTGTGGCATGGAGGCTGCACAGCTGCAGAAAGAAAAGCTTTGCAGAGAGTGGTGAAGGCTGCACATAAGTCTGCTGGAGTCAGCCTCCCCACCATCACAGACATCTACACCTCTAGATGCAGGAAGAAGACCACCTGCATCATGAAGGACCCCACTCACCCAGCACACACACTTTTTGCCCCACTCCCCTCAGGAAGGAAGTTGCCCTGAAGCTGTTAGACTCATGAACCTCTAACCAGGATAATCACTGTAATGACACTTTAATTAGTGATATATCACTTTATATGTGCTGCTGATTATCCATGCTGCTGATTTCTTGCCTTTAAGCTGCTGTATTCATCCCATCTGCTCACAACAGACTCTTGTTCAGGCTGTTGTTTAATACACCGTATTATATTACATTATTATTGTTTAGCGTATATCTTAGATCCTTGTATACTGTTTCTTTTTTAATATTTTATATTTTTGCTATTTTTGGGTGTAACTGGGACCTTGTGTGCACAATTTTGTTCCACCTAATGCACCACATGTGATGCAAATGACAATAAAGAAACTTGAAACTTGAACCCTGATGAAATACAAAATGTAAAGTTTATCTTTAAATAATGTGTGAAAGTATCAGTATAGATAGATATTGCTGTAAATTCATAAGAATATACTTAAACCAAACACTAATGTTTATGTGAGGTTTGTATTTGACTTCAGGCCACAGGATTGTTACAGAAGGTTCTGGTGTCTGACAGTCACCTGGTCAGCAGGTTGGAATCAACAACTTTTATAACCTTTGAGCCTCACGTTGAACATTATCATAAAAACAAGATTTTAAAACATGATTTATTGACATATTTGTTGTATTTTCATCATTTTTCACCTGGGTTGAACCTCTCCTGCGCTGTAAACCCCTACTTTTACAGTCCCCCCTCCCTCCCTCTCACTCTTGGCACTGTTTGTGCTGAATCATGTGGATATCGAACAATGACAGGCTGGACAAAACTGACAACTAATGAAATAACTTTGTGGAACACACCCTGCGTGTGTGTGTGTGTGTGTGTGTGGGGGGGGGGGGGGGGGGGGTGTTACATGGTGAGCCCTCATTTTAGTCTGGTGGGCCTATGGCAAGCCGATTTGGTGGCTGGTTTGGACTCTGTGGGTCCTGTTGGCAGAGTTTCCACCCCTGGGCGTTCCGTATATATTGAGCTCACCGTGCTGCCACAAACACACTGGCACCGACAGGTAAGAGGCTGATGACCATCATGCTGCAGTTTGGAAACCTTTTATTCATTTCTCCTCTCTAGTTGTCCCTTAAACTTTTATTTTCTGTCTATTGAATGTTGTGGCATCGATGCGACTCTGCTGTGAACTGCAGGGAAGGAACTTTTTCAATGCATTTGCATGCAAAAGTTATTTAAAAAAATCTTCTTTAAAAAAAAAAAAAAAGATTTTTAATATGACCAGCCATTCCATTCTAACTTTATGTGTTTCAGTTTCATCCTCACTATGGCCACAGATCACCAGATTCCTACATCCAAGCAGCAGCAGCCAGGCAGCAGTGCATTTAAAGTATGAGGACATTTACAACTGTGACTGAGCACTCATGGCTCTCAGATTGTTTTGTATCCCAGACATCAAGTTGCTCCATCGGGTTTTCAGACCAAGAGCTCGACGACACTCAGTTTAATGCTTTCTCTCCTCTCTTTTCCATGTCGACACACAGCTGGTTGTCTATGAGCAGGAAAACTTCCAGGGACGCTGCCATGAGCTGACTGGTCCCTGTAACAACCTCCAGGAAGCAGGCGTGGAGAAAGTGGGATCCATACTGGTGCTGTGTGGACCGTGAGTGTGGGTGGCAGGCAAACAGAGACACAGAACCAGACTAGGATTATTCTAGATTAAGACCTGTAAAGACAAATAAAGAGAGGAATGGCTTTGTGAATGAGTGGAAGACGGCCTGCAGATTAAAAAGACATATCTAGGAGTACTAAACTAGCCATCTCTTCCTCTGTCCTGTCAGATGGGTGGGATACGAGCAGGCCAGCTGTAAGGGGGAGCAGTACGTGTTTGAGAAGGGGGAGTATCCTCGCTGGGATTCCTGGACTAACAGCAGACGGAGCGACACCATTGTTGCATTCCGCCCGATTAAAGTTGTAAGAAGGAGTTTTTCATTCAACAAATAACCCCCATACTCTTCTGTCATCCCATCAGCCGCTCAGCATCTTTGTTCTTTTGGTTGCTTTGTTTCTTTCTCTCAGGACAGCCAGGAGCACAAGATTGTTCTTTATGAAAACCCCAGCTTTGCAGGGAAGAAGATAGAGATCATAGATGATGATGTCCCCAGCTTCCACGCTCATGGATACCAGGAGAAGGTGTCCTCTGTTCGAGTCCAGAGTGGCACGTAAGTCCCAGCAGAGGACTTAGCTCTGACATGTGTCTTATATTTTCACCTCTAACATCTGCTTTTCCTCTCTGTGCCCCTGGTGAACCAGCTGGGTGGGCTATCAGTACCCAGGATACAGAGGCTACCAATACCTGTTTGAAAAGGGAGAGTACAAGGACAGCATCGAGTTCGGAGCCCAGATCCCCCAGATCCAGTCAGTCCGCCGCATCAGAGACATGCAGTGGCATCAGAGGGGTGCTTTTCATCCCATCAACTAAGCTTGTGACTCTTTCCTGCTGTGAATCCTGACCCTGACGACCTTAAACTCTTCCAGCAGCAGCAGCCCCCTGTCCTTCAGTGGCTCTGCACATTTCAACATCTGCTTCAGCTGCTGTGGCACCAACGTTCTTTGAATTAAACTAATAAATTCATCTTGCTTAATTCATCTTGCTCTTTCATTTAGTCGTGTGATTTGTTTCTGTTCTGCTCACCTCACAAGTTCTTCAGTCTCAGTTGAAGGTGCATCAAAAATTAAAGGCCTAGCATTCTTTAACAGAGTGCATGTCTCCTCATGCCTTTCATGACAAGGTTTTAGTCTAAGATAATCTTATGGATGATAAGATTTAACGCTGTTTGGGAGTTGTGTTTTACATAATATCATGCAATATTATGAGATCTGGGCAGCACGGTGGCGCAACTGGTAGAGCTGCTGCCTCTCAGCGAGCAGGTCCCTGGATCAAATCCCGGTTGAGTTTGCATGTTCTCTCCGTGCATGCGTGGGTTTTCTTTGGGTACTCCGGTTTCCTCCCACAGACCAAATACATGCATGTTAGGCTGACTGGTAACTCTATATTGCCCCTAGGTGAGAGTGAATGGTTGTTTGTCGTGTCCCTGTGATGGACTGGAGACCTGTCCAAGGTGCACCCCGCCCCTCGCACAGTGATTGCTGGACATGGGCACCGGCGACCCCTGTGACCCAAAATGGAAGAAGTGGGTAAAATATAATGGATGGATGACGAGATATGTGGGTTGAGAATGATTCTTAGGCACTGCCACACTAGGTTGAGCTCAATTTTTGCAAAACTGACTGAATTATAGTCATTTTTGTGTTGGCTAATGTTGATTAGCTCTGTTGACCATCTTAAACTGTGGTGATTCCTAAAGTTAATCAGCTGCAGATCTGACAGTTTTGTTAAATCTTGTCCAGTAGGGTATGAGATATTTTACTAACATAAACACAGTGCTGACTCTAACAGTTATTGATAACAGTAAAACGGCACAATGTGTGGCGCTCAGAGCATGAGTTGTGTCAGATTCTCAGCTACTACCACACCAAATGTATCTTAATATATATAAAAATGAATGTTTATGTTTTTTAATATCTGTTGAATATAATGATCAGATTGAATGTGAGTTAATCCAAAATTTAAATATCTGTAGACATACATTCAATGATTACATGCTGGGAATTTCATTTAAATCCGTCCAGTGGTTCGTGAGATATTTTGCTAACAAACAGACAGAGTCAGAGAGAATTAAAGCCTTTGAGTGCAATGACCCACTCCGACCAGCAGGGGGCGCTGCAGGAGTTTTACCGCTGCCGCAGATTCTGTTTCCGGTCAGAAAGGCCATGAAAATATGAGATAACATGCGTCAGTCTGTAGTTCAGTGTGAAATTAGTTTTGATAAGTACAGTACAATCTAAAAGCTTTTTATTTTCGTTTACTAGGTTCTCACATTCGCTCGTCAAACTTCTAATCCTGAAACGTCGGTATGAAAACCTTTCTTCACGTATATTTTATGTTTTTAACATTGTCCGCATGTGATAAATTGTGCATCTGGTATTTATGTGGTTCGTTTGGTGTATTTATTAACTTCATGCCAAGTTAATTTACTGTCCTCCCTCCTGTTACAGGAAGCAGATTGATCGGTAAACTAAACCTTTGTATGTTTTTAACGAAGTTGTGCGTTGAAGAAGATACTTGTTTGTCTTTTTGTTACAACTTGACACATTTTAATTAAAAGCAGGATGTTATCTACTGACATGCTTATTCAACAGTAAAGGCAGAGGAAAAACAGTTTCAACTGAAGTAATTTTGGTTTTCTTAAAGAAACGTTGTGTTTGTGTGTAATCAATTTCTATAAAGTATGTTAACTCTTGTGGTGAAGGGATCTGGTGTGATTATTCAGAAATGGGAGAAATATAAAATGGCAAACGATCTGGAGGTCGATGCAGAGTCTTGCCTCATGGACTTCTCATGTTTATGAGAAAAGTGAGGGATCAGACTATAACTTCAACATCTACACGAGAGGAGCTTGTGGATGATCTGAAGGCAGCTGGGACCCCAAGGACACCGTTGGTAACACATCACACTTTAATGGACTGAAACCCTGAAGCATCTACAATGTCTCCTTGTTGAAGAAGACACGGTCAGAGTGGACCAACGTTGAGCTCTTTAGCATCAATTTTTCTGCAGTGTTTGGAGGAAGAGACAAGTTAAGAACGACCACCATTGCCCACAGCCAAGCACGGAGGTGGAAACATTATGCTTTGGAGCTGTTTGCTAATTGCACAGGACAACTTCACTGCGTTCAGAAACCCTTGACAGGGGCATGTATTGTAAAATATTACTTAAGCGTCATGATCAGCGGTCTCTGCTTGCCCCCCACATACTCGCGTCTCTTCCCCTTCATGCCATGATCACTTCCTCTGTTCCCTGCCTCGCTCACAGCCCCTCATGTCATGTTTCTGCTCCTTTTTGTCATCATATTGTTTCCCCGCTCCTGTCATTCAGCCATGCCCCCTCTGCACTTTCCGCTCATCAACTCTGATTCACTGCACCTGTTCTGCTCCCTCATGCTTTCACTCACTTGTTGCCAGATTATTATACCTCTCATGGTCCCAGATATCCAGCCATCTTGTTCTTGCTCACGCCCTGTATTTGGATTTTCGACCTCACGCCTTGTCTTGTGGATTTACCGTTTTGCCTGCTCCTCCTCTGGCTCTGCTCTGCCCTTCTGATCACCGTAACGACCTCCTCCTCTACGACCACAACTCACGAATCACCATTTTTGGAGTGTTCTTGGACCTCTGACTGTTTATTGAGTTTAAATCCTAAAACCCTGTGTCGTGACATTAAGAACCTATTTCTCTCAACCAGAACACTAAAGATGGGTCTAGAGATGGCAACAAAATATTGACATTTGGGTCATGATGTGGCCTTTCCAGTCTTCAGACCTCAGTTCTATAGAAAACCTGTGGAGAGAGCTGAAGCAGCCAAACAGCCTGAAGGATTAATAAAGTTTCTGTCCAGATTCCCTCCTGAAGTGTGTGTGTGTGTGTGTGTGTGTGTGTGTGTGTGTGTGTGTGTGTG
>NC_056505.1:32629296-32659410 GCF_014905685.2 Nematolebias whitei
TGTGTGTGTGTGTGTGTGTGTGTGTGTGTGTGTGTGTGTGTGTGTGTTCAAACATGATGATTAACAACAAGAACTGTGTAGCTGCTTGTCCAAGTTTCACCTCAAAGTCCAAAGTTGTGTATTGTTTGGGAATCAAATATGAATTTCACTCGGTGATACTCAAGTAATTTTGTAATTACAAAACATTATTTTATTATTAGTTGATATTTCTGTCTGTCTTCATTAAAATAAATGTGTCTTAAAAATTAGAGACATTTTTTTTTTCTTCAGTTTTAGAGTTGATTTCTTTGTAAATTAGAAAACTTGCCTCATCAGGTGGGGTCTGTTTATTTTTGGTCAAAGTTCATGGATGGTTTTAACTGCTATGGCTGAGAATGTTAACTGCCCATGAACCATATGTTTGAGTTAGCAGAGAGAGCTGGATGAGGAGCTGAGTTGAAGCTACAGTGCAGCTGTTGATTCAAGGTTGAGCTGATAAGTGTATAAAAACAAGCTTCACACACTGCCTCTGGCAGATTCTTGTGACTGGGCTTCATGTGTGTACTTCCTGTTTCACTGTGTGTACTTCCTGTGTAATATCTGTGTGACCTGTCCTGAAAATCTGACCTCACAAGTAAAAACGGTTAAAAATCTCCTGTTGTCGAGCGCAGCTCCTTTGAGATAAAGTGAGAATATTTTTCACCAACAGAATCCAAACCTTATTCCTCTCACGTATCAGTAGGATGTTGTCGTCAGAGTGATTGGGTGCGTTTCTTTAACCCACATTGACATGTTGTGTTTTTACCAGTTATCTTTCCAGTCAGAATGCCGGTCCTGTGCAGCAGCTGCTCTGACAAACGTGCCGTGCTGAAGCGTCCAAAAACCGGTCACTCTCTGTGTAAGCAGTGCTTCTTTTGGGCCTTTGAGGAGGAGGTGCATCAGACCGTTGTGGCAGCGGAGCTCTTCAAACCTGGGGAGGTTGTGGGGATCGCCGCCTCTGGAGGAAAGGACTCCACGGTGCTCGCGCATGTCATGAAGCTTCTCAACGAGCGGTACAACTACGGCCTCCAGCTCATGCTCATCTCGGTGGATGAGGGGATCACTGGTTACAGAGACGACTCCCTGGAGACGGTGAAGAGGAACCAGCAGCAGTATGAGCTGCCGCTGAAGATTGTGTCGTACGAGGAGCTGTACGGCTGGACTATGGACGCTATAGTGAAGCAGGTGGGGCTGAAAAATAACTGCACCTTCTGTGGAGTGTTCAGAAGACAGGCGCTGGACAGAGGAGCCATCATGCTGAAAGTGGATAAGATATGTACAGGTGAAGTTCTGAATCCATTACTGATGTTGGCCTGCACGCTGCGCTAGAATAACTCACGCTTCTTTTGTTTCACAGGTCACAATGCTGACGATGTGGCAGAGACGGTGTTGATGAATGTCCTGCGTGGAGACATAGCTCGTCTTCGCCGCTGCACCACCATCGCCACAGCCAGTGAGGGTGATGGGGTTGTACCGAGATGCAAACCCCTCAAATACGCCTATGAGAAAGAGATTGTTTTATATGCCTACTTTAAGAAGTTGGACTACTTTTCTACTGAGTGCATCTACTCTCCCAACGCTTATCGTGGCCATGCAAGGACCTTCCTCAAGGACCTGGAGAGTATACGACCCAGCTCCATCGTGGACATCATCCACTCTGGTGAGAACCTGTCTGTGCGTGAGGGGGTGAAGATGCCAGTCCAGGGCTCCTGCACTCGCTGTGGCTACATCTCCAGCCAGGCGCTGTGCAAGTCGTGTGTGCTGCTGGAGGGGCTGAATCGAGGTCTGCCGAAACTGGGGATAGGCAAGCACCACCGCCTGCACGACAAAATCCTCTCCCAGCAGCCTCTTACAGAAAACGAGAAGAGAAAGCTGAAATCTGTGGACTTGTGACATTTATTAACAATTTAATGTTTAGGTTATAGGATCAAAACTGAGATTAAATTGTTAGAGGTCAGATTTAAATTACCGTATTTTTCGGACTATAAGGCGCACTTAAAATCATTTAATTTTCTCAAAAATCGACAGAGCCAGTGCGCCTTATGTATTAATTCTGGTTGACCTTATTCTTACTGACCTCGAACTGGTTTTATGTGGTACACGGCGCTTGAAAATGGTCAAAATGAACTTGTTTCGCTTAATGCACCTTATAATCCGGTGCGCCTCAGAGTCTGAAAAATATGGTAAACCAGACAAAACTCAGCAGGGAAGCATCTTCAGAGTCAGGGTAATAAATCATTTACAACTACCAAACTAAACTATACCTTTTTGGTGGGTGACATGCACATTTGTTGTTTGATACTGTTAAAACTTTTACAGAAAGAAAGATATAGCGATGTGAAATCAGTTAGACGTTTTGTTTTTTACAGTTTAAGTGCATATAAATAATTTCAGCCAATATGTTTTAAAATGAAAACCTTTTAGCTGTGAGGTGGGGACAAATGATAAGGCTGTTGAACCTCACATTTTACATCGTAGCGGTTTTTGACATGTATAAATGACAAAGATGATTATAAAACTGTAATAAATCTTTTTATAGATCATTTATTGTTCTCAAGTGTTTAACATGTGATGCCAATCGATATCACTACACATGACTTGCACCATTCTTATCACTTAGCAGCTTAAATGGTTTTTTTTCCACACATTTTGTTCAAACCTTTAAAGTCGTGCAAGAGGTCATGCCCTGAGCATGTGTTGTGAATGTCTCCGCTACATCCACTTCAAACTTTGACTCAATCTTGGTAAAATTGACGTAGTAGCAGCCCATTGACTCCAACAAATAATGCTACAGTTTAAGTTAAAAGCTCATGCAACAAGCAGCTCTCTGAGTGTGCACCAAATTTTAGCTCAGTGTTTGTAAAACCGAGTTATAGCCATGTGTGTTTTGTGAAGCCGCTTAGCTGTGATGTTGATCTTGGATAGGGGTGGCTTCAAAAGTTAATAGTTTATGTGCGGCCACTGATAATCAAAATTTCATCAGGTCAATAAAAAATCATTACTGGTTCATGAGATGCTAACAGACAGCTCCACGAGCACACGCTCACACACCCACCCACGGGCACGATCAAAAACATCACTGCCCACCTCTGAAACTTTAGCAGTCTTTATTTCTACTTTTTAAGCTGCAGTTGCAAAGCTCCAGTCCCCCGGCAAAAACGGTAATATTGTGTATGTTGCTCAGTGTCAGGAGGGTGATCAGTTTTGCATCGGGGAAACTAAACAGCCACTGGCCAAAAGGATGGACCAGCACAGAAGATCAACATCATCAGGCCAGGACTCTGCGGTCTACACTCATCTCCAGGCCAGCGGTCACTCTTTCAGGGATGAAGATGTTCACATCCTGGACAGAGAGGAACGATGGATTGAGAGAGGAGTAAAGGAGGCCATCTTTGTGAAAAGCGCATTAAACAGGAGAGAGGGCCGCCATGTTCAACTGTCCCCCTCTTACAATGCTGTTATTGCTAGTATCACTCAACCATCTATGAATGGCAAACAGACATCAGGATGCTAATGATCCATTGTTATGCTGATGGTCCTCCTTTCATGTGAACAGATAGTTTTGGCTGTCAGCAGCAAACTGGTTGATCCACTAAACGAGAAGGTGCTGCTTATAAAACTGAGTTTATTTCAGCTCCTCAGACTGAAGAAGTCTTTTGGATAAAAGACTAAACGTTTCAACAACAAGAGTCCGTCCAGAAGACCTGATTTAACTTTATTACCTGACCTAACTTATTACCTAATTTATAGATTCAAATTCAGATACTCTTTTTTGTCGAACAAAATTATGTACACAGGATCAAGTCAAGTCACATTTATTTATATAGCACATTTAAAACAGTAACTTATCAAAGTGCTTACCAAAAAAGATCACAGCATCAAATATTAATAACAACATATTACAGCAATAAAAGCATAAAACATTAAATATTATGAGAAACAATGAAATACTAAATCAAATCACCATGTGCTAAATGTCAGGGAGTAAAAGCAAAATGGATGAACACAATCATCAACAACGAAATACCCTTATTAGAGAATCAGAGTTTCTTTATTGTCATTCGCACCTCATGTGGTACATGTGGTGGAGCAAAATTATGTACACAGGGTCCCAGTTACATCCAACAATAAAATGTAAAAGAAAAACAATGATAACATCTAAGATATGAACTAAGAAAAACATCAACTAAATATACACTAAGCACTCATAACATAAAACATTGAACATCAGCACAAACATGAACATGAGTCTGTGAGCAGATGTGCACGCATGAACACATCAACATTGAAACAGATCAGCAGCAACATGAAACAGATCAGCAGCAACACAAAACAGATCAGCAGCAACACAAAACAGATCAGCAGCAACATGAAGCAGATCAGCAGCAACATTGAAACAGATCAGCAGCAACATGGTGTGATTTTTCACAGTGATTATTCTGGTTAGAGATTCATGAGTCTAACAGCCTCAGGGTAGAAGCTGTTCCTCAGTCTAGTGGTTCTACACTTAATGCTCCTCAACCTCCTTCCTGAGGGGAGTGGGGCAAAAAGTATTATTACCCAATTACCTAACTTTATTAACTTTATTACCTGATTTAACTTTATTTACTTATTTGTAAATGAGTCCCGGAGGCTCAATGGGATTAACCTGTATAAATAAAGGTTGAAATAATTAGATTTTTCTACCTGGATTATTGAGCGTGCACCAGGACACTGCAGTTCCAGCATGTGGCCACAGGGTGTCGCTGTCCACCGAGCTTCAGTCAAAGCACGCGCCGCGTTAAACTCTCACACACACACAGCAAAGCGGCGCGTGCACGAGACGAGTCCTCACCAACTTCCCAAAGGAAGGAGCGGAGAAGTTGAGAAGTTTAGAAGAGGAAAGTTTTTGTCCAGCAGAAGACCGGCCTCAACGACTCAGCTGCCATGGATGATTTAGGTGAGTTGCGACGGTGTTGTAGACCGGGAGAAGAGGGGCCAGCAGCGGGGTGGAGGAGCGGATTTTACCGTAACGTCGAGGTTTTAGCGGTTCTGTTCCCCCGTGGGTCAAGCTAGTGTCGGACAGGAGGGTTACGTTTTGTTACATTTGATTTTAAAAGGAACGTAGCTGCTATCGACGAGCACCCCCATAAAAATACAAAATAAAACTTTCTCACGCGCTGCCCTGCTCGTGCTTGATAAATGCGCGCGTGAAGGAGGAGATCTTTAGCTGACATTTTGTCACCGAGCTCTACGTGAAGTCCTGCACTCCTGCCCCGGGAGACTGGTCCCTCAGCACAGGTTCAGTCCGGAAACCAGCACGGGTTTATTCTAACCCGAGTAATAAATTAACTCGCGTCCCGAAGAAAGTGAGAGTTTGTATAAAGTTGGCAGCTGCTCTCACGTGAAGCTCAAGTTTTGTTTTGCTGCTTTTTGTGGTTTTAAAGCAGTTACTGTATATTAGCATTTAGCATAGCACTTTATTATAAACATCAACTTTATGAAATAATACTAATAAATGATCAGAACTACCTATTATTAATAAATCACTGCCAGGTTCTTAGATTAAATTATAACCCCTTGATTGACCTTCTGCATCATTTGTTTGAGAACATCAATCTTAAAGTGAGATAAACCTTTAGCAAAGGCTGATTTTGATTTAAATCCTCTCTCTGTTCTTAAAGTCGGTGTACAGTTTAATATTAGCTTCCTGTGGAGGTGTTATTTACTTAGTCAGCCCCAAGTGATCCCCACAGAGAATCAACCTGAGATAACACATACATGGCTACGATTCAGTCCAGTACTGAGCTAAACTTTATTGTGGTAGTAGCTGAGAGTCATACCTAACACATTTTCTGATCGCACACGACATTGCACAAAGTGTTGTTTTTGAGATGTCACCAAAACGTCTATGATTCGTTTACGACACCGGTGGCGGGCGATATGCATTCCTTTCGTGGGGAGCCAGACCTTTCGTTTCATCAGCTGCTCTGTTCTAGTTCAGAAAAAGAAACGAGTCAATGGAGGCACTTTTCTTGATCCTTCAAGGGGGAAGCTGCAGTTAAGTGGGTTTGTGAATTGTTTAAGTGGAAACACGATGGGCCACATTTAACGTTTGGTCGCTGAGAGAATACCTTCAGGCCACATTAGATGCTCGGGCTGCTGCGGGCGATTGAATGGACCCATTGTTGGCTGAGAGGGAGCTCACAGCCTCTAAACTGCAGACTGATGAGTGGGGGGGCTGCTGAGGAATTTTGAACATCATTCTCTGTCGGGGTCCAAGGCCAAATACTCGCAGGGTCATGACTCACCTCCTGCCACTTCTCTCAGCTTTCTGTGCGTGACGCACGTTTGTTTCAGTCTTTCCTGATTAAACGTTCAAACTCGAAGCTGACGGTGAAGAAAAAACAATCAAGTTCAATATTAGTTAACAAGGACCTGTTCACTCTGACTAAACTCTCAGCTCATACGAACAGGCTGATCTGTTGAGACAGGACCTAGCTAAAACCCTGGACATATTCAGCTTTTTTTATTTCCATCGGACCTACTGTTTGTCATTAGGCTGCCCTCGCCGCTCACAGCTGGAGGAAGGAGTCCCCTCAGCAGTGTGAGAGCATTTGGACTTCTGAGTCACTCGCAGTGGATCAGTCTTACAGTCCAGATGGAAACCAGACGTTAAGCTTTTTTCATTCCTGATGTGGCCCAGAGGACGGGTCGTGGATTCAGGGTGCGAGCCACACGTGGCACGTTGTCCCGTCTGTTCTGCTGTTTCACGTTTGTATTAAGCGAAGCCACCGTTCAGCTCGCTCTGAATCCTTCAGGCTCGCGTGAGCTTCAGATGGACTGATCTCACATGCAGTTTCAGATCTGCAGGGTGACACCAAAGATATTCAGTTTTAGGGTTCCTCAGACTAAATGGAAGACTGGAACAAAAGGCCTAGCGTTCCACCTTTAAGGAATGCATATCGCCCGTCGCCTCTCATGCCAGAGATTTAAAGCAAGATGTTGAGAAACTGAGCCATTTTGATAAAACCATGTTGTGAAATATGTCGAGAATGACTTTCAGCTACTACCAAGCTAAATTTAGCTCAGTGTCTATAAAAACGACTGAGCTGCAGCCGTCTTGAATTGGGTTGACCCAAAAGTTGTAGATTTGCATCCAACAATTACATTCTGAGAGCTTCATTGAAGTCTAGTCTGTGGTTCTTGAGAAGTTTTGCTATCAGTCATCAAACAAAGTCACACACATGCAAACACACATGGGCGGAAATTAGGGATGCACGATATTATCGGCATGGTGTCGGTATCGGACGATATTAGCGTTAAAGTTAAATATCGGACATCGACCATTCAGTCAAAATAACTCACCGATATAAAAGATGCTGTTCTTGTATGAGAACCCAGTGACGAGGACGCCTGCAGCACCAGCACAACGTGATGACGTCACGTGCGCCTTTCCCTGATCTCACGGCAGAGACGAACATTCAAAATGTCGGCGGTGTGGAAGTTTTTTTGTTGTTGTTGGATTTGTCAGAGTCCGAAGATTTTTGGAGTACGCTGAGCCTCGCTACATCGTCCCCAGTCTGAGATATTTTTCTGACGTAACTTTACCCGAGTTACAATCCGTCATTTCCGACGTCATTGAGAAGCAAATAGCTGATAGCACTTGGGTGAGTTTTACCACAGACGTTTGGACGTCGTGTTTGCCCCGTTAGCATGATTAGTCTTACGGCACAATAGACAAAAACTTTGAACTTTAAAAGTCTGTCCTTCATGCACAGGAGTGCAGAGGATCCCACTCTGCAGCTAGGAACCTGGAACAAGCCTCCACAAGTGAGACAGCCTCACAGGTGGCTAATGCTAATAAATAACACTTTTTATTTAATATAAGTTAAAGTGCTATGCATATCATATGGCTGTTACTGAATATATGTCACCAGCTCTTACAGATGTTGCACAATTTTTCTAGCAATTAAGCCAAATAAGAGGAATATGTCCTGACAAAGGAAAATATATAAAAATATCAGTATTGGTTATCGGCCAACATATCGGCACATCGGCCAAAAATCCAATATTGTGCATCCCTAAAATAAACATTATCCTCCTTCATCTTCAGTGGTGGATCAAGAATATTAAGTTCACAGAACCTGGAAGTTTGTTGGCACATTTGTTAAAGCACTTTAAAATCATAACCTAATCTTAAAGTCTGAAAAACTTCATCTTTATGCTGACCGTGTTTATCTGCACCATTATGTCAAATTTAATAATAATACACACATGTAGTGACGTGTTACCAGACAGCTCAGTTCAACCCTTATTTTTTCCACATGCGGACACCTGGAGAGAGCAAACAGATGATCTGAAGTTGCTGTTCATGCATGCTCCTCACAGCAGGGGATCTTTCCTCTGGTGATCAACTTTCACAAGTGAGGGGGTGCAGGGGAGTGTCCGTGCAGAGCTCAGTTGGGAGGGCAGGATGCAAAACTTATGGTGTCAGACCGTCTGCAGAGGAAGAGCAGGGAAGGAGGCTCGATGACTGTTTTTGTGTTAATATCAAAACCGCTTGTATTTTAATGTGTCCCACATTGAGTGATAAACAACATACAGAGAAAAGAAAGAGCTGAAGTTACCAGCACCGACATGGACACGTCCTCCCACTGACAGTACTCTACGTTCCCACGTTGTCTCGCCTGCTGATCTTCTGGACATTTTACAGGAAATCTGAATGATAAAAGCCTTTAATAAGTCTAGACCAAAATTCTGCTAACAATTGCTGCCCCCCCCCCCCACCACCACCACCTTCCTAAATATGTTCAGATCTGCAGTGTTTGTGTGAAAGCGTCTCAGTTTTTCAACGCTTCATCAGCTCTCGCTCGACACCACTGGAAGGACTTTACCACAGTTACACCCCGTGTCCTGACAGAAAGATGAGCTCCATCTAGAAACGGTGTCGTGTTTCTTGAGACTTCAATGGTTCTACTAGAAGTAACGTCTCTAATATTTATTATTGTAAAATTTATCGAGCTAGGCGCTAACGCTACCATGCACGATTGAACATCTGTCCAGGTGGAAACCTGGACAAACAGTCAGTCTGGAGATATTTATAAATTTGATGCAAATTTACAAATATTTAATTTATGTATTTATTTTCTGATTACTCATACAACAGAGAAAATGTGTTGTTTATTGTTTACAACCATGAGAGTTGCAAGGTCACCTTTTGTGTCTATTGAGGCAGAAGCAGCAAGCAATGGAGTATATACAAACGTTGTAGTGCGATCAGTTGATCACCTGGCCCATGAAGTAATTTCTCCTCAAACGTTGATAACATTGTGGTCCTGCATGTTTACAGTATTTACACAGCATGCCAGAAATCGTTGAAGGTCTTCAGTGGTTTTCTGTGTCTCAGTGGGTCAGCAGTGCAGAGTTAGTGTTACCAAACTAGCTATCATCACCCAATGAAAGCTGCAGGGTTAGTGCATACCACCCTTAACCAGCGGGCCTGCCTGTGGAAGAAGCCCCTGACTGTAAATCTGCCTTGTTCCACACCCATCCTGTTTTGGGTCTAGAGAAGAGAGAGCTGCGTGGCTGACCTCATCGCTTAGGCAACCGAGCCTGTTCCACATCCTGAGGAAACAGTGCCGGGAAACAATGAGCAGAGTCAGTCCTGGAGACCAGCAAACACTGTTAAAGGGGGCAGCTGTGGGCCTTCAATCTGTGAACTCGGTGCTAGAACAGCATTTCCACTGTTGAAGGCTGTTGATTCACTTGGAGCTCCCGCTAGTCTCACCCTGACTCTGTCATGCTGTTTCCAAGCCTTTTCGCTCACATGGCTTTGCCTCTTGGCTCTGAACATGGCTGAGTATTTACTGAACACGTTTGGGTAATGGAATCAGAAGAAACATTGGTCCTTGGTGGATTCTTGCAGCACAACAGAAATAAGGCACACCCAGAGGAAATTCAAAAGCTGTCAATGCATCCCCAGCGTGATGAACTCTGAGTCTGTTTTGTTTCCTTAAAACTTATTTTGGTGTCATACAAGTTGAATTGTACCTTTTTGTTTGTTTGTTTGTTTGGACCGCTGATTTATCAAACCTAAATTCTTCAACACTGACGATGTAGAACAATCTGAGACTTCAAATGCTTGCAGATCGGTGCTGTTTAACAATTGCAAATTATGATTAAAAACTACATTTACACCAGGTTTAGATGTTGTTAGGTGTTGGGAAAGTAACAGCAACACTCATAGAAGTGCCTTAAATGGTTCAGATGACGTCATTTTTTACATAACAGCTTAGTTTCAGAAGTGGCAAAACAAGAAGACAAGGAAAATGTATCATTTACTGCTTTAAACATTTAACATTATTCACTGACTGGTAATATTTTGGTTTTTTGACCTATAATACATTTAGCAGCAACTATTTAGCTGCAAATTATCATTAAAATTTCTTGCTTGTTAAGAACAAATGAAACTTCAGTGTGTCAAATGTTAACGAGGTTTAGAAAGAAAGAAAAGCCTCTTAAGACTTTTAGGACTATAATACGTTATGTGATGAGTGGGATTTTGTGTCTCAGGTTTCTACACACATTTTAGACTATTTTTGATAAAAAATGGACACAATTTAAATGTGTATTTACTGAGTGACACCTCTGCATTTACATTTTATTTGGCGTTTTTATGCACCAAGTAATTTGTAAAATCGACAAATCATTTAAAAATAACATACTTATTAATTAGCATTGAAAGTATTTCGTAGACGCAGTTATAAATTATTCATGGAATATTATTATACAGTGTTTGATTGTTTAATTATAAAAAAACCTTGGTAATTTATTCAGAAATGTCTGTTTTACCTGGTTTGTGTTTTTGTACAGAGGACTATAAAAACCAGATGTGGTCATGTAGACAGACTTCAGTGGAAGTGTATCTCCTTTCTTGTGTAATGACCACACCTCTGTTGGCTGATTACTTTTCCAGAAAACAATGTTGTTTTAATAAGCTTTGACACCAGAATACGACATTCTGACTGTCTCCAGCAGCACAAGCTCCTCGCTGACATGCGGCTGAATGTGTCCTCAGTGACCGTGTGCTGCGGCAGGCTTTAGACTCCCCCTTGTGATCTGATTTACTGTTCTGTTGGGGAAGTACTTTTATTTTGGTCCAGCGCTCTTTCAAGGGGAGTGTCATCTTTCTGATATGGGTCTGCTTGGCAGGGTATTTTTAGGCACTAATCACCCGAATATCCCTCTGTCTCTCTGATTGTATGTCATAACTATCATTCATCTTTTGTCTGTATGGGACCGTGTGTTCGACCACAGAGCCAGATGTCGACATATAATCTGTGATGCTTGACCAGTGTTTACTTATTAATCCATCTTTCTGTTTGATGCCAGTCAATTTTCTCTCTTCTGTTCTAACTTTTCCTGGTTCCTGCGCTGCCACAGCCATCCCTGTCTGTCTCTCTGGCATCTCGCCTTCCACCGCCTCACCCTGGCCCCTGCTTTGCTTGTTTGTTATAAATATCCCGTCGGGTTAGCCTGATGGGATAGGGTTTCGCTGTGGGACTGTGGCCATTTCTACTACTTTTGCTCCCTGGGTATAAACAGGTGAGCTGAATGGACCCTGATGACCCATCACAGTTGGCCAAATGTTAATAAAAAAGATCAGTCATCCGTGGTTTTGTACTCCACACTGTGTGGTAAAAGGCAGTAAAAACACTGACATCTCCCTTGTTGTGGAATTCAAAGCATGCAGTGGAGCGGTGGATGGTGGCCCTGTAATTGTCAGTGTTTTCATGTTCTTGATAGACAAATGGTGTTTTGTATTCACACGTTCTTCACCAAGTCATTACCTATAATCCCGTGGAATTGGAGGACTTTTCTACTTGGCTAGAGTTGTATTAATAAGCATATTTTTTTACAAATCTTGGGCACAGGTAGAAGTTTTTAAAATAAGTTTTATGGTTGTATGGTCTCCTTCCAGAGCAACGTCCTACGTGCTCCTACCTGAATGCTTGTCTTGTTTTTTTCTAAGTGGACAGAGGAATGTGAAGAATTCCTCATGTACCCTCATTCCCATCTGATAAACATAGCAGGACTGTGGCAGGACCGTGTGTGGGTGGATGTGGGTGCACAAAGTCAAGACTGTACATGTACCCACTGCCACAAGAATGTGTACAGGATCAACACAAGCTACCACAGCGTGACCACAGTTAGATCCAGGACAGAGCTACTGCAGATCAGTTTATTGTCTCACTGCGATCTGAGAAATTCATTTAGAATCATTTGATCCACTCGTCATTTTGATGACAGCTTTATTCCTACCAGGATGTGTGCATAATGGACCATCGAGCGAGGATGCTGTTCGAGCAGAGCTGGACTTTGTCCATTGTGGCTCGGACCCCCTGTCTGGAATGGAAAAGATTAGCCCGATACTTGGCCTACATGTGTGCATGTTTGCATTCTTAATGCTTCTAATTTTTTGTAGAGCAAAGTTCTCTGACCTTGTATGCACTGCCAGACTGAGTTGTAGTTTTAAAAACACGTAAATAATTTAGGAGAAGTCAGGGAGGCAAGAAAATATGAGTATAAAAATAAAAGCTGAAGAAACGCTGTGTGCACTTGTTTCAGTAACTCAGCTTGTTTAATGTTTTACTGAGAGTTGTGTGTGTATTAACTCGGTGTTTCACACTACGTATTCTACATCCCTCTGAGACCTGAAGTCAGTGGTCATGCTCACTTATATTCTTTCACAGGCTGTCAAAAATAAGATGGTTTCACTAAAATAACTCACCTTTTAAGACCCCTAAATGATCAACAGAATAATTGCTTTTTTTGGTCAACATTTGTCCTGTTTTTTCTCCTCTGTCCCAGTTAGTGTACCGTAAACCACTGATAATTAGGGCTGAATGAGTTTGGAAAATATTCCAATTGTGATTTTTTTACCTCAGTGTTGCGATTGCGATTTAATATGTGATTATTTATCAATATCTTCTTCTCATGTATTTCTCAATGAACACAAGCAATAAATAAATCTGTTTCAGTTGTAAAAAGAAACTTCACTATTTTCAGCTCCGCTGCAACTCTGTTCCTGCATTTTTTTATAGCTCCGGGATAGCAACTTGACTAAAACGTGTGCACAAGGGCATTCTGTACCGCTTATCCACTGTGTTTACCAAAGCTGTAAACCCATGTTTGGTCACTATACTAATGGGCATCATGTCTTTCGCTTGCTCGAGTTATTTCCGCGTGCCGTTTCGAATTATGTTCATACAGAGTAATACCTTCGAACAGTTCGGTCAGTGATCCCTGTCGACTGGTACTTTGCTTATTTGAAGTTGAAGCACTGGTCATTCACATTCTAGCCATGCAACTATCATAAATAGCTTTGTGGTGCTTTTTAAGTGTTGATAAAGATTTGTGGTGTTACCTCGAGAAGTAGCAACAGCAACAAGGAAAGTTCTGCACAATACATGTTGTTGCGCAGTATCTTCTTTTTTATAGCCAAAATAATTTCAAACAACAAACGTGCTGCCTCTTTGGTACCAAACTTTCAGATGTATCAGCTTCTGTTGAGCCTGACGCCATTGTGCAACCGGTTAAAGCGCAGTGTTGACTTCTCCCGCTCCCTGCTCTGTTTTGCTCCGCTCACTTGAAAGTCACGTGACCAGATCACGTGACCAGATCACGTGACCAGATCACGTGACCAGTCAATTTGCAGCCTTTGCAATTAGAAAATCTTGTTTTATCATAAATGCTATAAATTGTTCAGCCCCACTGACACACATCCTCAGAATGATGCCACCACTTCATTTAACTGTATGGTTGGTGTTAAATTTAGGTTATTTTTATCTACAAACTTAACTCACAGCTACAACTTGTGGTCTTATGGTTCTTAATAGGGATGCACGATATTGGATATTTGACCGATATCCGATATGCCAATATGTTAAAACTTATTTGGCCGATAACTGATACCAGTACTGATATTTTATGTACTTTCCTTTGTCAGAACATAACCCTCTTATTTAGGATTATTTGCTACAAAATATGTGTAACAGCTGTGAGCTGGTGACATATATTCAGTAACAGCCATATGATATGCATTGCACTTTAACTTATATTAAATGAAAAGTGTTAAATATTATTTATTAGCATTAGTCACCTGCGATGCTGTCTCAATTGTGGAGGCTTGTTCCGGGTTCCTAGATGGGCCGAGATGGTGTACGGGCAGGGCAGCCGACTTGGGACCCGAAGGTCCTGGGTTCGATCGCCGGTCATTGCGCATCTCGTGGTGTCTCTGAGTAGGACACCTAATCCCGAATTGCTCCCCAGGCGCTTATATAGCTGCCCACTGGGTGTATCCCAGGTGTGATAGGTTAAATGCAGAGAGCCAATTTCATCTATGGGACCAAACAATGACAACACATAGCACTTTTTACTTTGAGCTGCAGTGTGGGATCCTCTGCACTCCTGTGCATGAAGGACAGCCTTTTTAACTTCAAAGTTTTTGTCTATCCATTGTGCCGTAAGACTAATCATGCTAACGGGGCTAACACGACGTCCAAATGTCTGTGACAAAACTCACCCAAGTGCTATCGGCTATTAGCTTCTCAATGATGTCAAAAATGACAGCTTGTAACTCAGATAAGGCTACGTCGGAAAAATATCTCCAACTGGGGATGATATAGCGAGGCTCAACGTAGTCCATAAATCTTCAGATTACGACATCCTCAACGAAAAAAACTTCCACACCACCACCGACATTTTGAATTTTCCTCTCCCACGTGAGATCAGGCAGACGAGCGTGATGCCATTATGTTGTTCTGGTGCTGCAGGCATACTTGTCACTGGGTTGTCCTTCAAAAACAGCGTCTTTATATCGGTGAGTTATTTTGATTGAATGGCCGATGTCTGATATTTAACTTTAACGCTAATATCGGCCGATACCGATATCATGCCAATAATATTGTGCATCCCTAGTTCTTAAAATGTATGTAAGAGCCAAAATGACTGTTATGTGTTGTTTAACTGTTATGCTGGCACAGGTTTTCAGATTTGTTCCGTCCTTCAGGTAATTGCATGGGGGGGCGTGATCACATGTTACTTAGCTGATCTGAGTCACAGCACCAGGTGCTAGGTTAGTAGGGTTTTTTGTAAACATTTCTCTTGATCCCTTTTCACACTTTTGAACTTCACACTTTTGAACGTCACTTTTTTGATCTATATAATTTTCCGTCATACTTTATCAGCGATGTAAATTAATACAGGAACTGTTTGTTGGATGGCAAAAGTTCATCCTGTTATTTTTAAAACAAATGTGCAAAACACAAGTTGGACTCAGCATGGCTCATTGGAGACATGTCACAGAGCAAAACCTGCTCAGCCGGCAGCAGCTTTATGTATGGGTTGAAGTTTCTACAATGTATTAGTGGCATGCAGTTTATGTCTGTGATTCAGTGCAATCAATATTAATATTATGGCAAACAATGATTTTGCAATAACAATATTTTTTTATATTGTGCAACCCTAATGTGTAGCACATTACAATTCCCCAAACCATGGTATGTTGGCATTACTGTGCTTGGAGTACTACAAATGTTCCCTCGTCTTTATCCAGAAACTCAGGCGTTTTCTATTTGAGAATGATTGCAGCCTCCGGATACAAAACCAACATGATATCCTAGTAATGAGGGTTTCTTAAGCTTGTGTGTTTAACTGCAGGTTGGATAATCAAGATTTTAGATTTTGTAATGGGTTATTGTCATGTTTAATAATTTTATATTTGTGTGTGTGTGTGTGTGTGTGTGTTAGGGCTGGGCGATATGAACCAAAATTAATATCTCAATACTTTAAGAAAAATGGCGATATATCTCTCAATATTTTTTTTTCCCATAAAGTGATAACAAAAATATATTTCTGAGTCAAAGCTTTGTCCCAGATGTCACACAGGCACATTTATTAACAGCTATAACTGTACAAAATAAATGTCTAAAAAATACACTATTAACATATATTAAAGTTTGTTTTTAGACTTTTTTTTAATTACATGTATTAAATGATAATCCTGGCCAGCTGCACCACCTTCACTACGTTAGTAAGCGTGTGGGAACTGCAGCAGTGAGGGAGGGAGAAGGAGGGGGGATGCTGCATGAAGTTAGCTGCACAGACGGGCAGAAAAAGAAACACTGTCCACAAATATCCTGATGCATGCTCAATAATCCAGGTAGAAAAATCTAAAAAAAAGTTAAATCTGGTCCTCTGGACATTAAAAAAAAAATGTAGAAACGTTTCGTCTTTCATCCGAAAGATTTCTTCAGTCTGAGGTGCTGTATTCAGCTCAGTCTCTTAAATAGCACCTTCACAGAGTGGATCAACCAGTTTTGCTGCTGACAACCAAAACAGCTGATCACATGCTCAAGAAGGACCATCAGCCTAACAATGGATCATTAGCACACTGATGGCTGTTTACTGTTCACAGAGGGCTGAGTGATACTAGCAATCACATCATTGTAAGAGGGGGACAGTTGAACCCGGAGGCCTCCACCCCTGTTTAATGATGGATGGTTTCTTTTCACAAAGATGGCCTCCTTTACTCCTCTCTCAAACCATCGTTCCTCTCTGTCCAGGATGTGAACATCTTCATCCCTGAAAGAGTGACCGCTGGCCTGGAGATGAGTGTAGACCGCAGAGTCCTGGCCTGATGATGTTGATCTTCTGTGCTGGTCCATCCTTTTGGCCAGTGGCTGTTTAGTTTCCCCGATGTAAGACTGATCACAGCCCTCCTGACACTGAACAACATACACAATATTACTCTGTTTGTGCCGGGGGACTGGATCTTTGGGATGAACCAGTCTTTGCCGTAATGTATTTTGGGGTTTAAAAGCCACTGGGACGTTATGTTTAGAAAATAAACGTCTCAGTTTCTCTGATACTCCCTCAACATACGGAATGACCACTGGTCTGGGTCTGGGTTCCTCCTTTTCACCTGTTGGCTGACTGGAGTCCTGTTTGGGTTTCTTCTCTGCTTTCAGGAAGGCCCAGTTAGGATATCCACATTGCTCTAGAGCCTGTCTTGTGTGGGATTTCTCCTTCTGCCTGGCTCCTGAGTTAGTGGGGACGCTGTCTGCTCTGTGATACAGAGTCCTGATGACTCCTAACTTGTGCTCCAAAGGGTGATGGGAGTCAAACTGCAAATACTGGTCTGTGTTGGTGGGTTTGCGGTACACCTCAGTTTGCAAATGTCCTCTATCAGAGACTGAGACCTCACAGTCCAAGAAAGCCAACCTGCCATTTTTTACATCTTCTCGTGTGAACTTGATGTATTTATCCACAGAGTTGATGTGGTCAGTAAAATGTTGGACTTCCTGAGATTTAATTTTAACCCAGGTGTCATCAACATACCTGAACCAATGACTTGGTGGTGTCCCTGAAAAGGACGTCAAGGCTCTCTTTTCTACCTCCTCCATGTACAGGTTGGCAACAATAGGAGAAACTGGAGACCCCATAGCACACCCATGTTTCTGCCTATAATATTGCTCCTCATATGTGAAGTAGGGGGCCAATATTCAACCAGAGAAGAAACCCAAACAGGACTCCAGTCAGCCATCAGGTGAAAAGGAGGAACCCAGACCCAGACCAGTGGTCATTCCATATGTTGAGGGAGTTTCAGAGAAACTGAGACGTTTATTTTCTAAACATAACGTCCCAGTGGCTTTTAAACCCCAAAATACATTACGGCAAAGACTGGTTCATCCCAAAGATCCAGTCCCCCGGCACAAACAGAGCAATGTTGTGTATGCTGTTCAGTGTCAGGAGGGCTGTGATCAGTCTTACATCGGGGAAACAAAACAGCCACTGGCCAAAAGGATGGCCCAGCACAGAAGATCAACATCATCAGGCCAGGACTCTGCGGTCTACACTCATCTCCAGGTCAGCGGTCACTCTTTCAGGGATGAAGATGTTCACATCCTGGACAGAGAGGAACGATGGTTTGAGAGAGAAGTAAAGGAGGCCATCTTTGTGAAAAGAAATCGTCCATCATTAAACAAGGGTGGAGGCCTCCGGGTTCAACTGTCCCCCTCTTACAATGCTGTGATTGCTAGTATCACTCAGCCCTCTGTGAACAGTAAACAGCCATCAGGGTGCTAATGATCCATTGTTAGGCTGATGGTCCTTCTTGATCATGTGATCAGCTGGTTTTGGTTGTCAGCAGCAAAACTGGTTGATCCACTCTGAGAAGGTGCTATTTAAGAGACTGAGCTGAATACAGCACCTCAGACTGAGGAAGTCTCTCGGATGAGAGACGAAACGTTTCTACTTTTTTGTTTGTTTGTTTTTTGAACATCCAGAGGACCTGACTTAACTTTTTTAGATACTGTCCACAGACGTTCAAGTCTTACAGTGGGAGGAGGTAGCGCCAGATTAATAAAACAGCAGCTTATCATATCATTAAAGATACAGTCCTTAGCGGCTAGCAGCCGTCTTTTTAGCTGCTCAGGACCGTGTCTTTAGCGATATGATAAGACGCTGTTTTCTTCACATCACCTCTCATAAGGCACAGCACAGGTAAGAGTTTCGTACAGTAGTTTGTCTCAAGGAAGGAAGCTTCACAGCTGGAGCTGCAGCACCAAGTTTAACACGCTTCATACTCCACTTATAGCGCTGCTTTAAATGGTGAAAAAGATGTACTCGAACATTTTCATTGGGATTTATTTTCTGCATTTTTCTGTTGCACATCTGACAAATTAAATCAGAACCATCTCCAAATAACAGAGCCATTATTTTTCTTCCTGCTCACCAGTTCTGCGACTTGCTCTCTATCCATTTTTTGTTGTTGTTGTTGTGGGGGCTGCTACATGCCACAGGCAGCCACTCCACCTGGAGAGAAGCAGAAAGTAGGGAAGAGCGCACGGGTAGGGGCTGAATTTGCAGTGAGTGAAAGGAGGGGGGCCATGTGGGAGAAGAAAGAACAGCAGAGCTGGTGGATATATATACAGGTCCTTCTAAAAAAATTAGCATATTGTGATAAAGGTCATTATTTTTCATAATGTAATGATAAAAATGAAACTTTCATATATTTCAGATTCATTGCACACCAACTGAAATATTTCAGGTCTTTAATTGTTTAATACTGATGATTATGGCATACAGCTCATGAAAACCCAAAATGCCTGTCCCAAAAAATTAGCATATTTCATCCCACCAATGAAAGACAAGTGTTTTTAATACAAAAAACGCCAACCTTCAAATAATCATGTTCAGTTATGCACTCAATACTTGGTCGGGAATCCTTTTGCATGAATGACTGCTTCAATGCGGCGTGGCATGGAGGCAATCAGCCTGTGGCACTGCTGAGGTGTTATGGAGGCCCAGGAGGCTTCGATAGTGGCCTTAAGCTCATCCAGAGTGTTGGGTCTTGCGTCTCTCAACTTTCTCTTCACAATATCCCACAGGTTCTCTATGGGGTTCAGGTCAGGAGAGTTGGCAGGCCAATTGAGTACAGTAATACCATGGTCAGTAAACCATTTACCAGTGGTTTTGGCACTGTGAGCAGGTGCCAGGTCGTGCTGAAAAATGAAATCTTCATCTCCATAAAGCTTTTCAGCAGATGGAAGCATGAAGTGCTCCAAAATCTCCTGATAGCTAGCTGCATTGACCCTGCCCTTGATAAAACACAGTGGACCAACACCAGCAGCTGACATGGCACCCCAGACCATCACTGACTGTGTTCTTCACACTGGACTTCTGGCATTTCCTTCTCCCCAGTCTTCCTGCAGACATCTGGCACCTTGATTTCCGAATGACATGCAAAATTTGCTTTCATCCGAAAAAAGTACTTTGGACCACTGAGCAACAGTCCAGTGCTTCTCTGTAGCCCAGGTGAGGTGCTTCTGCCGCTGTTTCTGGTTCAAAAGTGGCTTGACCTGGGGAATGCGGCACCTGTAGCCCATTTCCTGCACACGCCTGTGCACGGGGGCTCTGGATGTTTCTACTCCAGACTCAGTCCACTGCTTCCGCAGGTCCCCCAAGGTCTGGAATCGGCCCTTCTCCACAATCCTCCTCAGGGTCCGGTCACCTCTTCTCGTTGTGCAGCGTTTTCTGCCACACTTTTCCCTTCCCACAGACTTCCCACTGAGGTGCCTTGATACAGCACTCTGGGAACAGCCTATTCGTTCAGCAATTTCTTTCTGTGTCTTACCCTCTTGCTTGAGGGTGTCAATGATGGCCTTCTGGACAGCAGTCAGGTCGGCAGTCTTACCCATGATTGTGGTTTTGAGTAATGAACAAGGCTGAGAGTTTTTAAAAGCCTCAGGAATCTTTTGCAGGTGTTTAGAGTTACGTTGTTGATTCAGATGGTTAGGTTAATGCTTGTTTAGAGAAACTTTTCATGATATGCTAATTTTTTGGGACAGGCATTTTGGGTTTTCATGAGCTGTATGCCATAATCATCAGTATTAAAATAATTAAAGACCTGAAATATTTCAGTTGGTGTGCAATGAATCTGAAATATGTGAAAGTTTCATTTTTATCATTACATTATGGAAAATAATGACCTTTATCACAATATGCTAATTTTTTGAGAAGGACCTGTATGTAGAGGCTAAAACACCATCACTTTTAAAATTAAAAAATCATCCAAGTATTGGCACGTTGAAGATTGTCGGCTTGCTTCCTGAGTTGCAGATGTCTTGTATCAGCATTTAGGACCATTTCCAGTTATTCTGTAAAACTTTGCTTCGTCTGCAAGTGTTTGGGAGGGCGGGCTTCAGGAGGGCTTCATGCAGAACTGCTGTCTTCTGCCAAGGCCAAGAAGCTTTCTAGGAATACATGTCAGTAAGTAGTCAGTCTCAAAAACATTTACTTTTCAACTTAGAGGCTGCTGTAAGAGAAACATGAATCTGTAAGCAAATTCATTTGGCTGCATTCTATGGCTCACCTTTGTCCTAAATCCCCTCATGGTATTTTTCTGTCCGGAGGCTTTGTTTATGAGTGACAAAGTCAACTTTAGTGAGGCCTTGTTGAGCATGTCAGCACCAGGTGCAGATTATTTTGAGCTGGTCATGATATTTCAGCACATTTGCACAGACATGGGTACTCACTGAGCTTACTGCTTTAAATAGGTTTGTGCTCCCATGTGGTTTACGTCAAACTTCAGGACTTAAAACATTTCACTTCTGGGAAGGATCCCCCCCACTGGACCGAAGATGGTGATGATGAGGAGTCAGGATTAAATATAGTGAAAGCTGTCGGGTAGAAATGTTTCAGGGGCTCAGATTTAACAGATTTTTCAAACTTGTCATCAGAGTTAATATTTAAACGCATCTTTTTTTGTCTTTTGATTCATAAATGACAATATGACACGTGAGGTTACAATCCTTTGGTATTTATTCGTAAAATCTGTTTGAAGCTGAAACTGCATCAATATTTTCAGTGTATATTAATAAGATGGAAGGGTGCTGAAAGGATATTGTCTCCAATGTTAGCATTTAACCACTCCCCTAGTCTGCTAACGTGATGTCTCTTCATGTCGCTCACACTGTCTGTGCCCATACTGCTGTTCGCTTCACACACACCATTACTTTACAGACAATATTACTGGTACAGCAAGTGGAAAATATGTGAGTATACATATTGCACTTTGAGAATTAAACAAATAAATTGTCCTCATGTTTGCTAAATGTGACTTTGTTGTAAAATCAAGGTAGATTTAGTCACAGCTGGGTTCTGAAACCTTGTCTGTGTGTGTGTTTGAGTTTGTGAAAGACAGGTTTGTGTTAAATGCTAATCTTGTCATGACTTAATAAACATTTACTGTAATGTTGAATGAATTTAAGAATAAACTGCTATTTAAACAGACTTGTTGTTTCCCATAGATTGTGTTTAGAATTGGTAAGAGTCTGCTTGGATACCTTGAGACATTTTTACCCTGACTTTTCCAACAGTGTGAACTTGTGATTGTTTAAAGCACCATGTTACACCTCCGAGCCTCTGCAGTGTAACAGTGTGCAGCCAGTGACTGGTCTATTCTGGACAGACTGGGGATAGATGGATTGTGTGATGTAAGGGTCTATTTTGTTCCTGTGTTACGCCAAACACTTGGCTGAATAACTCTGTACCCATTCAACCCTGGACAAGACTCAAACATGCTGTCTGTCTGTCTCTGTTATCAGTCCTTGAGAATAAGACTGAGCAAAAATCAAGACAAAAAAATGAATGACTAGGATGAAACAAAACAAAATAAATCAGATTGGCACTTCTTGTTGCTGCAAGGTTGTATTTCTTATTGTGGAGCGATGGAAAAAATATATATTTGGGATTGAGAAACATGCTTTTTCAAGATCCAATGGATTAAAATACAGAAAGTATTTTTAAAAGTTGACAATTTTGTGTAGTTGACACATGATTGACACACTCAGGGTGCATTCACACTAGCCCTGTTTAGTCCGCTTTAATCAAACTCTAGCTCGTTTTCCTACAAGCTACATTATGAAACAGGGTAAAACACTAAAAACAGGCACATTCATATTTTCAATGCAAAATGCACCTTATAACGGTAATAATATTAATGCACAATAATCCAAAATAAGTGTTAAATTCAAAACTAAAGTTGTATTCTGCACTAGAAACATTAAGGGTGCATTCACACCAGCCCTGTTTAGTCCGCTTGAATCGAACTCTAGCTCGTTTTCCTAGAAAGTCCGTCTCGTTTAGGGAGGTGTGAACGCGCCATCGAACTCTGTCAAGGAACAAAAAGGCGAACTCTGGCCCGGGCTAAAACCTAGGTCTTAGTCCGGTAGAAGAGAACTCCAGCACGGTTCGAGTACAGTGTGAATGTAAACAGATCGGACCCGCTCCACAGGGTAAACAAACACGCATTTCTCTGACCTCATATGGAGCCGTCAGCTGCCTTGTGTGTAAAACAATATTCTCCAGGGTCTTCTGTCTCATCTTCTGCTCATGCTGTCCATTTTTGAAAAATGACAAAATATAACTCCTAAAACTGCTAAAACTTGATGCCACATCGTTTTTATTTTTATTTACAGAAGAAGAAGAAGACGTGTCTTCAGATGTTTTTGTGTCGTTTCTTTCAGTAGTTCTTGGTGCAGCGCCCCCACAGGCGAGCGGGGGAACAGGTTGGTTCAACAGGTTGACTCGACTGCACAGTGCAGTGTGAATGCAAACGCACCAGCTCAAATGTAAACAAAAGGTCATGAATATTGGTCCCAAACCGAACCGAGTCTACCGGACTATCTGGTGTGAAAACGACCTCAGACTGTCACGGAGTTGTCACGTCTGACTCTGAGCAACCAAAAATCACACTGTTCGTCAACGTCTGCTCCAGACACATTTAATCACTTCTAAAGACTGTTCAGGGAATGAATGTAGGATGAATTTGTTTAAATGACAGGTTATGTATAATCTGATGATTTTTGGATCACTACAAGACAATTGTAGTTGTAACTGTGCCATACATTAAAAATGTGTCCTGTTCTTTAGATGCGTTGCTGGCAGACCTGGAATCTACAACATCCCACATCTCAAAGAGACCTGTCTTCTTGGCTGATGAAACCCCCTACTCCATCCCTACAGGAGGACACACACACCCAGATGTGTCAGTGCCTCCTCCAGTCCCTCCTCCACCTTCAGCCGAGGCTCTGAATGGATCCCTGACTGATCAGCCAAACTCCCACCACTCCTCTCAGCAAGTAGGTCTCTCTTGCATTAGATACTTAACTGTTCAATCAAAATCATAGATATTTAACTTGTTAGAAATGTTTCGGTTTAGATTATTTTTAGAACAAAGACAATGACTGATGCATCCTCTGCAGTCTTTAGGCTCAGGGCAGAAGAGCTCGTGGTCCAGGGACAGCAGCAGTTCTCCACTGTCACACATTGAAGAGGACCACGTTTACAGGTGCCCTTTGCACTCATGAGATGTTCTCTGGTTAAAGGGAACCACATCTGTCAAGATGCTCTTTTACCTTCAGTGATTCTTTGTGTCCTTCTCAGTTTTCCAAACAAACACAAGACTTCAGACTCGTCATCAGCAGCCATGACCTCTGGTCTGGGCAGTAACCTCTCGGAGCTGGACAGGCTTCTGCTGGAACTTAATGCGGTGCAACAGAGCTCTCCTTCCTTCCCCACTACAGGTAGAAACAAACAAACAAAAAAAAAAACATCTTATTTGTGCAATTTGTCCTTCTCTCTTTTATTCAAATTCCATCCATCCATCCATCCATTTTCTTTACCCGTTTATTCCATTTTGGGTCACAGGGGTCGCTGGTGCCCATGTCCAGCAATCACTGTGCGAGGGGCGGGGTACACCCTGGACGGGTTATTCAAATTCCTGTTAACCAAATATCACTTTGCAGAATATTTCAATATTAAAATCCCTCTGGAGGAGATGGTCAGAACAGTGACATACAGAAAAAATATTTATTCTTTGAGAAATAATTTTGACTGTTATGATAATAATCTTTTATAGTAATTTTTATTATTAGATTTATATTATTTAGTTAAGTTAGTATTCACCTTCTAATTTTGTGAAATCACCTTGCCTCCTGTGTTTACGTGCTCCCCTCCTCTGATTTAATTTCTGCATGGAGGGGCTCCAACTGAAGGAGATGTTGATTTGGGAAATTGTAAAACACCTGGGGAGGAGTCATGTGACAAAGGACAAAATGGTAGCTTAGCAGAAAAGCTCCCGAAACTGTGAACCAACTTAAAAAAAACAAAAACTTATGAACTGTAAATGTTTGTGCTGACCATGTCAAAGTCATCTACTGCACAGCAGTGTGATATTTTTACTTGTGGGTGCAAAACCCCCCAAAAAAACTGCTAAGTTCGCCAAGCAGACCTGGAGACGACGGCATGGCAGAGCTGCTGTACAAAATCCAATCAAGGCGGTCGGACTTTGGAGCTACATAATACAGATACAAAACTGAGCCGGATGCCAGTGCATTGACAACACCTGGAAGTGTCTGAGATAAAACAAGACGTCATAACCTCTGCAGCACATATAGGCAAAACCGAAGCTCGCATAAGTGAAGTGGAAGAGGCACTTGAAAAAGCTGAAAATGAGTTAAAATCTGCAATTAAACAGATCAACTTCCTGGAAGCCCAAACAGACGACCTGGAAAAAGAAAAGAAAGAACCTGAGTATATTCTGTATACAAGAGGGAGCGGAGGGAAGCGGCTCACTGTTCAACTTTATTAATGACGTGTTTCCAAGATGGCTGAAGCAGCCGTCGTGGAGGTCCTTCACTCTGGAGCGGGTCCACCGCACACTGGCCTCCAGGAAATCAAACCACACGAGAGCAATGCTGGTTCACTTCTCAAAATTTCAAAAAGGAGTTTGTCTATCAGGAAGCAAAGAAACAAGGATTTACACACGATGGGGTCAAGATAACCTTTACACTGCAGAGACCGTCTGCATCCGAAGGGGCTTTCACCACATCATCCAGCAGCTTGTGCACATCAACGCCCTCTGCAGATTCCTGCACAACCCCTGCAGGCTCAGAGTCCTGTTTGACGGTAAAATTCATCTCTTCTCAACACCTCAGGCAGCAGAGACGTTTACACAAATCTTTCACCGGCAGCAAAAGACCTGTGATAACTGCAGGCTCAAATGGGCCAACTTTGTTTACTGACAGCTAAGTTTTTAAAAGAAGTTATTATCTGATGAGGGTTAAAATAATATATGTCTCAATTACATGGTTGGTGGAAAGTGTTATTTGAGGAATATCACGGAGGTGCTCTCGTTGACTAGTTGCTCCTCAGGACTGTGGATCAACATCCTCCACACATATTTTGTTTCAAGGGGAGGGGCGTTCGTTTCACATGGAGAAATGCACATGCTCAGTAAGGGATTGTTCAAAACTGGTTCTGTGTTCTATAAATGTATGTAACTGAATGTCTGTGGGAACTTGGATCTTCATTATAAGATTTACTTTACCTTCATATTCATATTCAGGTAGATGAGAATGCGTCCACCGAACATCCTTTTCAACTCATTTGAGATTTGGGGCTGTAGTTGAGATATTATTTGAGCTTTTGAGATGTTAATCAGCTGCTGTTGGTTGTAGAAAACTGCATTGTTGCCATGGTTACGCAATCATAACAAATGTCCAAAACTAAAAAAGTTTCAATAAAAATCCTTCCAGCTGCACAGCATCCGATACCAGAGGAAACAATCATCCAAAAAATGTGATTTACATCCAGAAAAGGAGGAATTAAAGTTTCCAAAAGCAAAATCTCAGAATGAAAATAACAGAGCTGCTCCAACATGCAGCCACCTGGAGCGGCGCGATTCTGAGAGATAATGACTTAGAATGACTTAGGTCATGACCCCCCTGACCCAAAATGGAAGAAGCGGGTAAAAGATAATGGATGGATTTAGGTCATATTTATGCAGAAATATAGAAAATTATAAAGAGTTCACAAACTTTCAAGCACCATTGTATGTAGTTCTTCAAAGTAAAATTCTGTCACAAAAATTAATCTTATAAATATCTATGGTCCAAATGATGATAGCCCATCTTTTTTGAAAAACTGTTCTTAACCCTGTCAGACTTGGAGGGCCCATATTTAATAGGAGGTACTTTAACTGTACTCTGGACCCAGATCTACCCAAACAGACAGAGTCACTGGTGCCCATATCCAGCAGCCACTGTGCAAGAGGCGAGGTACACCCTGGACAGGTCGCAGGTCCATCACAGAAGTCATCACCAAAAATCCCTTTCTGAAAACCACAATCTTAAATTGGCACACTGCACATAAACACAGTATTTTCCATATTTCCCAGCAGCCTCTCGGTTTACCCCTGTCTGGGGTAATGAACAATTTATACCTGGCCAAAAAGGAGGAGGGTTTTAAACTATAGAATGTGAAAGGGATCCAAAAAGTTCCAGATCTGTACACGGCTGGCGTGTTGCTTACCTTCAGTCAATTATGTGAAAAATACCAAATTCCTAAAAATAATTTCTTTACATATTTACAACTAAGAAGCTACATGTTTACCAGATACAGACACATTATGTAGACCCCACCATTATCAAAAAAATAGAAGAAATAAGTGTTGGACAATTGAAAGTAAAAGTTTTATTCTCAACATTTTATAATTTATTGATGGTCACTTCATATGACTCAGCGTTGGACAAGCTCAACACCTGGAGGCGTGATATTCAAGAAGACATAAATGACTGGAGCAAAGCTTGTTTAAAGGCACAAAAACAAACAATACAGTTTACATTACTACAATATAAGTGGCCGATGAGGACGTATATAACCCCCATCAAACTTCACCAGATGTCCAATAATATTCCAGATTCATTCAACCTTTATTTCTACAGGTTAGTCTCATTGAGCCTCAAGGACTCATTTACAAGAGAGACCTGATTTTAACAGAGTGATGACAACAGTGACAACAATAGACAATCATAAAAGAAAACGTAATTTGAGAAGAATAAATAAAAGAAAAATTAAAGAAAATGGTATTAAAAATATATATGCAATAAATGTTTAAATGATAAAGGAACAATTCTTCACTGCCTATGGAGATGTCAAAATTGCAGAAATTTTGGAAAGGCGTTATCAAATACTTGTCAGAAGTCTTCAATATTGATATTCCTTTTGATGTGAAGTTCTGTGTACTTGGAATCTACCCAGAAGACTTCACACAAAGAAACGAACCAAATGACTGGACTTTGGATTTGTACAAGCCAGGAGAGTAACTGCACTCAGTTGGAGTGTGGAGCTGCAGCTCGGCTCTTAACAGGAACTCAAAGGTTTGAGCAAAACAGTCCCTGCTCAATAATCCAGGTGTACAATCCAACAATTTTCAGTCAGGTCATCTGGACAGTTTCTTTTTTTTTTTTTTGCTGAAACGTTTCAGCTTCCATCTGGAAGGCTTCAACAGGTTTGCTCAAAGGTTTGAGCAAATTTCACCAGTTTTGTCCTCTCTTCACTGGCTCCCTGTGCGTGTCAGAATTGATTTTCAAATTCTCCTGTTAACTTTTAAGTGCATTAATGGCCTTGCACCTTCATACCTCTCTGACATACTTCAGCCTTATGTTCCTTCTCGGGCACTGAGATCATCTGATCAGCTGCTTTTGGTTGTACCAAAAACCAGGTTGAAGCTCAGAGGAGATCAGGCTTTTTTCAATCGCAAGCCCTAAACTCTGGAACAATCTGCCCCCCAACATTAGACAGACCACTTCACTCCCTGCTTTTACATCTCTCCTGAAAACACACCTGCTTTCACTCATGTTTAATTTGATTTAGATGTCATTATTTCTCATTGTTTTTATGTTTTAATTTTAATGCTTTTAATGACATCTTATTGTTTTTTTCTGTAATTGCTGCCTTGATCTTATTGTTGAGCACTTTGGTAACAGCTGCTGTTTCAAATGTGCTTTATAAATAAATTAGACTCGACTAGAGGCTCCCTCTGATAAACGATGGATAAAGGAACTTTCAGAATGTACAAGTCTGGAAAGACGAACTTACTGGTAATTGTCAAAGGCAAACTAAAAGATTTTGTTCAACTGGGAACCATATATGAACATTATAGAAGCTGGAAACTGAACTATGTGAATATTTAAATTCTGATCTTATAATAATACATTTTATGGATATATAATTGACACACGTTACTGTGAGTATGGGAATGTATGTGTTCTGATTATTGGTTGAATTGGGATTTTTGTTCTCAAGATCCATTTCAACTTTTATGAGATGTCATACACAAAAAACAATAAAACATTTGGGGGTGGGGTGTCTTCTGCTTTCTCACCAATGTTATTAAAAAAATAACTGTTCACAGATGAGGCAGCTCCACCCTTACCATCCTGCAGCATCACCCACTATGAGAACGGCAGCGCCCCTGACATCCTTGTCAGCCCCCCAGCTCAGGAGAAACCAAAGAGAAATGGAACAAGGCCGGAGGAGTCTCGACCTACAGTGGAGAGCCTGTTGGATGAGCTGGAGGGCTCGGTGCCTTCACCCAGGTAAACACTGCCCAGTTTAAAAGAGTTGCTTCTTTTCTTCATTTGCTTTTCAAAGACATTAGAAAAAGCAAATCTCAGAAATCTGCTGTGCAGTGCTAACACTGCATCGCTGCTACAAATATGTGACTTGGTTTTTCCTTTGTCGTTCAACTTGAAAAAAGTGTTTATTATAAATAAGTATACAGCTGCAAGAAATTGTAAGTTGACTGTTTTATGCATAATTGCCTTTTTTGCAAATATTAGTTGACGTGTGGAATAACGCTGGTGGAAGCAAGTTTCTTTTATTATTCCTTATGTAGCAGGAATAATGTGGTTAGAAAGAGGTTGTGAAAACTAAGGGTCTATCTTTTTAACTTGCATTATCGTCAAACAGGATGGAAAAATTATATAAGGCTTTTAATACAGATATAGTCTGAGTGCACAGGGAAACGTTTTACCTGTAAATATTATGGAGTTTATTTCTCAACATTCACAACACAACGAGACCACTGCTTTTCTTCTGTGTTTCTGTGAAACACAGCAAGTTGCAGTTTTGGTACTTTTGTCAGCACTTTTCATTAAACAAGCATTAAGCAAGGTGCTGGACAAACTGAGGCTGATTTCATATATAAAGCATGAATACTCTAATCTATTCATTTGAATCAATTCTACAACTGAACCATAGCTATGAACTGTGAATGTAAACTAACTTTTCTCAACACTAATGCATCTAAACCTGGATGAAATTCTAATGAGAATTGATTAAGCTGTAACTATATGAACAAAAAGTGTGAATCTCCATCAATATGAAAGCAGCAACTTTAAATGTAACTGGAATGAAAAATAATAAACTTAAAGGTGCATTTAAGTTATATTTAAAAAATTGTATAAACTAAATTGTAGGGATGCACGATATTGGATCTTTGGCCGATACCAATACCGATAATTTGTTCCCTTGACCTACTTACAGAGACTAAATAACTTTCTCTGCTGTGGAATTAAAATACTACATTATTCTGCATGATCTTTGTCAATTTGACCTGTTACCAAATGCAGATGCACAAAGGGGGCTGAAAAAAAAAATATATATATATATATATATATATATATATATATGTATGTATATATA
>NC_056505.1:32664410-32684792 GCF_014905685.2 Nematolebias whitei
TGTGCAGAAAAACACCCCCAAAGCATGATGCTTCCACCCCCATGCTTCACAGTAGCTATGGTGTTTTTGGGATGGTACTCCATATTCTTCATCCTCCAAACACGGCGAGTGGAATTAAGACCAAAAAGTTCTATTTTGGTCTCATCAGACCACAGAACTTTCTCCCATGACTCCTCTGGATCATCCAAATGGTCATGGGCAAACTTAAGATGGGCCTGGACGTGTGCTGATTTAAGCAGGGGAACCTTCCGTGCCATGCATGATTTTAAACTATGACGTCTTAGTGTATTACCCACAGTAACCATGGAAACAGTGGTGCCAGCTCTCTTCAGGTCATTGACCAGCTCCTCCGTGTAGTTCTGGGCTGATTCCTCACCTTTCTTAGGATCATTGATACGCCACGAGGTGAGATCTTGTATGGAGCCCCAGTCCCAGGGAGATTGACAGTCATGTTTAGCTTCTTCCATTTTCTAAGGATCCAACAGTTGATCTTTTATCACAAAGCTGATTGGCAGTTGCCTCGTAGCCCTTTCCAGCCTTGTTGAGGTCTACAATTTAGTCTCTGGTGTCTTTGGACAGCTCTTTGGTCTTAGCCATGTTAGTAGTTGGAGTCTTACTGATTGTGTGGGGTGGACCGGTGTCTTTATGCAGCTACCGACCTCAAACAGCTGCTTCTAATTTAGAATAATAAGTGGAGTGGAGGTGGACGTTATAGAGGAGGACTAACAGGTCTTTGAGGGCCAGAACTGTTGCTGATTGGGAGGTGTTCAAATACTTATTTCCAGCAGTAACACACAAATAAATTATTTTAAAAATCATACAGTATGATTTCCGGATTATTATTTTTAGATTATTTATTTCATGGTGGACATGCACCTAAGATGAAAATTTCAGACCCCTTCATGATTTCTAAGTGGGAGAACTTGCAAAGTCACAGGGTGTTCAAATACTTATTTTCCTCACTGTATATATGTATATATATACGTATGTATGTATAAAACAGCGTATTTTATATTGTTAAGTTATTTTGATGGAATGTACGATATTTAATTATTGCTCATATCGGCCGATACCATACCAATAATATTGTGCATCTCTACTAAATTGCTTTGTTCGTTAAACCTCACAATCTATAATTGATTATAGCACATCTCCTAACCTTCGAGCTGCCCTCTCTAGGCCTAGATTGTTAAAAACAATACATTTCTATCTTCTTCTTTTGTTTGCTCTCTCTTCAGGGGTCACCACAGCGAGTCACCCTCCAAAAAAACAAATTACTATAATTTTCTTATTGAAATCAACATGTGTCATTTCTTCTTACATCACACACAGGGATCACCTGTCAAATGTACTATTTTGTGAGGACCTAGTGATGCCAACGATGGATCAAATCTGTTTGATTGTTTATGATTACAAATGGCATTATTATTTGTAATTTTCAGCTCTTCTACTCGTCACAATGATTTGGATACATCACCTCAACAACAAGCCAGAATTTCAGCGTCCTGCGCCACAAGAGAGCTCGATGAACTGATGGCCTCTTTGTCTGATTTCAAGGTACCAAGATGAGCTAACTCCTCTTACTTCTTCAATAAACTTGAGCCTCACCTGAAATATTTGTCATTATCTCTGTCACTTTTCTCTTATTTTCATTTTGCTTCTCTGTTTTCTAGCCCAATTCTTTGGGCTCCTTGTTCGACCCACCAGGGGCACCTTCCACCTTTCGTCATTCTCCAGTGTCGTCTTCTGTTACTCCAGTAGCTTCTTCCTCCCACAGTCTGTCCAACCCGCCTGCCTCGCCCCTCCTCCCATTACCTTCTGATTTAGAGCTGCACATAGATGAGGATGGAGGCGATGGTGGCATGCTGATGCCCCGTCCGAGCCGTCTTGCTCCCCACAGTCCCACCTCCTCTCTCTCTGCAGTCAGTGATGTAGATGTGGACTCTGTCATAGATGTCTCTGCCACCATGCTGTCATCTCAAACAAAGTCCCTGCTAGTGCGCTCTCAGTCTGCTCCCTCTAATTCCAGCTTGTTGGGAAATAGCCCGAGTCTTTCCAATACCACCACCCTCTCACTCAGCTCAGTCAATACTGTCCTGGACGGCAAAAGCCCCAAGTCCTCGAGTCCATCTGTGGAACGGATCTCACCCTCAACTACTACTGGTAAACTGTCCTGCGCTCCGGGGTCTGCTTGTTTTCAGAACCACAATGTAAATTTTTCCAATCCACCTCTTCCAAAAAGCTTCAGTCCTCCCCTCTCTACTCCTCTCCCTCTCTGTGTTGCTTCACCATCTTGTGTGCACGTTCCATCCAAAACATACTCCCCACCTGCAGTCTCTCCACTGATGGTCCCATCTCCCCTGGCTTTCACCAGCACCAGCAGACAGTTATATGAGGTGCCACCTGCAGCTCAGAGAGACGTCCCCCTCGCTGTGCATCAACCTTCTGTGGTTGAGCCCACCCTGGATGATGAGCTAGACAAGCTGTTAGCCATGAGTTTTGAACAAAGTCATTCAGCAGCACACGAGAAGGCACACTGCCACAGCAAAATGCTGCAGGAGGTGCTAGAGGAGCTTATCCTTCCTGTAGACAGAAACAGTGTGCAGCCCGACACTTTCACCAGTGCCACCAACACCCTGACAGATGATTCAGTAGACGGAGGCACCGACGGGAATGGAGACCTGGACTGGGCTGACGAGGAGCTGTCCGTGTCCTTACATGATGGGCTGGATGGCACCATGACGCCTTACACAGAGAGGCTGTACACCGATGGCAGCATGACTCCGCTGACAGAAGCTAGCTGGATGGATGAGTGCATGACCCCCTCCTCGTGTCCCGGGACCCCTGATGTTGCCCTGGACCTGCCCCTCCTGCAGACTCCCAGTATGGACAGAGTCTCTGCAACAGGACATGTATGCATCTGCTCTCCAGTGTGACCAGTTGTTCTGCTCCAGGCTAATGATGCTTTTATACATGCTTGCCTCCGCTTTAGGACTGGGTGAAAGAAACCATTGGATATGTATTTGTTTATGTCTACCATGGTGCTCACTAGTGATTCTTTAAGTAACAACACTCATGGTTTTGATAGCGTTCAGTGATCAGCACTCATGTCTTATTATATACTATCAGACAAAGCTGATACAATGTGTGAATTTTTATTTAATTGTTTATGTGTTGTATAGTCAATTTATCCAATCTAACTAAATTAAACCCTGTCCTGTACCTTTGAGCTTCACTCAAATGTACCAAATTGTCAATTAGTTGAGCACTGTATGCTTACATATCTTGACAAAAATACACAAAATATCTGAACTTTATAAAAACAAATATAAGAATTTATAATTTTAAGCAGAAGCTACATGAATAGATGGCATCTAACAGCTTTTAGTGTAATACTAAACATTCACCTCACTGTTTGGTGCTGTTGAAACTAAAATCTTTGTGGCCTGTTGCAGCAGTTTTGTGTGAAGGAAACTAATGCAAATTGCCTTCTGAAGACTTTATAATCCCTTGAGAAACCTTAAAGCCTGGATGGAAGAATATTTTGCACAGATGGGACCTTGGCATGCAATAAGTATGAGGTGTGACCTAAAGCCCACTGAGCACCACAGCATCTTGGCATGTTGCTTGTGTTGGTTTACGATTAATGTAACCGTAAGATAAGGTGCTCACTGTTCCCTCTCAGCTAAAAGCGATGATAAGGCGCACTAAGGAGATTCCCAATGTGCACCCCATGTACCGAGACGGTCAGCTGCGCAGGAAGGTGGGACCCATCATTGTAAACAAGAACTCCTCTCAGGACCGTCTCATAGAGGAGCTTCAGGGTAAATTTGGGATCAACCGCTCGGAGCGGCGGCGCAAACAGTCAGACGAGTGGCTGACGGAGGGCGTCATTGTCACTTCCAAACCTCAGCGCTTCCGTCCCGAAGGCTGTGGAAGTGAGGTTGATAAGGTTGGCTTCAGTGTGCTCGGCACTTTTCATCTAACGCTTGTCCTCTAGTTGTCTTCATTTTCCTCTGTCTGCTCCCTTCTGTCTCTTTCTGTCTTCAGATTGTAATTCCCCCCGAGTCGCCTGTGGCTGTCAGGAAGGTTCTCCCCCCTCTCTCCCCCCCTATATCTCGTCGTACCCCTGTTGTAGAAGAACCTAAGGGACTTCTTCCACTACATCGGCTCCCTATTCCAACTCCACCTCCTCTTCCTCCACCCACTTCTACCTGCCTACCAACTACTCGCATTCAGGAACCAGTCCCCCCTCCACCTCAGCAGATTATTAAAGCCTCACCTCCACCTGCCCCAACTCGGGACCCTCCTGCCCCCAAGCCAGAGCAACCTCCCCATATCTTCAGCACCCCGGCCCGACCACCACCAGAGGAGCCAGTACAATCATCTGCACCCAAAGTTCTGGTGTCTGTAGGCTGCCAAACAGAATATGACCCATTCTTCCCTCCGAGCCAGGCATGAGTCCCCGTCTCTTATCCTCTCTGTTTTTCACACTTTTAAACTTCAGTAAAGTGTTTCATACAAAGTTACTTTTGTCATGTTCATCAAAGATGCACGTTACTATTATAACTATTTGGACCTTGGATGATTTCAGATAATGGCTCAAGGAAAAGCTGGTGTTCCTGGTGGGCCCCCAACGCAGGTCAACAAACTGGACAACATGCTCGGTAGCCTTCAGTCGGACCTCAACAAACTAGGGGTGCAAACAGTAGCTAAAGGAGTTTGTGGTGCCTGCTGTAAGCCAATCGTGGGACAGGTGAGATAAAACGAGTGTGTCTAATAAAAAATAGAATGCTGCCAAAAGTCCTATACAGCTTTGTAACAATCTTGCATAAAAAGTAAAGAGAACCAAGATAAAAATAAATGTTTAAGCTCACTGATCCTCACTCTTTATTTTCAAAAGAGCCATATTGACAGATGAAAGTCAAGGGGAGAGCTGCAATATCACCCCAAGTCACTCCAATAAAATAAAAATAATTAAACAACCCACCTATGAACAAAAAAGAAACACAGCCAGCGCATTATCTGTTTAAACAAAATGTACATTAGTACTGAGATGAGAAGCTGTGGTGCACGTCCTGTTGTATTTGTAATTTGTTGTCACAGTGAGACATTCAAGATGGACACGAGTCAGTCGGTTTCTCTGTTTTTGCTTGACAGTGTTCATGGTTGAAAATGTTGACTGTAAAAATTTCAGCTTTTAGCTATTACCCCAGTCCCATGAAGAAAACACAAGTCAACAATAACAATGAATACCACAGTCCATGCTCAACAATGAATATGCTGTAATATGTGTACGGATGAAGATGCCCCTTCACATTCCCACCTGCCCCCTCATGTGACCATGCCTAGAACCGGCCCTGTATGCTCCTGCTTCCTTCACTGCAGATGACAGCAGGTGCGGAGACGCACCCGGCCGGTAGCTGATCCATCTGAGATTACCTGGACTTTTTTTTTTACCTCTACCGGCCAGTCGGACCTGCATCCTCCTCTACAAATATAGATGAACACAATTTTATATGGTGCATTCTTATTTAGTTTTATTTGTGCTGTATGAGTTGTAAAACCACAACATAGAAGCCCGAGCCGACATGCGCAATTATTGCTCAATGTGCCAGCACGTTTTAAAAATGTATTGGCTGTGCTGGCATTCATTCAACCTTTATTTAGACAGATAAGTCACATTGAGCCTAGAAGACTCATTTACAAGTGAGATCTGTTTAGACAGACAAAAAGTAATGAAACTGGACACATGAAGGAATTGGAGGCAAAACATTCCTATCAGACTTATATTGTTGTAACCTGTCAGGAGAGCCACCAATAAAGCATGGCGAGCCGCATGTGGCTCGGGAGCCGCGCAACGAGTATCCCTATTTAAGCTGCTGCCAGTGGCTCACTGTGGTCACCATAGTAATGATACACCTGTCTCTTTCACTCCCTGACTGCCATGGTAATGACAGACAGACATAATTAAAGCCTGACAAACCTCAAACAACTGCTGATTGAAAACTCCAATCACAAACTCCAATTACAATTTATTTAACCACAATTAACAAAACTCTGATGTTCACAGATTAGTAATAATGGTGCTTATGCAAATGTTTAAACTCTGCAGACTACATGCTCATCACGTCTCCTTCCTGCTCAGGTGGTGACCGCCATGGGCCGCACGTGGCACCCAGAACACTTTGTGTGCACACACTGTCAAGAGGAGATCGGCTCCAGGAACTTTTTTGAGCGAGAAGGACAGCCTTACTGTGAGAGAGACTATCATCATCTGTTCTCTCCTCGATGCTACTACTGCAATGGGCCCATACTGGATGTGAGTCATGGTCGCGCTGCACACATGTGGGCTGTATGTTCGAGTTTTCACATCGTGATAAGTGCTGTCATATCCATTTAGAAAGTTGTGACGGCGCTGGACAGAACCTGGCATCCTGAACACTTCTTCTGCGCTCAGTGTGGATCCTTCTTTGGTCCAGAGGGTATTGGATTTTTTTCCTACATTGAATTAGTATTATTTTTGCTTTTGTATTACAGACTACCATATATTCTAGACTATAAGTTGCTCTTTTTTTCATAGTTTGGCCAGTCCTGTGACATATAGTCCGAAGCGAATTATATGTTTTTTTTTCTCCTTAGGCCTGTCGCGATAAAAATAAATCAATAATCGTGTTTTTGGATCGTTAAAAGCAGCTAAGCTGAGAAGCTAAGCTACGAGCTAAGCTAACAGACCGACCTCAGGAAAAAACCTCTGTCTTGTCAAAGCTCCAAAATTCACGATTGAAACTTGTGCCTTTGTGTAAAAAGTTGTTTTTCTCTGCAAAAAGAAGTTGAGAACTTATTTACTGATTTTTTAATGAAAAATTTGGTGTGAAAAATGCTATGCTAAAGAGCTCAAACCACACCGAGCATCTGTCATTTTGAGAACCAGAGAGAGACAGCCCATGTCACGTCAAGGGGCCTCCCTCCCATTTTCCTTAGAGATGTTGCTTGCTCCCTCATCCTTTGGGGTCAAACAGTCTTATACTGCCATCCGGTGGTCGAAAAAGGTACTACATGCAAAACAAATTAACAAACATTCTTAAATTTGACAATAATTACTTATTATTGTCAAATTTCAAACAATATTATCGTTTATCTCAGTAATTTGAGACAATCGCCCAGCAACATTTGTTATCGTAACAGACCTATTTCCCCATTCATGACGCAATTTTTTGACCGTGTTAAATGTTCGTTCATACTCGCATGAACCACCACATTTAGCTCTACAGCATCCCCCTGCCTGCACCTTGCCACTTCCTGGGGCCACAGACCACGCCCCTCGCTGCCCACATCCGGCGGCGGAGGGGTGGAGGGACGGAGCCCCTTCGCCTCCCGGCACATCTGCCAACCGGGACGGACTGTTCTCAGTGCGACCGCGCCGCGCCACCCAGGCGAAATGAATCTGTTCTGATCATTAAAGTGCATTTATTAAGGAAACGTTAAACTGAGACACGCCTTTGCTGTGATGTGGAGCAAACAATAATTGATTGTAGGTGTTAATCTTGTTAAATTTCAAAGAACTGCAACATCGAGTCCCATGCATGCTCCCGCAGCCACCAATTGATTTTTGTCACGACACCAGTCCATGTTTCCCGGGGGTCAGCAGTGACGCATAATAAATGTGATTTATACTCGGAAGCAACTTATTTGTGTTTTTTCCCTGTTCATGAGGCATTCTTTTACTGATGTGATATTTACTCCGGAGCGACGTTTAGTCTGGAAAATACAGTAATTAATGAAACAATGTGTGCTCGTGTGTTCCTCTTGAAGGTTTTCATGAAAAGGATGGAAAAGCTTACTGCAGGAAGGATTACTTTGATATGTTTGCACCGAAATGTGGCGGCTGTGCCAGAGCCATTCTGGAAAACTACATCTCTGCGCTCAACTGTCTCTGGCATCCGGAGTGCTTTGTTTGCAGGGTTTGCATCATGTTTATATCACGCCTGTGTTCGTGTGCTTCACACGAAGACTTGAACCTAGTCTTAACTGCATCTGTTTATGTGCAGGAGTGCTTCACCCCGTTTGTGAATGGCAGCTTCTTCGAGCACGATGGCCAACCCTACTGTGAAGTGCACTACCACGAGCGGCGCGGCTCCCTCTGTTCGGGCTGTCAGAAGCCCATCACAGGGCGCTGCATCACAGCCATGTCCAAGAAGTTCCACCCGGAGCACTTTGTCTGCGCTTTCTGCTTGAAACAACTCAACAAAGGCACCTTCAAGGAGCAAAACGACAAACCTTACTGTCACAGCTGCTTCATCAAACTGTTCAGTTAGGGATCCAGGCCCAGCGCCACGTTTCTGTCAGGCCAATCATCTCAGCACCAGTGAAGGTGGATTTATGTGGAGAATCTTGTTCTCCCATGATCAAGTGTGAATAGGTTGGGTTTGTTTATGTTGGTAAAGTAGCATACTGCCTGACTAAATGTTTTAATATCTTTCTGAAGTAAACACAAATTACTCTCCTCTGACAGCAACATATTTTGAAGCTGTTTTCGAGTCTATCAGTGAATGTGATGCAGACATAGCGTTTTAATGACATTGAACTTTTTTTTTTTCTTAAAGCCAGAAAAGTGCTGTATTATTATTTTTTTGTCAAGCAAGCAGAAGACATAACATTTATTTCTTGTCTCCTAGCATGTGTTGGACTTTTTTTCTTCCAAAGATCAAAAGCAGTTGTTTTCTGTAACCCTGAAGTCGTGTTGCTTCAGCTCATTGTTTCTCATCGTTTCAGAAAGAGGAGAACTTGTGCTGATCACTCTGACACTGAAACTTATGAAAAACTGTGTTAACCATGTTGCTCACTGGCTGAGTGTGTTGTGGAATCCAGGAAGTAAGGAACGGGTGACTGGTAACCGTTTTTAGCTTTGCAGTACAAATGTTATTTTTTAAAACAGGCGAGAACCAAAAGGGTTTGGATACTTTTTTATGATGAAGAGTTTGAGGCAGGTGACCGCGTCATAGACGAATTCTGACTGGAGAGGGAAACCAGTATTCAGATGTTGAAAACAAGTGACTGTTGGGTGATTTTATTAGTCGCTTCATCATAAGCTCTTGTATGAAAGTGTGGATACGTGTTATAAGGCAACAATATTACTAAATCAGTTTTACACTATGCAGTCATGAGCTCAAAGTTTGTTTTCTATCTACAAGTAAAATTGAAAAATAATTTTGTTGGTTTTATTCAGTTAGTAATCAGCTGTTTTGACATTTTGTGTTGTCAAATCATTCCTTTTCATTCTGGGAAAAAAAAACGTGACACAAGTGGAGCCACTGTGTTTGTACCTCTTACACTACTATTAGTGTTTCTGACTTATCCTGAGAAGGTTTTTGTTAAATTAATAATACTAATGATGATGCCGCTGCAGCGTGTGTTTTGTAACCACTTGTTCAGTGGGGGGGGGGGGGGGGGGGCAGTGAAGTTGTGGCGGATATCATGTATTTTTGCTGTGATTACTACGTTAAGAAACTGGTGAATGTTGAGCAGTACACAAACTGATGAACAGTAAACTCTGTCTGTGAGCTTCCAAAAACTGCACCTGTGGATTAACAACTTTGTATTCCAGCTTGAGTGAACAGGTTGTGTTTTGTGTCACTGAAGCAAGTTGTTGGTCCACAGTTGTTGTTTTGTTGTCAAGTCTGTGAGTCCACTGAAATGTGTTGGCTGTTGGAAAAGAGCCAGAAGCTCTGCCAGATTAAATGGTGAGACTAACATGACTCATTTCCTACAGCATTTACTGTATGACCACTAAGTTGTCTCTACATTCATGGTAATTTGGCCTTTTGTCTTCAGGGATTTATAGAGCCTTCATTTTTATTTCACTCTGTTTCAAGATGCAGCAGGCATCTGTTCAAGTCAATGTAGTGGAAATTTATTTAACCAAAGCCATACCTTCTTCAAATCATTTTTGTCTTGTCTTTATTTTTCTTTTCAGATTGAATGTCACATTATATGAATAGTGAAATTCATCCATGCTTCTTTGATCAAGCAAATAAATTGTTTTGCTATCAAAGTTACTCAGAAAATGATTTTTCTCCTCGTTTAGAACATAACGATTACTTTATGTCTGCTTTAGATGCTCTAAATTGTGAGACAGATGCAGACTTTAAATAAAATTTGTGGGAAAAGTTTTCGAGTTGGCTGTTGGCAGCAGTAAAGTGGGCGGGGTTATCTATGGGCGGAGTTAATTAGATTGAGCAGCACCTCCCCCTGCTGGAAATCTGCAAGAACTACAAAAACAAAGCTTTTTTATTTAAATTTACACTTTTTAAAATACGGTAAGTGTGAAGTTACATGCAAATATGGTCTTTTGTTTGGATATTTGCAATAAATTATTTCCTATTTTGTAATGCCAAAAATGTGAGATTATTTTTTTACCATTTACTGTTTTTTTTTTTATTATTACTATATACACTGGCCAAAAAAAAAGTCGCCACCAACAAAAAGGTCACACACTAATATTTTGTTGGACCACCTTTAGCTTTGATTACATCATGCATTCACTGTAGCATTGTTTCGATAAGTTTCTGTAATGTCACATCTATTTTCATCCAGTGTTGCATTAATGTTTCACCAAGGTCTTGCATTGATGACTAGGCTCTAGGCATGATGGGTGCATCACTTAATCTGCCTCTCTTCTTACCCTGATGCACCCATCACTCTGGAACAGGGTAATCTGGACTCATCAGACCACATGACCTTCCATTGCTCCAGAGTCCAATCTTTATGCTCCCTAGCAAATTGAAGCTTTTTTTTCCAGTTAGCCTCACTGATTAGTGGTTTTCTTAAGTCTACACAGCTGTTCAGTCCGAATCCCTTGAGTTCCCTTCACATTGTGCATGTGGAAATGCTCTTACGTTCATTATTAAACATAGCCCTGAGTGCTACTGTTGTTCTTCGATTTGATTTGTGGCAGCTTGGTGGTCTGTGGTTGTGTCAGGAAGGACATCTGGTGTGAAAACAATTGCTAAGTCTTCATGTGAGTTAATTTGCTGTGGAGACCCCTGAAGAAGGGAGCGGCCGAAAGAAAAAAAACTGATAACATTATCCATAATTACAAGTTTACAACCTAAATTTAAAAAAGTTGACATTGTGTAAAAGGTTAAAAAAAAAAAAACCAATCATTTCAAATTTCATGAACTCATGTTATTCACAGGAACATCAACATAAAACAACTTTTTTTGGGTAATTTTGGTACTTTTTGATCATTTTGAATTTAATGGCTGTAACACATCTAAAAAAGACAATAGCTTTACCACTTTAAAGAATCCACTCTTTTAACAACAGTCCGTAAATGTCTTAATAACTTAAGATATCAGCTGCTGGAGTTTTTGGAGAGGAATGTGTAATTTTTGTCTGATGTAGGATTCTAGGCTGTCTATACCATAGGCATTAATGTACCCCCATACCATCAGAGAGGCATTACCAATGACAAAGTGGCATAGCTGTTCAACAGTCCTGTGTCTTTAGATTTTTTTGAAGCATGACATGATGAATGGTCTTGCAGAAATGTGCAAAGTTATCTTTTAAAAATGATGTCTTATTGTAAGCATATATTGTTGTAAAACGTGTATTTACTCTACAGTTGTGATTGTGCCTTTCTAGATTGGTAAACTGCCTATGCCATAGGCGCTAATGTACCCCCATGCCATCAGAGAGGCAGGAACTTGAACTGTGCACTGATAATGGGCAGGATGGTCCCTCTTCAGTATGTAACATGACATCTACGGTTTCTAAAAAAGGATATGCATTTTATTTCATTTGTCATTGTTTCTGAATGGTTTGCACACCTGCATGGCTATTTCTTTGCAAAGAGCTTTAACCAGCATGTCACAGTGAACTGTTTTTACTTTGTGTAAAGGCACTTTGCCACTGTCTCAACTCTCATGGGTTCTGCACTGCACCAGCTCCTGTCCACTGCCAGTACCCACCCCCACTCAGGCCAGTTTATGGAACCACCTTGCTTGAGGTTGTAAACAGACTGCACCGAGGTGACGATTTTGACATAATCAGACAGCAGCTGATGATTAGCCAGATACGTCACTGGATAATCCACCCAGCAACCTCCACTTCCTCTGATCGTGTTGACGGATGGCACCACAAGAAAGGAGTGCATTTACAGAGAGATATCGGAGATGACGGCACAACATGGCTACACCTGGACTCATCCAGTGCTGGGATAAGCTAAAGAAACTGAAGTCCGATAAGAGTGAACCACCCACAGAGCGGAAAAACAAGTCACAGTGACAAATCACCTACACCTGAGAAGAACTGATGCAACGAGAGTTGATTAGAGTCACACTATCAATGGTAAAATATGGTTGAAGTCTACCTGCAGTGGACCCTGAGAGCCTGAAGCTCATGGGCTAGTATGGGCTCTATACAGGCTTTATCAAGGGTGCACAAGTTTGAATTAATGGTGGCCATCTTCTGAACTGTTTCAAATATACTATATGCATTCACCAAAATATTTAGTGACGGTTCTGGAGGTCTTGACAAGTCCAGGGCATAGTTAGGGCTTCACACTTATAGTGATCATGATTGACCTAAATTGGTAGTTTATGTTTGCTAGCAGTGGTTTAACCAATATTCAGCACATAATGTCTTCACTTTGGCCTTTTTTTTTTTTTTTTTGATTAATGCTTGTTCTAAATTTTATTTAAAATGTTTTGGGAAACAGTGATTGTAAACCAAGATCAGATTATAATAATGTTTCAATAAGTTATATTAGTCCTTGCCCAGACCAAGTTTTTAACTTTGACCTGTTGTGTAAATGAGTTCAACACTCCTGGTCTGAACAATAACATGATAACTAGCTTTACCACTAGTTTGTTTCATGTGCCTGGGAGAAATCTTAATTTTTATCTTAAAGATTTGAATTACTTGTAAAATTATAAATCATTTTGCCAAATCCCTGCTGTTTACTAGTCACGAGGGTCTTTATTGTCAAAGTAAACTGTTCTGGTGAAAACTGCACGTTAACTTAGACATTTCCAAAATAAAAAACTTGAACATTTCCCCAAACTGCAGTACTGTACTGGTGACTGTTATGGTAATTTGTTTAAGAATATGTTGAATTTAGGATGTATGACAGTAGATATGTTTACATGTTTACATGTATCACTGGAATCTGAGTTTGTCATTTATTCTGTTAGTGTGTTCACTTGTTCTGTATGTTCAATTGTTCAATAAAAATTAAATAAAGTACTGTACCGGTAAATCGATTGAGGACGCTTTCATCACGCGAAGAAGAAACTCTCTGCCGTGATTGGACGAGTTGTCACGTGATAAAGATCGTCACACCCGGAAGAATGACAAATGTCAAACGCTTCGGGGTTCTGGTAAGTCGAAAACCGAGTTCAACAATCCAACAATAGACAGAACTTATTTTGTTTTTTATGTTCTTTTATACAAGATGAAGTCTCTTTAATGTTTAAGTACTTTTTTCTTTTTTTTTTTTTACTATTATTTGTCCTGTTTGAAGTGAACGTTTCTGTTAGTCGTATTATATCTTTATTAAATGTTAATGAAAGTGAGGAGCTTCTTCGTTCTATTATTAGTCAGCTGTGCCAGGTCACTTTTACAGCACTATAGTAAACTGATTCATTTTGTATGAGTGGACGGTACTTTTATTTAAATTAAATAACTCTGTCTGGAGGTGGCACGATGGATCAGTTGGTGGAGCTTTTGCCTCTCACCGGGACCGAGTCCTGGTCCGGGACCGAGTCCTGGTCCGGGACTTTTCTGGGTCTTGTTTGCATGTTCTCTCCGTGCATGCGTGGGTTTATCCCGGTTTCCTCCCACAGACCTAAAACATGCATGCTAGTCTAAATGATGACTCTAAATTGTCCCTAGGTGTGAGTGAGTGTGAATGGTTGTCTCCGTGTGTCCCTGTGATGGACATGCAATGTGTCCAGGGTGTCCTTCTGTCCCACCTCACACAGTGACTGCTGGATGTGACCCGGAAAGGAAGAAGCGTGTAAAAGATGATGGATGGATGAAGTCAGTGTGAGCCCAGTCGTCCACAGCGTCTAGGTGTGCTAATATGTTATTGAATCCTTTACTTTTGCAGGTTCCTTCTTGATTCGAAGTGGACAGAAACTGGACCAAAATGGCGTCGTACTTTGATGAACACGACTGTGAGCCCACCAACCCGGAGGATCAGTATCGACAGAATGCTCTACTTGAACTGGCCAGGTGAGACCTAACGCAGCCAAAGCCTCACTTTGCTCTTTAGGTCAATTTAATTTTGTTATTCACGAAGCAACAAAGTGATTAAAACTGTGAAACAGTCGACATTTATTGCAGACACAGAGGTGACAGATTTTGTTGAAGGGTGTGATGGCTGGTGGCAACGAAGGTTTCCTGCAATGTTTGTTACATTTATAACGCTGTGTCTTTCAGGTAAGTGGATGATGTGAGCTCTCCAGTTTGTTCATCTTTATCTCCACAACCTGTTCACACTCGTCGAGCTGCAGCCTTCATTAGAAGACTGTTGTTGTTGCTGGATCCAGTCCAGTGTTGTTCTCCCAACATGCCATGGTAGTGCTGGCTACAGCAGAGGGGTAGAAGAGCTCCAGTGTCTTGTAGGTTCCAGCTCTGTCATTCTTTGTGTTCAGGTCTTTAATGCAGGGCCTGGACTTGATGGACTCCGGGGTGTTTGATTTGTCAGACTGGGACCAGCGGCTTCCTCCTCCAGCTGCCAAAGCTGCTGTTCAGACCCTCACTGTGGTCATCGTTTCTCCAGAACAAGCAGGTGTTACAATCTAGGTGGATTTGTGTCAATATGTCGCCTGTTGGCAGAGATCTCTTGGATTATTGACATTTAAATGAGGCTGTCTCGCTGATTTCACAGACAAGGGGCTGAAGTGTCCGGTGTGTTTGCTGGAATTTGAGGAGCAAGAGACGGTTCGAGAAATGCCTTGCAAACACCTTTTCCACTCGGGATGCATACTGCCGTGGTTGGGCAAGGTAAAGCTCACAAACACAAGTATTATATTTTATCTTTAATTTGTGCATGCGTTTAAAATCCCTATAAAACTTTTCCACGTTTTAATCGTAGACCAACTCCTGTCCGCTCTGCCGACTTGAATTACCAACAGACAATCCAGAATACGAGGAGTTTAAAAAGGACAAAGTGAGTTTGCAAACATCTTTTTAACGGTCTTCAAACTTTGCTTTCAGTGTGACCTGAGCTAAATTTAGTTTTGTCTTCAGGAAAGAAGAAAACAAAGGGAGCATCGTCTACAAGGCCTGCATGGCGCCATGTACACCTGAAGTCTTCCCCACTCAACGAGCGCTTTAAGAATTGCTGCATTCAGACTCATCTGTAGAACGCCTAACTTCAGGCACGGGGAGGAAATCATCAAATCAACTAGATATATTGAGAATTTATGACGTAATATGTGCAGTCAATGGAAAAAAATCTACAAAATCTAAAAGATTTGGACAAACGGCTGCAAATATCTTTGGTTGTTTCATTCACGAAGAAAAAAAAAATTAGATAAATGTTTCATAAAATGAAACTTGATCAAATTTAGACCTAAAATGTTTGTGATGCTCTGAGAGTAACCACTTTGCAATGAAAAGGCAGCTTCGTTTGGAGTAACGGTGCATCAATGTAGCAAAACACTGAATATGTTAAAAAGCTTTTTGTTTTTTTCTGTAGCTTTACATTTTCAAATGCTAAGTACTCTGAAGCATGTTAGTCCAAAATCTTGAGTTTATACTAAAATTTGTAAAGTTGAGGTGCACAAATGACGCATTTATCAAAAAGAAATATTTCTGAAAGCTTATTCTAATCTATGACCACTTTTTTACTGTTATGTCAAAAGATGTAAAATCTATAAAGCTGTCCTTTCTAGTGGTTTTCCAACCAGTGTTGATTTATTTAAGGGAAGTGGAGGTTGGGAGGAAAGGTTAAATCATAAAAGTAGCTTGTTACTCCAACATTTAACTGTCAGGTCATCTGGACAGTTTCTTTTTTTTTTTTTGCTGAAACGTTTCACCTTCTATCCAGAAGGCTTCATCAGTCAAGGAAACGCAACACAAAACTGATTCTTCCCCCAAACAGCTTACTACAAAGTGGAACAAACCAGTTATGTTGGTGCTAAGATGATGTCTTTGGCACGCCCCCTCCTCTTGTGCTGGCCCTCCTCCTCGTCGAGAGTCATGTCAAATTGGTTCAAAACCAAAAAAAGTCCATGCTCAATAATCCAGGTATACAAGACACCATCTTAGCACCAACATAACTGGTTTGTTCCACGTTTGGAGTAAGCTGTTTGGGGGAAGAATCAGTTTTGTTGCGTTTCCTTGACTGATGAAGTCTTCTGGATAAAAGGTGAAACGTTTCAGAAAAAAAAAAGAAATTGTCCAGATGACCTGACTGAAAATGGTTGGATTGTATACTTGAATTATTGAGCATGGACTCTTTTTTTTTTTAGCTCATTACTATTTTCTGTTACGAATAGGTTTATATTCAAGTCACATTTTTTATAACCTGCACCACTATCAGACAAATTAGCAGATTAGCAAAAATCTGGCAGGTAATCTAAATGGAGACTGAGACATCCTGATTTAATGTTTTTCTTCGCCGTTATACAAAATAATTAACAGGAAACTACAAACAGGACGTCATTTTGCTCTAAGCAAGAAAAAAACGGAAGACAAAGTTTTTCAATAAGTCCATGAAAACCATTTGCTAATAATTTATTCTTTTTATTTAATATTTGAATATAAGTCTCTGTCAAAAGAAAATACCTAAATGATAGACAAAAAAATCACATATTTACAGGATTTATAAAAACAATGTATCGACATGTTTTCAGGCATCTCTCAGACGCCTCCTGACAATTCTATTATATAGATTTCAGATTACAAGGAAATAGGCAGAGTACATTTTGGAGACGTATCCGAGTTGTGAGTGTTCAAAACGTGGAAAAAAAACAAACAGAATCAGGCAACCTTTTAAAATACAGGGATCACCCATAAATACAGTCTTTGACAGCTCAACAGAGTGCACGATTTGATTTAAAAAAACAAGAGAAGTCACCTTTCATTGTAACATTTGGCATGTGGAGGATGGTATTAATGGTACACAAACAGTCCCCCCCCTCCGATGTGAGGGCCCACACAAGCTGCCGCTCTGAGTCTCACAATGACCGTTACAGTAATAAGTTTAAAAAAATCTGCCAGAACACAAAGGATAAGGCTAAAACTGCGCATTTTAAATGAATTCAAACACATTTGACAAAAACAAGAAAGCACTGTGGATCCCAGTTTAGTTTTTTTGGCAAGGTTTGCTGTAGGCCAACAAATAACGGAAAACCAAACCCGTTACGGAGTAAACAATGAAAACGCCACATAACCATAGTTCCCAAAAAGCCGTCCACGCTTCTATCATATGCCGATACATCTTTAGACATTTGTAGACCGAGCAAAAAAACAACCTTTAAAACAACCGGATGGAAAAAGCTGCAGCTTTCACTTTCTTACATCAAACCCACAAAAGCTAAGAGGTAGGAGGCGTGATGTTTTCAAAATGTGTATTGCTGGTATCTGGTGTTATAAAGTAAAAACATACCAACACGATGAGGGGGACAGAATACTTTTAGTTAATGTGGTTAAAGAAACACAGAGCAGAACTTTGAACGGGCCGGATTAGTCTTTGCTTTAGTTTCATTAGGAGTTTGTGGAGTCACGGTGACAGGAAGTGATGTGGAAAAGGAACGAGAAAAAGAAAGATCAGTACAACAGATACTGACAGCCTACATGGCAGTGTTTTATAACACTTGAGTGGAAAACAAACAGATCTGCCTCTCCGGTGCAAAACTCCCGACAACTTACAAGAAAGCTTCACACATAAAGAAGAAAATATATTTTTACTCAAATAAGGCTTCCAAGGATCCAGCCTGGAATCAGATCAGTGTGTGGACGTGTCATCGTATAAACACACCCGTCGGATTATAGTCGTGTCCGCACGCCGACTCGTCAGATTTCAACCGCTTCAAACGTCTTTTATTCTGCGCTCGTCTCACACACCGAACAAAAGGCATCGTTCACTCCAGGGGAGCGAAAATTATCGGACGATTGTTCCTCGTGTTACTTTTTTTATGCAACGGACATAACTGCCAAACAAACAGATCATGCAGTATGAGGAAGTGTCACGACGGTTCAACCGGAAAAATATAGATTTTAGACTAACCTCGACGTGTTTAGTAAAGATCGTTTAAAAATACTAATTGCATTAAAATTAGGAGTGCAACAAAAATAATGTGAGTTGAATTTAATGATTATTCAAAGTACCTTTCAAGTAGTTTATGATTAATTGTAGTTTATGCTTACAGCCTGTAAAACGTACTAGAACTAGTCACTTCTCAACATTCATTGTTTTCTATTTATGGATGCAAAAAATCCAACAGAAACTTGTTGATCCATTCAGGAGGTGTGCCGTGCAGAGGTAAGCAAGAGGCCAAAACAGGTGGGCCAAGCAGAGCAACGGGTGAGTCGGGGGAGGGAGGGCAAAACTTGTAGGGATTTAGGAATCTTTTGTTTTCCTCATGACACCAGTGACGACAGCTGTCGATTCAGACGCCCTATTCTCATGCAGGACCGCTGATATCAACAGCCATGGTTCCGGTGTCCACGCTGGCTCCAGACATTCAATCTTTCATTTCCTCCAACGCTACAGAAACTAGCAACCTGCGCTGAACGTGGGAATAAAGTGGGGGAAAGCATTACCAGTAGAAATACCTGGTTTAGGTGTAAAGGTTAAAGATCGGTTTGCTCTTTGACCACATGCTGCTCGTCTTCCTGAGGCAGCCCGTGAAGCACCTCTGCAGAGACTGCTCTGAGCGTCGAGCTACAACATAGCTATGCTCTCTGGGGTACAGTTGAGATGTGTGGATGTGCTGCTTCCTCCAGGGGACTTCAGGCTCTTCGTCGTCCCGCCCAGCGTCGACGCGCGGGACATGGGGTCCATGATGACCCCCGAGCCGTGGTGGCTCTGCTGCAGGCCTGCCATCATGGTCTCCGTGGTGACCGTGCCAAACTCGTAGGTGAACGTGCCGTAGAAGACCAGGATGTCCACAGTGAAGACCCACTCGCAAATGGCCGCTGCGTGCTGAAGAACGAAACTCTCGTGGATGAAGAAGATGCCACCTGGGAGGAGGACACATTAAGGAAGACAAACTTTTCTGGTAGAACAAAACGCGAAAGAAGCGTTTTCCTGCAGGAAACGACAAAAATATGAAACCGTTGTGAGATCACGTTACTGCAGCTCAGAGCCATAAAACAAAAACTTCCCGGCTCTGAACAGAACTTTGAATCAAATCATTTCTCCCACCACCTCCCACGTCAAAGTTTGTCAAATTGAATTGTCATTATTTTTAAGGTTAGTTGGCAATGGCAGCCATCTTGAATCTTAACTTCAAAAACGATCATTAGTAGATTTAAATTCAATGATTACTTTCTATATGTTTCATTAACATCCAGTTCATGAGACTTTGGTGACAGACGCACAAACGAGAAAAAGCATCATCGTGGGTCGTTGTCTTTCAGCGGCAGACGAAACAACAGTGAACGAACTACTAAGAACGTCAGGAGGGTCGGCCCTCTGATTCACAGGATACTGAGGACGAGGGAGATCATGGCTCCCAGAGCCAGAGCCACCCTGAAGTGAGCCATCCAGTAGTCGAGGGCGGTCATAGCCACTCGGTACGTTAGCACACACTGCAGGCACACAAACAGCAGCCCTGCTGGAAATGCAACACCAGCCCCCACGTAATGAAGAGATTTGGCGTGATCAACCTGCCACACAGAAACGTTCAGTCAGGAGGGGGCACCCTCAAATAGCTTGTACACAAGGGACAAAGTCAGTGTATGTTCTGATAAGGACTACCTGGAAGTTGCCCACCATGACCAGACCGACGGCGTTGGCACAGCCGCTCACCAGAGCGCTGGTGTTGACCCAACACTGATGGCTGTGCTCGATCACCTGGGCGTAGCGCAGAAAGCACACCATCACTACTGCAGGAGGAAATGATGCGTTTTAAAAACAGACAAACAGGCGAGGCCCTTTCAACGACAACCTGCTTTTATTACACCTTAAAACAAGACAGCACCCATTTATTCATCACTTTGATAATCTGAGAATGAGAAAATCTGGAACGGTTTTTTTCATGTGTAAATAAAAATACACCGAGTCCTGATTGTAGACATCAGTGTTCACAAACCAAGATCCTGCCACTTGCAGGTTATTACAGAACACTGACTGTTCAGGTTCGGACATAAAAGCATCTAAAAAGCTGCACTTCAGACACGGGGGGGGGGGGGGGGGGGGGG
>NC_056505.1:32684892-32694610 GCF_014905685.2 Nematolebias whitei
GGGGGGGGGGGCATTAGCAGAACTACAAATCCAAGGTCACAACATCACAGACACTGGAGACGTTTGGGAACGCATCTGTGAATGAAAGGTGACGTGAAAAAAGAAGCCAAGGTGAAAACGGGAGGAGTGAAATAACCGAGGATGGAGATGGGGAAAGTGGGGCAGAAGTGACTGGTGATTAAAGAACACACAAGAGAAGAGGGATGGAGGCCACAGGGGAGGAGGGAGGAGGTGAGGGGAGGTGGAAGGAAAGCTGCATTCATTATTGATGAAACAGCAGCCATGATGTCTGCAGCTCCTGAAGACCGTCAGCCTGTGGGCGCCGTGCAGCGTTACGACCAGGACACAAGACTAATTACACAAGGAGAATATTTTCACAACCATCTTTTAGTCCACAAAGTTCATTATTCACACACAAAAGAATACATAAAAAAAAAAGCAGTTCATAGAGTTTTGAGACTTTCAGCGCCACATAAAGAAAAGTTAGGGGAAATGGCCAAAGTGAATAAGTAAATAGTTCGGGCACATATAAAGCTAAATTATTAACCCTGTATTTCTGGTTTACTTCATATGTGGGATGTACGAGCCCAACTTATTTCTTTGCAGACGTTAAGAAGTCTTTTCTGTAAACAGACATGAGAAACATCTGATAAGCTGCGCTCAGCTAAGAAAAAGCCACATTATTTATTAGTGAGCTGCAGCAGGTTGGTAGAGACTGACGACAATCACACTGACTTGACTGGCAGCTTGTAGTTGGGTAATCTTAAGCTAAACGATTAATAGGTGCAGCTGTAAAAATGTGAGCGTGGTACAAATCGTTCCAAAAAGGTTTAACTACTGAGTGTTCACCTGCTCCAACACACCCAATTTAAATTATTAGCCTGCTCCCTGAGCACCTGACAAAGAGCTCAGACACGGATCAGTTCAGTTCAGTTAGCATAAAAGAGTTGAAATGGTCAGAAAGATGCTGAAAGAACCAGAACAAAAGCTGAAATGAGAAGTGAAAGGGTTAAATAAAGGGTTTCAAGGATGCGAGGAGCTCCATTCACTTTCAATGAGAAAAACATGGCCGAAAAAGCTAAATATTTTAAAAAGTCAAAACTGCACAAATACCAAAAAGCAGAGCAGGAATGTCCTGAACGAGCTGAACATTTTCACATATGGATTGATGAAGTAGCAACAACTGTAGAACGAGTTACGTGCAGAAAAACGGATCTCACTGGCGTGAATACTTTATAAATATTCACACCATAACGGTGAGATTACTCTCACTGTTCATGTCACAATCTGCCCGAGTTTTAGATAATTATCATCAACAGAAAAAACATGTATTGAGCCACTTTATTCAGATTTGTTGAGGACTTACCCATGAAGGCGCCGACGTTACCGATCAGGCTGAACAAGCAGCTTTCAGGAGGGAAGGAGCCACATTTACTGCAGGGCAAGAAAACAATCTAAACTGAATACTCAGTGTAACAAACCAGTGTTTTAATCATATTACACCTCAGCTAATTAAAAACAGCAGAAGTATCAGTAATCAGTGTTAAAATGTGGACTGATGAAGTTTTCTTGGACCATTTAGAGTCACTACACTGGCAGAGCATCACATTGTAAAGTCTAAGAAACAGCTGTAGACACTCGGTCTGAGCCTGTTCAGAAAGTTTATGCTCTACATCCAACTGGAATAAACATAAAGGACAAAAAAATGAATTCTGAATTCAAGCTTCCTGCGATGTAGGTTTGAAAAAACATGCAATCATCTCATTTTGATTCATTCTAGACATAAAATCAAAAGATAGCAAACAAATGACACACACAGCTAAAAAGCGTGCTTTCATACTGGCTCTCTGTTCAAGGTCTCCTTCGCAGATTGCACAAATTCAAGTTATGCAAAGCGTGGGTTAATGACTGACACGGAGCCGCAACATAACAAGAAGCTAATTCATGCCCAAGGCGCTTTGCTGACACAAAATGGGTTTTGTTTTCGGGAACGAAAAGCCGAACTGTGGCGAGGAGGAGAGGTACGACAGCACACCTGATGAGGGGGATGTCCTGGACGGTGCAGCAGGTCTTTGGGAAGCCTGGTCGAGGCAGCTCTTCTGTACATGTTACATTATAAGACCTGCAGCATCAAACACAACGAGCTCAGTTCAGTCTCTTGACGGCTGCTCTGGAACCCTGACGCTGAAACTCGTGTTGTGACCCCAACAAGAAAACTTAACACATACCAGTTTTCTACAGGACAAACATGGTGATTCATCACGGCCATGGCGTACCTACAAGTGCAACAGACACTATCATTTTAAACGTCAAGAACATCGGTGACGCTAAAACATCCTGAAACAAGGTTGTATTCAGCCTTTAAACGTGACGGGTGACACAGACGCTTGTGTCCAGACTCACACGATCCATATTCCTGTGATGGAGAAGGCAGCCAAGCTGACAGGCAGGACGATCCAGGCAGTCATCGGGCTGGCAGTGAGCTGGCGTTGTCCCAAGCATGGGGTGAGAGGGGGTGGTGGCTTTGGGTCTGAGTGACAACACGACAGGAGAGATCAGGTAGGGGGTGGGTGGGGGTGCGGGGTCACTAATACAATGGGAGACACACACAAGGAGGGCATGAGGGGACAAAGGGGGGAATGGCACAGCCCCTCTGCTCCGCAGGACCCAGCAACCAGCAGCAACCTGAGACAAGGGTGGGGACATTTATATTAGAAACATGTAGACTGTTCCTCTGTCGTAGAGGAGCGGTGTCCTTTCATTCAAAGTATTCACCAACGAGCAGCTGCCAGATGTGACATCAGCTGGATCTCATTCAAAGGAAAACATGTAACACCGTTCTGTTGGAAAAATAAAACTCCCATCTCGTGTTTTCAAGCCGCTGACAGCCTGTAAATTTAATGTCATCATAACAGGAAGTGGGCGGAGTCTGTGTACTACTCAGGAGGAAAACAAACAAACAAAAAAACAAACAAGTAAGAAAAAACTGCAAATGTGAGTGAACTCGCCTAAACTTCCACAAGTGCTGGACACAAATAAAACCTGCAGATTACAGGTTGGAGTTCGGAGCTGACAAACGTGACTCTACATTTATCCCCCGCGCATGTCTGGACATCGCTGTGAAGGGTGTTTGCAGAAAGAACACCCCGATGTTTACTGTAAACAAAAAGCGATTCTGCAACAGGACTTTACGGCGTTCGTGCAGAACATTCTCTCCCCTGCAACTGAGACAATGTGGACTTGGGTCAAAACGAAACGACACATGCAGAAAAGAAATGAAGTGCAACAGGACAAGGTGCCGTCAGCGCACACAGTCCAACAGAAATGAAGGTCTCAGCCAAGGTCAGCTGTGTGGTAGCACACAAAGATCTACACCGACAGACTGCTTCACACGGTGTCCAGTTACAAGTGTGTCCTCGGCTCCCAGGACCAAGAAAGTGAACAAAAATGAACTCGCTTTAAACAAAACTGCACAGTACAAGCTCTGGATGTGTAAAACACATTTAAACAGGCGTTTGTGCTCGGATGATGGATATATCTGCATAATTCCAACAAACAGTAACAGAAGCACGTCTCTTGATAAAATAATGAAAACCTTGAAGGCCCCTCAGTTCTCAGTACATGGTGCAAATCCAAGAGCAGCAAGTTTGAACAAAATGGGAAATGTTTTACTTCCCCAAAGCCGGACGTCACAATAGACGACAAGTTTTTTTTACACACGATGCTGAAGCTGCATCAGATTTCAGCCAGGTTCAGGTTTATGACTTATTGTTGGGAGGGAAAAATAATAATCTTGACGCTTGCTGTATGACAATATTTAAACTTTTTTTTTTAACCTGTTGTGTAAAAAGATAACTCTTTAGGCGATGTTTTAATATGTTCACGCGGAGGTATTTTTCAGACGACACATTCATATCGTTTGTTGCAACCAAAGCAGCTGACTTTAATTAAACTCATTTCCATCTGACGTGAGAGTAGTTTCTGCACTGCCTTGTCAGAGTAATCAGCATAAAATATAGTTAGAGTTTTAAAGGAAGGGGTGATTACAGGTGAAGGGTTCATCTTCTCCAGACATAATGACCATCACCAACAGTCCCAAACACCAGACAATAAGAAACTTGCTCCAATGAGCCGTCCCATCTGCCACGTAAGAGCCTCCATCTGCAGGAGAGTCTTAAAGCAACACAGAGCAGCTGTTTGTCAAGTTGGAAAGCATTTTTATTTATAAAACGGTGCTACAAATACATTCATTTTGGACGTCTTGTAACTAAAGTAAATGTGTTTATTGTGCTTACACATTTCTCTGGTAACTCTGGCTTTTTTGCAGCCAAGATGAAATGTGCATTTACTTTACATAATCCAAAGACTTGAGCAAGTAGTGGCTCCTTTAACGTAACTAAGAATGTGTAAACAGACTTACCGGTAATAGCGCTTTATCTCTTTTTCCAATTTATTTATTTTAGAATATATCCAGATAAGGCGTTTAAGCTGTTCCCTTCTGCAGGAGTCGACACAGTGAACAGACTCGCATGAAATATTGGAAAATTATTTTACATCAGATACTTTTCCTGGGCTCGAACCTGAAGGATTAAGAGATTGTGGCACTGACCACCGAGCTACCGCGGCCTTCATGTATCCAGATCAGTGTTGACCCTGTACTGTCCTGAAATGGTTAGTGATGAATTTGGTATTTGTTCACAATAATGTTTGTAGTCAGTCTGTGCTATAAAAAGCTTTTAAATCAAAGGCTCAGAGCAACCATTGTAGTTGAACAACATCCAAACCAGACTGTGACGTTTAAAAATTACAGGTAGAATAAATAAAGCAAGCTATAAAAACTTAATCAAATGAGGCCTTGTCTCTGTCTCTGCAGCAGGAAGTGGAGGCTGGACTGCTGCTGTGTCCACATCTCTGACGGATCCGGTTCATCAGGACCAAATCATTTATGTTGTTATAACTATAATACTCGTGTATTAGGGTTATTATTAGGTGATAGGTTTATAAATGTGTTCTGACGTCCGCAGTAAAAAACAAACAAAAAAAAAAAAGTTACTTTTATCATATTTCTTATCAGAAAGTTTCATTTCACAATAAGTGTCGTGATGCTCCATTTCTGTTTATTCATTTGTACTTCACACTCAGCAGCACGCAAACACGTGAAGTTAAACTAAAACACCATTTTATGAGTTGTAGAAAGTTGTAGGAATAAGTAGGAGGACGTTAGTTTATGTCCTGCCCTGTCTTCAGAGGGACATTACATTAATGGACATGAGGGGGGCCATTACCCACCGCCGTTCAGACTCACTGTACTAACACAGACTAACGCAGCGGAGACCATTTATTTACAGGAAACACGTCCACACTTTTACCTCCAGCCTGTTACTTGGGTCAAACGAGCGGAACTTCTAGCACTGAGCTCGGCAGCCGGTTCTGGTGGACCGGGCTTCTGGTACCGTTAGCCTGTTAGCTTCTGTCCCGCTGTTATCACTTGTCTTCACTTGACACTTGGCCGCGTCTTCATTTCCGCTAACCTAAACTGATAAGCCGCTAAACAAAATGTCCTTTTGGGATCGGAACACGAATAATACCGGGTCAGCGAGCGTACAAAGAGCAGTTCGTACCTACCTTCCACCTGCTGTGCCCACAACGCACCTCATCAACCTTGGTTTCCCTTTAAAAACATCGTTTCTCTTCGCAAAGAAGGCTAGCCGTGGAAACAACTTCCGGCTAACCCTTTCAAAATAAAACGTCAGCTTGGTCATTTTAAAAATACACATTTATTTGTAATAACAGTGTTCACACAGCACTCATTTAGCATGAATATGACAAAAGATACACATTTTCCTATAAATAAAAGTGAGCCACTCTTGGTAAAATACCTCTGCTCTGAGTTTTGTTGAGGCATAAAAGCAGCATTCACATCTCAGGTGACATATGGAGAAATAAATAAATAAAGCCGAATGTACCTGGTCTAAAATGTCGTTTTCTTTCCTGCATTTGCCTCTTTTATTTTCACACAATTGTGTAATCTGATATTGTATTGTACCTAACTTGACAACGCCCTCAGTGTTGCAGGGCCCTGCTGTGCACCACTGGTTTACATGTTTATGTCAAAACACACAAGAAGTGTAATTTGAGAGTATAGTAACACAGGCCTCCAGGCACACAGGAGCACATACAGAAAGTTAAATTAAAGACATGTATGTTAACCAACTTTTTTTTCTTCATTTTCTTTCAGCTGTTCCTTTCTTCAGGGGCGGCCACAGCAAAATATCTCGCACCAAGATTTGGCAATAGTTTTTACGCTGGATGCCCTTCCTGATGCAACCACAGACCACCGAGCTACCACAGCCCTCTGAGTGGAGCAGGGTGCTGATGGAGGGGGTTAAGGGCCTTGCTCAAGGGGCCAGAGTACGGCATATGAGGGTGGAGGCAGTGGTGGGTGCTTCACCTTTCCTACTCACATTTTAATGTAGGTACAGGTCAAGGTTTCTTTATTGTCTTTCACATCACATGTGGTACATGTGGTGGAACGAAATTGTGTACACAGTGTCCCAGTTACATCCAACAAAAGTATAAATTGGAACAGAAAATCGGTAATAAGATCTAAGATATGAACTAAGGAATACACTAAACCAAGATTACGTTTAATGGAGCAAAAACAATACACAGGGAGTCAAGCCGCCGACCTTCCGATCACAGGCCCACCTTCTTTGGCCTCTGCGCCCCCCCACCCCCCCAATAGTTAATCAACTCATGCTGTTCATTTTCTGATATACATGTGAAAACATGTGAAAACAGTATTTTTTAAACACAGTACAGTCCCTCGCTATATGCGGTTCACTTCTTGTGGCTTCACTGTATCACAGGTTGTTTAAAACAGGTTTTTTATTATATTGTGTGTACTGTACTTTCATCTCATCGTCATCATCTTCATCACCAAAGTGTTTAAAAGCAAATGAAGTGTTTATAAAAAAAATGGGAAGGTTTTAAAGCTTTAAATATATATAAATAATAAGATAAATATAACGCTACACTGTGGATTTTCACCTATCGCGGGGGTCTCTGGAACGCAGCCCCTGCAACAGGTAAAATAAGAGCAACAGGACAGAAACAGACTGCTGTAAGTCAGACACCGTTTCTGTTTGTAAGTCTGCCCAACTTGATCTCAATAAATTATTTTTCCATCATTTTCTGGTGAATTCATACTTCATCAGTATCACAAAGTTAAGAAATACTGCATTACAATACACTGACTTAGCTCAACCTGTTTTCTATACAAAACCAATCTAAAAAAAAATACTAGTGATGTTTCTATATAGTCAATTTAACATTATGGACTGCAATATTTGAACATGGAGTACGTACAGTATGTACCGACCAGTCATTTTGTATTTCATATAAGAAAAAAATAAAATAAAACATATAGGTTGTCCCAGAACTGCAATGATAGCGATGCATCATGCTGCAAATAAGGATAAAAAATGACAGCTGTCAGTCTCACCAGTAAATACTGTATCCAAATGTTCAAACATTTTGATGAAACTTGCCTGTTTGTCGGTTCAAGAGATAATTTCAGAAGATACATCAAGATATCCTGAAGGGTCAACAAACTACCTGAAAAATAACTTGTGGAAGTCCACAAGAGATGGCTGCAGGGAAAAGGAAGCACTCTAAAACATTGTGAATAAAAGTATGAAAAAAATGGATGCACAATGAGACATTTGATCACTTGCAGCTGTATAGTCTGGATCGTTGGCTGGGATGAGTCCACAGTCAGGTCTGTAGAAGCTAAAAGGTTGAGTACGTCACAAGATGTTCCAAGAGTGAAATGTTGAATTTATTGATCAGATCTAAGCTCATAAAAAAACAAGTTCAGTGATATTTTTCCTTTCTTACCCTGGAAATGCAAGCTGTTCTGAAGCAGCTGATGGGCTGTCATGGTGTTACTGACTCTGAGTAATCAGCAGATCCATCAGTCAGCGTGATCACAATCCATTAAAAACAGCAAGCGCCCTAAAAGATAAAAAATACAGACGTGGCATCTCAAACTAAAATACACTAAATGTTTAAATTAAAAAAATAATGTTAGCTGTTGCTTCCTTTGATGAGGGCAGACTTTAAGCAAAGCCACTCCATCTGAGAAAGCTGAGCACTGGGAGCAGAAACAAACAGGAGGTGAGTCCCGAGCAGCAAATCCCCCAGAACAGAGGTGTTGTAGAGAGGAGTGGAGGTTCACCCCTGCATGTAACAAACAAGAGAACAGTAAACATTCCTTGCAGAATTTAATGGGGGTGGAGGGGGGTGTCATTTTCCACCTTCTCCTCGTAATATCTAAAGAATGCATCCTTAAAAAACAATAGCAGCTACATTTTTACCATATTCCTGTACAATATACTAATACTGCTGTACACAACTTAAAATAACAACATAAAATACAATAAATATATTTCACATTATTAGATCACTACTTTCTATACATTTCAATATTTTGACTGACTTTTCATCTAAATATGTTTTGCTCTTGTATAAATAAATGCAACAACATGAGAAAAGTGTGTAAGAAACACCAGTTAGCCACACCTGCTAACAGATAATAATGATTCATAAATTCTTACCTTTTCTGGCTCCTCTACATCTGCATGCTTCTTCTTCTTCATATTTTAACCAGTTTTCAGCTAAACATTAACCTACAAGCTGAAACGCAAATATTTACACTGCTTCCACCTCGTTATGGTCCCACGTGCACTAAGGGCTAACTAAACTGTCACCAACAAAACATCCCTCTGATTGAAAATAACAAAAAAGGTTAAATCATGTCATCTGGTTTGGTCCAGATGACATGATTTAACCTTTTTGTTGTTACCTACCTGGATGATGGAGTTTACAAACCTTATTCCTCTGATTGGCTCAGAAGTAGTATTGCTGAATGCTGATTGGCTTACATGACACATGACCCCGCCTACTTTAACGAGGTAGGTTACTATCTATCTATCTATCTATCTATCTATCTATCTATCTATCTATCTATCTATCTATCTATCTATCTATCTATCTATCTATCTATCTATCTATCTATCTATCTATCTAAAATAAGATTGATGTCTACTAAAATGCCTTTGAAATTCGTATAATAAATACAGACTACATAATCTATTGATCCACCTGAAGACCAGCGACACCTGCTGGTCTGTACACGTTACTCCATGTCCAGAAGAGGAGAAGCTGAGCAATGAGAGACTTATAATAAGACTTTAATAAGACTAAAACCCACCATTCTAAGACAAATAAACGTAATAATTATTAGGGTGGTATACATTAACTAAATAATATGTAAGACAGGACAAGTTTTAGTTGCATATATCTGTAGGTGTCAATAAAGAAACTGCACAAGACTGTAAAAATGTTGAAAAAGTTGCCAGAAACAAATAATCAGAGTCAGAGTCAGAGTCAGAGTTTCTTTATTGTCATTCGCACCTCTTGTGGTACATGTGGTGGAGCGAAATTATGTACACAGGGTCCCAGTTACATCCGACAATAAAATGTATAAGAAAAACAGTAACAACATCTAAGATATGAACTAATAAAAACATCAACTAAATATACACTAAGCACTCATAACATAAAACATTGAACATCAGCACAAACATGAACATGAGTCTGTGAGCAGATGTGCACGCATGAACACATCAACATTGAAACAGATCAGCAGCAACAT
>NC_056505.1:32709610-32722515 GCF_014905685.2 Nematolebias whitei
CTGAGGAGCAGACTGCTTTGAGTTTAACTCCATCACAGAACTCTTATCTTGAGCAAACATGAAGGCGATAGTGGAAAGGAAAAAGTTCCACATGAGGAAGAAACCTCTAGCAGAACCAGGCTCAGGACAAGTGGCCATGTGCTTATTTAAGATTTAAATCATATTCATGACTGCACTACACATGCATACAAGTGGTAATGCCCTGATAGGCCGACTTACAGTATTTATTACAGTAGTTCTGTGATGTAACTGGATTATAACAGAGCTTTAGGGCCATGCTAAGAAAAAAAATTGAAAGCCATAAAATTATGAGAATAAAGTCCTAGTATTACGAAAATAAAGTTGAAGTCTTAATATTATGAGAATAAAATTATACAAGACTTTTTGCAGCTCTCGTGTTTTTTTTTTTTTTCCAGGCGTGGGATCCACAACGCAACCTGTCAATCAATCCAGTAGGCGTGTCAGCAAATGACCAGTCCGAAGCTAAATGATTGAGAAATCAAGGGTTGCATTGTGAGTGCTATGGACAGCCTCCAGTGCGAGTCACTGTGTATATGAAGTAGTCCGCGATCACTATTGGGTCACTGTTTGTGAAATATGCTTCCATCCACATTATGTGACGACTAAATCCATCAATGCAGCCATTAATTGCAATGCCATACACGTACGGCTTCAGTTTATCACAAGAATGCTCAACATTCTTCATTTTACCACAGTTAAAATGCGATAAACCCTGCTTTATCATGTCAAAGTTCAGATAATATTATAGCTTTATTCTGGTAAAAAATATTACGCGTTTATTCTCATAATATTATGAGTTTATTCTTGTAATTTTACGACTTTATTCTCATAATAATACTATTATCATACGAGTTTATTCACATAATACTACTGACTATTATCATATGACTTTATTCTCGTAATACTACAAACTTATTCTCGTAATATTATGATTTAATTGTTGTACAACTTTAATTTTATGGCTTTAAATTTTTTTTTCCTTAGCGTGGCAATGTAATTTTTTTATTTTTTTTTTTAGCGTGGCCCTAAAGCGCCGTCATACTGGATAATCGTGTATAGTTAAAGTTTATGGGGTTAAATTGATCCTTTTCTGGTTTCTTAGCTGTGCCACATAATCCAACCAAGTGATCAAAATGTAAAATAATTATGAATGTTGATTTTCTTCAAACAGGCATCATTCTGTGCTCTTCCCTCTCGTGATCTGCTTGTGGTGACTTCTCAGAAAGGTATCCAGGTGAGTCTGCTTTTCTCTGATGTCACTGAAAGGCACATATTTTTGACAACTTCTAGATTGTTTTTGTGGTAAAAAAAAAAGAATTTGTGTTGTCAAGTAGTACTTCTATAAATTTATGGGACTTTACAGCTTTATTTCTGCCTATCAATCTGTTTTTCTTAATAAGATGTATGAATCTGATGGCTCCATCATGGTGTACTGGCATGCACTGGATACTCCAGAAACACCTACAGGTAAACTTGCATAAACACTGTGGATTTGCTGCATGTGGGTACACTCACTCAGAGAAAGGTTTCTCCTTTTTATTAGCAGCATAACTTTGATGAAATATCCACGTTAATTCAGTATAATAGGTTGTAATAGTTTGGAAAAGGAATATTTGATCAAAATAATCTTACACAAGTGCATGCTGTCGTTACTGGTTTTGTGACAGCACACCTGATCCATCTTTGGAGTATTAAAACAATCTAAACATACTCAAAAATAAACATTAGTATATCACTTTTCAGAATATTGCTTATGTTATAACAAAGTTATTTCCTCTTTTTACTTTAAGTTCCTATATTGCAGTGTTCCTGCAGTACCTTGAGTTCAGAGCTTTCTTTAAAGAGCGTGTGGGCCAGAAGTGGTTCTTGAGCCATCGCAAACCGGCCCTCTGTGTTTTTCATACAACTTGAGCTAAATTAATTTAAGACCGGGGTTTTAGTAATAACTCTCAAGAAATGTCCAAATAAGTCTGTAGTGCCTTTTGAAGCAGTTTACAAGAGTCTGATCTTCAGGGGAAATAAAAATGGTGCTCACCTGTGCCCCGAGTACGTAAAAGTCAATATAGGTTTATGATAGTGTTTGTTTACATGTTTAAACATTAGTGTGTGTGTGAAAATATTTTCCTAACAGAACTGATTTCTATTTTAGAACAGGCAGTCTTTGCTCGTGGAATATCAGCAGTGTCTGAGAATTATATATGCGTGGGTAAGTACTGAGTTACATAGAGTATATCTGTGAATGCACTGGGTTAAAACTGTACAGAGGACTTGACTCTTTCTTCAGGTGTTTCATCAGGTGCACTTCTAGTGTTTGATGTTCCCAGTAAAGGCAGTAACATCACTCTATCTGAGGTACTGGAGGAGCACAAAGAGCCCATCACTGATGTGGCTTCAGAAACCTCTGGAAGCCAGGTAAGTTCTGCGTATGTGTGTGAGTCTCTCATTATGTGAACACACATGTTTTCACAAATATTAGACCATCTAAATAAAGTACAGCAATTCTACAGATTACATAACCTTTTTGTGCGTCCCCCTTTTGTAGGAATGCATAGCTAACCTGGTTTCTGCAGATGACGAGGGCAACCTGTGTGTGTGGAAGTCTGGGGAGGAATTTCAGCTTCTCAACAAGATCCCTGGTTTTGAGTAAGAAGCTGTTTTTTTATTGTTTAGCCTGGTGATTTTATTTTAATTTGTGTGTGGGACATTACAATCTTCTCCCTATCTGAACTGCTTTCTAAAGGAACATGTGTATATGATGTTGAAGTTCCTCATCCCTCCCAGCTGGAAGGATTATATGTCCATTGTCAGATTTGTACTTTATTGTGTTTCGGAAAAATTAAGAACACAAGAACGCAAAGTGTAAACCCCAAAAAAAGTGTCGGTAGAAGCACAAGCTTATTATACCTTCACTTTATTATACATAAAACATCAAAATCAAAGCAGCAGAATTTTTCCTATATAATTTTCTAAAGCATTTCAAGGAATTCCAGCTAAATGGATAAACGCATAAACAAAAACACAAAAGAAGGAAGAAAAACAAAACAATCAAACCTTATTATATTTGTTTAACAAATTATTTGTATGCATTTTTTTTATTTAAAGAGTAAAAAACACAATTGTAACTCCTCACAACAACTATTCCACACCTGAATCCCTCTAACTGAAGTACAGTTGTTTTTAATATTTGTCCTAACCTTTGGTTTTTAAATAAATCCTTCTCTTAAATCGTAGTTTTTCTCGTTAATTTTGAACCACCTTTGTATACACCTTGGAAGGAGTTTATGATAGGCTTTGTACATAATCAGTGCTGTTCTGAGCTCTACTAAGTCATAAAATTTTAAAATATGCAATGTAAGAAAAATGTCATTAGTTGGATGAAAATAATCAGACGCAGTTATAATTCGGATAGCTTTCTTCTGGAACGTGTAGTGTTGGTTTAATACAAGTTTCCCCAGATTTAAACACAATAATTCATGTATGGAAGTATGAAACAACAGTATAACATGCAAAGTGATTTCTTATTTAGGATATGTTTTATTTTAGTCAGTATTGCAATAGTTTTTGACATTTTGGCTTTTACATTATCAATATAAGCCTTTGCAATTTGTAATCAATTATCACTCCCAAAAATCTGATTTCATACACTCGCTCTATTTAAGTACTGTTTATCATGAGTTTAACATTATTTGTTGTTTTCTTACTAAATATTACAAAATTTGTTTTATCATAATTTAGTGATAATTTATTTTTGTCACACCATTTCTTAAATATTTGTAATTCTCCTTCCATTATACTGAGGACCTGCTCCAAACTATTACCAGAGCAATATGTGGTATCATCTGCAAACAAAGTTAATATTAATAACTTAGATTCATTACATATATTATTTATGTAAAGGAAAAAAAAAAAGTTTAGGACCCAGCATCAACCCTTGTGGTACTCCACAGGTAACCTCTAATAAATCAGAATTCATATTATTTATTTGTACATTATAGCTTTATGAAAAACAATACAACAACAAATTATGTGGCGCACAGACACTCCAGTATGGGGTACCAGGCCCTTTGATACGGGCTGTTAGGTCCCTGTATGACCGGTGTCAGAGCCTGGTCCGCATCGCCGGCAGTAAGTCGGGCTTGTTCCCGGTGAGAGTTGGACTCCGCCAAGGTTGCCCTTTGTCACCGATTCTGTTCATAACTTTTATGGACAGAATTTCTAGGCTCAGCCAAGGTGTTGAGGGGATCCGTTTTGGTGGCCTTAGGATTGCATCTCTGCTTTTTGCAGATGATGTGGTCCTGTTGGCTTCATCAGATCTTGATCTACAGCTTTCGCTGGAGTGGTTCGCAGCCGAGTGCAACGCGGCTGGGATGAAGATCAGTTCCTCCAAATCCGAGGCCATGGTCTTGAGCCGGAAAAGGGTAGAGTGCCCTCTCCGGGTCAGGGAGGAGGTCCTGCCCCAAGTGGAGGAGTTCAAGTATCTCGGGGTCTTGTTCACGAATGAGGAAAAATGGAACGTGAGATCGATAGGCGGATAGGTGCAGCGTCTGCAGTGAAGCGGGCGCTGTACAGGTCTGTTGTGGTGAAGAGAGAGCTGAGTCAAAAGGCGAAGCTCTCAATTTACCGATCGATCTACGTTCCTACACTCCTCTATGGTCACGAGCTTTGGGTTGTGACCGAAAGAACGAGATCTCGGATACAAGCGGCCGAAATGAGTTTTCTCCGCAGGGTGTCTGGGCTCTCCCTTAGAGATAGGATGAGAAGCTCGATCATCCAGGAGGGACTCGGAGTAGAGCCGCTGCTTCTCCACGTTGAGAGGAGCCAGTTGAGGTGGCTCGGGCATCTAGTTAGGATGCCTCCTGGACGCCTCCCTGGTGAGGTGTTCCGGGCACGTTCCACCGGGAGGAGACCAAGAGGAAGACCCAGGACACGCTGGAGGGACTATGTTTCTCGGCTGGCCTGGGAACGCCTTGGGATTCCCCCAGAGGAGCTGGACCAAGTGGCTGGGGAGAGGGAAGTCTGGGCCTCCCTACTTAGGCTGCTACCCCCGTGACCCAACCCCGGATAAGCAGAAGAAAATGGATGGACAGACACTCCACTTGTGAAGTTTTTTCATATTAACTTTTATCCTAGTGTCACATTTCCCCGATTTTATTTGTAAAATGTTGTATTTATCATTTCTTAATATGCTCTTTTTCTGATATACTTGTTTTTCTTTAGTTCCTTTCCTTCCTTGATTGAATAACCAGTTTTTTCCTTCTTTTTTTCCTGGATGGTGTTGATCCTTTATGCTCCTCACCTCCTTCAGCATCAGCTGCTCATCTGTGAAGTTGTGGAAAGGTACGGCGGTTGCAGGTTACGGTTCAGGCCAGATCCGTCTCTTCGAGGCGGTGACAGGGATTCTGCATGCTGAGATCAACGCTCACGCTCGCTGGATATACTCACTGGACATCGCTCCCTTTTCTGGACTGGTGAGTCATATAAGCCAAAAGAAATACACGTTTACTCACTCAATGTAGTTTTGAATTATTCTTATTTTTCATTTAAAGCGACAAACACAATTATTTAGAAAAAGTCCAACAGTGACGTTTGAAAGTTTATCTTTTTGAAGTTTTCCAGATTTATACCTAAATACAAATGAAACACATCTCCACAATTTCACGTTTTAAATGAAAGGGGTTGTGCTTGGAGAAAATAAAATTCTTCATTCCACCATGAGAACCTGATCTAAGCCTGTGGTTCTTGATATAAAACATTTTTGGCCTACTGTACGTTGCAGTGTATAGGAACAGTGAACTGAAGATTAAATCAGCGAACACCAGGAGTGACGGGACATGAGCCTGTGAACTGAATCTAAAGTAAACGTGGGTCATGCAGGACGACAGCAGCCCTAGGAAGAGGACTCGATCAAAGAAAGAAAACGTTCAAGTTGAATACATTTCACCTTTTGGAAAAATTAAGTCATAGTCCTGATGTATAGAAATAAATATGCTAAAAGGATTTTACGTTTTCTCAGAGCAACCTCACAGTTTGTTAGTGACAACGATTAAAAACAGACTTATTGGAGCCCCTACGTCCCTTGTGCTTTCTGGAAACAAACAGAATATTATACAAATTAGATCAACTTCACAGGAAATGTATCCATGATGTACAGCAAGTATCAGATGCAGAGAAGAGAAAACACAAATAAACCAGGAGCTAGCCAATTACAATGACAATGCTATGCTAATTACTGGATGATGTCATCTGCTGACTTTTAATACCTTTTTGTTTGAAAGTCTCGTTTTTATTTTGGGATTGTGGATTTAGCTCAGAGTTCTTCAACAGTAAAGTACAAACATAAAAAATATTAACTCAGTGTGAACTGACAAGTCTTCTCTGTCTTCGCTTTAGCTTCTGTCTGCAGCGGAGGATTCTTATATCAGAGTGTGGCACCTGGCTATGACACCAGAAAGTAACAGCGTGGAGGTAATTTGTTACTGCACACTCTTTGATTTTCTAACAAGTAAAGCAGTATAATTCAAATGTCTGCTGCTTAATTTAAATCAGGTAATTTATCCCTTTTCCAAAATCTAATTTACTCTTTGGTCACATTTTCCTTCTTGTTCTGAATTTCTTCTAGGTTGCTCATTTGCATAACGAATGTGTGACGGACACACAGATCTGTGGCGCCAAGTTTTGTGACGGCGATGGTTATGCTTTTGCAGTGACGGGATACGACCTGAGTGAGATTATACGCTATGTACAGTCATAGGTCTCTGCCGTTGTTAATGCGTAACGTGTACGACTAAACTGTGTATTTATTTGGGGAAAGCATTTTGTCTTTGAAAAAAGACAGAATATAGCAAAATATTAGTTTGTCTACAGTTTTTGTATGTTATATATATATTTAGTACATGCAGCTTCAAAGTCATTTTATGAAATATAATTTCTTACTTCAAAGAGCAGTTAATATTTTATACAGAAGTTGTTTTAATTTAGCCCTGAAGCTGTGGATGCTGTTGGTCATGTAGTCTGATCAGTGTTCGCTAGAGGGCAGAGTGGAGTTGTTTACAGGATTTATTAGACCTGAAGATGGCTCCTGTGAGAAACTCCACAGAGTGAACTGGTTCCACTGTGTGCAGACAACACCACTCACATCTGTCAGATCTGATGTTAACAGCAGATCTGACAGATGGAGCAGGAGCTCACACGTTTTGCTTTCATTTCATAGGTTCATCTTTTAAATGATCTCAGATACATTATTTATTCTTGTTCACAATTTTGCAGATTTTATGGTACAATTTATGTTCACAGTTTAAATGTAACATACAGTTATAACCTAAAATGTAGTATTTTAAATATTTTTGATCGCAACATGTTTTACCCTTGTGTTTAAATGTTTTTCTTATTGTTTAAAGTGTTGATTTATTGTTTGTGGTGTATTTATTTTTTTGCTTGTGAGACAGAATTAGAAAGCCCTTTATTATGTAAGTATATAAACATAAATCATATTTTCTCAGTGTTTCTAAAATAATCTTTCAAACAGTTGCTAGATTAAACATTTTAAACACAAAGTTATATTGTTTTCTTGGAATTAAGATGTCTTGAAATAATTTAAAAAATATATCAGAGCAGTAGTATGGGTTCAGGATTGGTTCTGGTTAACAGATATTAAGATTATTTTTTCTTTTTTAATTTCCCATTAGATATCATAATCCCATTTTATTGTGACAAGTTGAGAATCAGGTCAGTGAGGAATTGTGTGCTGTTTATGAGTCCTTACAATAAATCCCTGAGTTCTAGTCTTACATTGATGACAGAGACGGGACTACCACGTACTGGGCAGCCGATGTGTTGCATGGCAGTGACGATAAGTGAGCCAAGTCCGTACAATGTTACTGCGTCACCATCACGTTACACCAAAGCCACAAGAAAGCTGCCTCTTCACTGGAAGCTTGGTGTTGGAAATGTTAACTCTCTTGCTTTTAGAGTTTTGTACCAGATTTCAGCTGAGTATAATGAGCACTATGTTTCAACTTAAAGAACACATGGCGACATTTACGTTCAAAGCTCTGTCAGCTTGACCGTGTGTCAGACCAGTCTAGCTGCACATATATCACAGTGCCAAAGGACAGTCAAGAAGCTGATTGCTTTACAGATCATAGATTATTGGCATCAAGGTGTCGTTTCTCATTTAAACACAAGAAAAGAGGCATAAATGTCCTCGCAAAAATTCAATGTCAATATGAATAATGATAAAAAAGAAACAGCTGGAGCAGATATTACATCAGAAACTTGCTGACAGCACCGTGACTTTGAAGAACTAGGGGATAGTTGTGAATACACAAGTATCTGGAAAAAGAATGAAGGTGCAAAACGACTGGTTTCACGACCAGGAAGAGAAGATACAAAAAGTGCTTGAAGACGAGTTTTAAAAGAAATGACTTGATAAAAATCTAAAAAAAAAAAACTGGTTTCAGCAAAGAGGAAGTGCAGCATTGTGTCCAGGTAAAAGATCAGAAGGAGTTTTATGAGACTCTGGCCCAAGATCCAAAACCTTACATCCAGTAACATCTAAAGATTGAGCACCTCTTACTTCATCTGATGATTTAAAGCCAAGATGGGTCCAGTGGTCTGTTGAACCAGCCTAATGCTGACTTCAGTGTTGCAGCTGATATATAACATCACCCAGTCATCCAGTCAGTAGACTATAGATGAACTGGACAACACACTCAAGAATACCAAATTACCAAAGAGCCCAGGTTCTGATGGAGACAGTCCTGAAGTTCTTGTACATGGTGGAAATGGACAAACTTTCTTTCTGTTCCTTTTTCCTGTCCTGTCATTTTTTAAAACATGTTCCTGCCATCAAATTCAGAATTACTCCACTTTATCCTTAAAAACTGCATGTTTTTAATTCAAACATTCAACATGTTTAGAATTAATACAAATTGATTAGTTGGATTTGTCATTTATTACATTTTGTGTTTATTCACATTTTACACAATGTCTAAAACATGTATTTGTATTATATAGAACAAAGGTTTTAATCTTTCTCCTCTGCTGTGACCCTTCCTGTGAAGCTTCAGGTCAGTTCTTCACATCATGTCTCTCTAACTAGACAATCTAATATGGCAAGCCCTTTTAACATAAAATCGGATTGGATTCATACATCTTCAGCCTGCAGGAACCTAACAGCTTCATGTCATTAAACCTAACAGCTTCATGTCATTAAACCTAACAGCTTTAATGACATGAAGCCTCAAGTGTTTAACCTTTTGCAGATGGCTGGCTGACTGAATGTAAGTAAATACTTAGTAAAATCTACTTTGTCACTTCATAGTATGAGTTCATGGTATTATTCTGATGGCCTATGAACGGATTCAGTGGATGTTATATGACATGGAATGCATTGTTTTTGTTCAATCCCACCGGATTAAATTATTTCTACCTTCTGGCATCAAAGTTACAGTCTTCTGTTTAACTTTTTTTTTAATAACAGCTTGAGGTTTTGATTCATCTCGCCTCTAAAGAACTCTGAGCTCACCACCATCTGGGACAAAGGCTAATGCTTAAAACTCTTATCCCACCAGCCCCCCTTTGTCACCCTTCACCTTAAAAATTTAAAGCACCTCAGAAACAAAAGTAAACAAACTACATCACAATCTGAGGATGACTTTTAAAAATATGTATAAAGCACTTCAATATAACCATGTATATTATGTATAATACCATTATACTGTTTTGTAGTTGGGAAAATAAAAGTAATCGAAGACGTGGAATATTGTTTCCTTCCAATATGAGTTTGCATGTAACTCTTAGGGATTTCAAAGATTAATGTGTGACAGAGTTTAATAATTTGTGAGAAAAAAAATAGTTGTCTATTAAGTTTTACCCCATTTTCCCCCCAACCCTAACCTTCACTAAGTTCAGACGGTGAACTACTCATTTGTCGGGATATGCTGCGCAGCTATCGTCATGTCATCCAGGCAGCTCAGCAGAGGATAATAGTATTTAAACATCCTGTAAGTATGTGGATCCTCTCAGTCAGCAACATTAATGGGGACATGAGCAGGACGCCTCATGTCCTCCACCTTTAGAGAAAGGGTGCATTAGACAGCAGAGACGCTGGTTGGTGCGAGGGCGCCGTCTGTGTTGTCGTCTACTGACGGTCACCATGGGGAGCAACAAGAAGGTGTGGAACAGGAGGCAAAGTCTCTTTCCCAACTACAAAGTCACAGACTCGGATGCTAATCGAAGACCTTCTGAGCTCGTTTACCCACTAGCCAAGGAAAGCTGTGTGAAGACATGGACCTCCATGCAGGAGCTGACCAGAGACATCTATAACATTTACTCTGAGTATGAGGATGAAGATGATGAAGGTGGTGCTCCATATGGTTTCTCCAAGCAAATATCACCCAACAAGAACTATTCGATCAACATCAATGTAGGGGGGAAGTCCTACCAGATAGCCTACAAGATGGCAGCAAAGTACCCCAAGACCAGAATTGGACGTCTTGCCACCTACACAGACCACAACATGAAGCTGGACCTGTGCGACGACTACATCGTGACCAACAACGAATACTTCTTTGACAGGGACCCAGACGTCTTCCACAGCATCTTCAACTTCTACAGGACGGGCGTGCTGTGCATCAAAGATGAGCTGTGTCCTCGAAACTTCCTGGAGGAGATCAACTACTGGGGCGTGAGGATCAAGAACACGAGCCGATGCTGCCGCATCTCCTTCGAGGAGAGGCAGGACGAGCTGAACGAGCAGCTGAAGATCCAGAGGGAGCTGGAAGCTGAGGTGGAGATCGAGGAGAACGAGGAGCTGTTCCATGACATGTTCATGGGCCAGACACGTCGAGCCATCTGGAACTTGATGGAGAAGCCTTTTTCTTCGATCAAGGCCAAGCTGATGGCTTTGGCCTCCAGTCTGTTTGTCCTGATTTCCCTGGTGGCCATGACCCTCAACACGGTGGAGGAGATGCAGTACAAAACTCACACGGGCCAACTGAGCGGCAAGACCTACTGCGAGTACGTGGAGTCCATCTGCATCGCCTTCTTCACCATGGAGTACCTGCTGCGCCTCATATCCACGCCTGACCTCAGAGCGTTCAGCCGGAGCGTGCTCAACACCGTGGACCTGATCGCCATCCTGCCTCAGTACCTGCAGGCCGTCCTGGAGTTCTTTGACAGCGAGGAAAACTACATGAAGCACGAGGCCGACATGCAGGCTGTGGGCCAGGTGGGGAAGCTGGGGCAAGTGTTGAGGATCATGAGACTGATGCGAATCTTTCGTATCTTGAAGCTGGCGCGTCACTCCACTGGTCTGAGGGCGTTTGGCTTCACCCTGCGACAGTGCTACCAGCAGGTGGGCTGCCTCTTCCTCTTCATCGCTATGGGCATCTTCACCTTCTCTGCCATGGTTTTTACCGTGGAGCACGACATGCCGCAGACAAACTTCACCAGCATACCTCACGCGTGGTGGTGGGCCGCTGTAAGTTCATCTTTGTACAAATTAACTGGCAGAAGACCAGACAGAATGAGTTACTGGTATGTGTTGTCATGCTTCAGAACATGTGACCTGTGCAGACAACAGGAAGATTCAAATTACACTTTTTGTCAGTTATATATTTAGACATCATACATTGTCAATTTTACAAGTTGAATCATTTCTTATTAAAAGCAGGTAGGGATGAAACTATGTTTTTCTTTCTTTTATTTAAACCATGTTTTTGAACCTCTGAGCCCGTCTGTTTACCATAAATAAACCCATTAACAGATCACTGCCCTCCCTCTCAGAGCAGGTGGTAGAATCTTACTTCTAATCTGGGGGGAGGAAATAATAATCCTCCAAATGATACTAATGGATCTGGTGAAGGATGCTCGTTGTGCTTACTGCTGATGACACCTGTTGTAATCTAACAGAAGTGAGTCCCTGAACCGCAACACAGTGTTCCCTCATTTATCACGGGTTTTAGGGACCGCACTCCCCTGTGATAAGTGAAAAACCGTGAAGTAGGGATACAGTAGTCCAAGTAGTAGTAGTAGTAGTAGTAGTAGTAGTAAGTAGTAGTTTATTTTAATATATATATATATATGTGTGTGTGTGTGAAGGCGTTATAAACCCTTCCCACACATATGTAATGTTCTAAACAATGTTTCTAAACTCTGAACGCACTAAAAGAGCACAGAATGTCATTATTTCACCTCCCTGCCTCCTGCTGCACTCTGCCAGATGCAAGCGCTTTCCACTTTTCCGGTGCAGAACGGAGATATGACACGCTGCAGAAACAAGTTTCTCCTGCAGCTGTGGGCTGCACACAGGTGCAGCAGGTGCTAAATAATTTAAAATAATTTATTTTAAATAAAAATTCCATGTCGATCTTGTGGCTCATCCATCAACCGCGATTGCGGTTCATTTATCGCGGACTCTCTCTATCGTGGTTTTTCAAAATAAGATTGGACATGACACACAATTGGCTGATTGATGGATGAGCCGCACGATTGGCATGAAATTTTTATTTAAAAGAAATTATTTTAAATTATTTAGCACCTGCTTGCATCTCTGTGCAGCTCAGAGCTGCAGGATAAACTTCCTGCTGCAGCTGATCAGCTGTTCACCGTGCACAGCGGAAAAGAGGGCGTGGCCAAGAGCGCTTGCAAGTGGCAAAGGAGGCAGGGAGCAGAGATCATGACATGCTGTGATCTTTTAGAGTGTTTAGAGTTTAGAAACACTGTTTAGAATATTGCAAGAGAGTGAGAAGGCTTTAAAATGCCTTTCTATCTATAGATAGATAAAAAGGTAGATGGATGGATGGATGGATGGATGGATGGATAGATGGATAGATGGATAGATGGATAGATAGATAGATAGATAGATAGATAGATAGATAGAT
>NC_056505.1:32722915-32724539 GCF_014905685.2 Nematolebias whitei
ATATATAATTTTTTTAAAATTTTTTATGGAAGTCTCCCTGACAAGTTTCTGTTTAGTGTTTTGATTCATTTTTGATAAAAAACGTTATTTTAACAGAGGCATGTTGGCTTTTTTTAATCAAATGTAAGTCCAGAAAGACACAATCTGAATGAAGTAAAGACTTTATATAATATAAAAACATGTCTTCTAGTAAATGCATGAAAACGGATAGATAGATCTTTTCTGTCAACTGGAGTCACTTTGTTGAATTCTACAAGTTGATACTGTTTCACATCATTTAAACACAGGAGTGATCAGCAGCCCAATGAAGCTCATTCTTTATTTTTTATTTTTTACTAGACGTCACATTGAATGCAGTTTTGGTTCTAACCAGATAATGTGTATTTTCAGTGTTTCCTGTTTTTGGTTTCCTCTCCCATCAGCTCTGACTGATCTCTCTCCTGCAGGTGAGCATCTCCACTGTGGGCTATGGGGACGTGTACCCAGAGACCATACTGGGTCGAGTGTTCGCCTTCGTTTGCATCGCTTTTGGAATCATCCTTAATGGCCTGCCGATCTCCATCCTCTTCAACAAGTTCTCAGACTATTACTCCAAACTCAAGTCCAATCAGTACACCGCCTACCGGAAGAAACGAGGGAAGGTGAAGTTTGCAACGAGGACAGTGAAAAAGCTTGAACTGTGTCTTAGAAACCAATGATTTGTTTTTTAATGAGGATTTCATATGGTTTACTGTTAAACTATGCATGTAACTGGTATGAGAAGAGGTTTATTATATCAATGAGCTGCTTTTTCAGAGGAGATATGAGCTTGTAGCTGTCTGCAGCTTCTACAGGCCAGTTATTGTAATTAACAAAAGACAGAAATGAAGAGGACAAAAAGAGGAACAGTTAAGGTTGACTGGTTTCTTAGCACGTTGGATTTGCTACACAAAAAGCTAAATTTCTGTTATTTGTCAGTGAAAATAAAAAGCATCTGAACAATAACTCACATGCCACAAATTTAGAAAAAAGGATTCATTAGAAAAAGTCTTAACAAGTTCAAATCATGAGAGCCTGAAGAAACTATATTACACAGTGTTACAGAACAATGGATAAAAAGAAGCACAGGACGTTTTTATGTTAATACAGTTTAAGAAATCATCCTGGATTTAAACATTTCTCTCCATATACAGTAAGTATCACGTGTCATCACTCAAGCTGTAAAAGTTAATAAAGAAAGATATGTTTGTAATTTAAAACCTGGTGGAATTTTTGTGAACACTGATTTTCTTAAAAATCAAATATTTTTTAGTTTTTCCAAACTGAAACCCTGTGCTATATCAGCCTCTTACTGTTTAATGTTAGGACGTTAGATCCATCTGAGGTGATTTGAATCTTTGCTCACAGGAGATTTAAAAGGACAAAATGAAAAGTAGTGGTGCTAATTGTAGTTTCTGTGCTTTATGCAATATTTGCTGTGCATTCAGTCTATTTATTTGGTCTGAAGTAAATGTTCAGCTCTGAACGTACAGATCTCCAGATAGAACTGATAAACAAACATGTCACTCTGTAAAACTATTCTAATTTAATGAAATAATCTTAAAATAGCTAATTATTTTGATCCGATATATATATATATATATAT
>NC_056505.1:32724639-32744124 GCF_014905685.2 Nematolebias whitei
TATATATATATAAAATATATTTTTATAGCTGTGTCCAATAAGCCCTTTGGTTCTCGTCAGATGTTTAACGAAGCTGGAGAAGTTTCTGACCGGACAAGACCTCAGTAATTCTTGAGCTCTGTATTGTACGTTATTGGCTCCAGTACAGTATTATATTCTGGTATAATTTGTCTGAACAGTCGGCTCCAGGGCTTCAGACCTGACTGTGATCAGTCTTTCTGAGTCTCTGACTTTGATGTTGCTGCACCAACAAATGGTAGCAAAAATATTTTGCTCTTCATCGAATGCTTAAAGAAGATAATCAGAGCTGTGCAGCAAATGGATAAAATAATATTTCATATTATAAATCATGAGAATTTCTGATAGTTTTACTGTGTTTTAGGCTTCTCTAATTTATTTTCCTCAGATTATTCAGGAGTGAGAAATGATCTTTACTTGTCCTTTCCAGCATCCTTCACATTTTTCTTTAATTGTCCATCCATTGGGCAGCACGGTGGTGCAACTGGTAGAGCTGCTGCCACTCAGTGAGCAGGTCCCTGGTTCAATTCAGTCCGGGGGCCTTTCTGGGTGGAGTTTGCATGTTCTTTCTATGCATGTGTGGGTTTTTTCTGGGTACTCCAGTTTCCTCCCACAGACCAAAAACATGCATGTTAGTCTGATTAGTAACTCTAAATTGTCTCTAGGTGTGAGTGAGAGAGTGAATGGTTGTTTGGCTCCTTTGTCTCTATGTGGCCCTGTGATGGACTGGAGACATGGCCAGGGTGTCCCCCGCCCTTTGCACAGTGATTGCTGGACATGGGCACCGGCGACACCCGTGACCCAAAATGGAATAAGTGGGTAAAGATAATGGATGGATGGATGGATATCCATCAATTCATTAATCCATCCATCCATTATCTTCCGCCTTTTTTGAAGTTGGGTTGTGGCGGCAGCATCTTGAGCGGGGAGGTCCAGACATCTTTTTCCACTTCCAGCTCTTCTGGGAGGATTCCAAAGCATTCCCTGTTCAACTGAGAGACATAGTCTCTCCAGTGTGTCCTAGATGTTCCTCGGGGTCTCCTCCCAGTCGGACATGTCCGAAGCACCTCCCTGGGGAAGCACCCAGGGACCATCCTTACCAGATACCTGAACCACCTCAACTGGCTCCTCTCGATGTAGAGGAGCAGCAGTTCTACTCTGAGTCTCTCCTGGATAACTGAACTTCTCACCCTATCTCTAAGAGAGACTCCAGCTGCCCTGCAGAGGAAACGCATTTCAACCTCCTGTATCCACGATCTCATTCTTTCAGTCACTACCCAGAGCTCATGACCATCGGTGAGGGTAGGAACATAGATCGATAAACAAAGAGATTTGCCTTACAGCTCAGTTCCCTCTTCACCACAACGGACTGGTACAGAGTTCACAATACTGCAGATGCTGCACCAATCCGTCTGTCAATCTCACGCTCCATTCTTCCCTCACTCGTGAGCAAAACCCAGAGATACTTGAACTCCTCCACTTGAGGCAGAACCTCACCCTCGACATGAAGAGAGCAATCCACCCTTTGCCAACTGAGGACCATTGCCTCAGATTTTGGAGGTGCTGATTCTCATCCCGGCGGCATGGTGGTGCAGTTGGTAGAGCTGCTGCCTCTCAGTGAGAAGGTTGAAGGAATTAATCCCGATCCGGGGGGCCTTTCTGGGTGGTGTTTGCATGTTCTTTCCGTGCATGCGTGGGTTTTCTCCGGGTACTCCGGTTTCCTTCCACAGACCAAAAACATGCATGTTAGACTGAATGGTAACTCTAAATTGTCTCTAGGTGTGAGTGAGAGAGCGAATGGTTGTTTGTCTCGTTTGTCTCCATGTGTCCCTGTGATGAACTGGAGACCTGTCCAGGGTGTCCCTGCCTCTCACACAGTGACTGCTGGATATGAGCACCAGTGACCCCATGACTCAAAAGGAAGAAGTGGATAAAGATGATGGACATCTCCTCCTACATGTCTCTGCGTGAGTGCATCTACGGCGTGCACTCTCAGGACATTATTACCTGCAGTGTTCCCTCAGTGAGGACTGAACTAGGCAAAAGGGCCTTCTCCTACTCCGCTCCCGTTTCCTGGAATACCTTACAAAAACAACTGAAGCTCTCGACCGTGACCTCTCTAAGTGGCTTTAAGAATCTGTTGGACTCCTGGCAGGGACCAATGCAGACATGTTCCTGTTTTTATTTTTCTACATTCGCCTTAGAATCTAGCTGTTTTTTGTTACCTTTTTCTTTTAGCCATCCTATTTGTTATAAAAAAAAACAAAAAAAAAAACTAGTATGACTTTTTATAACTGTTTATTGTTGTCGCTGTTGTCCATTGTTGTCATCATTTTTGTTGAAATCAGGTCTCTCTTGTAAATGAGTCCTCGAGGTTCAATGGGATTTACCTGTCTAAATAAAGGTCGAATTAAAAAAATAATAGGTGTTTTCTAGCATTCAGAGTTGGACAGGATCTGTTTCTGAAAAAGAAACCCAGTTTAACTTTCAGTTTCTTTACCAAGTTTTCCACGTGGAGCTTAAAAGAGAGATGTGAGTCAACCAAGATACCCAAATATTTATAGGAATCAACAAACTCAATGGGGACACCATTTGAGGATAAAATCAGAAGAAGAACTGCTGGGACCGACTTCCTGTTTGAAAAAAGCATCCCTTTGGTTTTGTCGACATTTAGGACAAGTTTGTGGTGGAACAAATCTGACTGGATGAACTTGAATGCAGATTGCAAAAGCTGGAAAGCCTTAGCAACTGTTTTAGCTTGACAATAAACAACTGTGTCATCAGCATAGAAATATATGGATGCATCTGGTATGCTCTGACCTACATTACCTATGTAGATTGTAAAGAGGGTGGGTCCTAAAACTGAGCCTTGTGGTACACCATTGTTGACTGTTAAATAACTGGAGGAAGTACCATTATGTTGAACACATTGCCTCCGATCTGAGAGATAGTTGGAGAACCAACCAATAGTGTGATCTGAGAAACCGATTTCTGAGAGCTTATGACACAAGATGTTCTGATCCACAGTGTCAAAAGCTTTAGACAGGTCTAAGGAAAGTGCAGCACAATAATCCTTAGCATCCAGTGCTTCAACAACGTCATTAAGAACCTTCAGTGAAGCAGTCATTGTGCTGTGCTGTTTCCTGAAACCAGATTGATGTGGAGGTAAGATGTTAAATGAGTCCAGGTAATTTTTGATTTGAGAGTTTATCAGTTTTTCTAGAACCTTAATACAGAGTTTAGAGATTGACCGATAGTTGTTCAGTGAGGTGGGGTCACCTCCCTTCAGCAAAGGAAGAATAAAGGCTGTTTTCCAAGCATCTGGAATGGAGTTTTGGTTTATGGACAGGTTAAAGATGTGGGTCACAGGAACTATGATGATATGAGTGGCCAGCCTTAGAAAATTAAAATATTTACCAACCTCCACACACACTGATGCAAACAAACTAAAGTCTCACTGTTACAATAACAGCAGTCATGAAAGTGAAATAGCTGCGCTGTGGTGAGAATTTCAAAACAGAAATAATAAAAAATCAAGACTGAACAACTGTTGGATATTGAAGCACGTGTGTGCAGACCCATTTTTGTCCGCAGGGGGCAGCAGTGCAACAGAATGACGTTGAGCTGTCGGTAAACAGTCCACGAAGAAGAAGTCTCTCCTCCTCTTGCTTCGTGCTAAAGTGACCTCTGTTGCTAACAGCTGTAAAACAATGGCTCCTCCTGTGGCAGTGTCGCCTTTGATTAAGGTTTGTGTCAACATATATTGTCAGGAGAACTGTTATTTTGTATTTTATTGAGAAACGAGTGACGTACTACATTTTTTCATCTGTAAATTTGACCACGCTAGCCTGCTAACTTTTAGCCAGGGGACATTTTTACAGTAAGTTGTTGTAAATCAACAACGACTCCGACGCTTCAGTCAGTCAAAGTTACCATTTTTAACTGTGTAGCTAAATGTCGCCTCTGCTTTATGTTAGTGCAGCAATGTGTTCAACAATGTGTGCACCGATTAGGTACCGAGGAACTGCGTGAATAACTTGATGCTAATTCGTCATTTATAAGCTAATTAGTTGTCAAAATAACAACAAACGTGATTTAGTTAATTGCTATGTGTCATGTCAAGCTTATATTCAGTTTAGGATTTTATTTCCCTAAAATTTAACTGTTGTACAACATTTGTGAACCTGGTTTGGCGCCCCCTGCTGGCTATTGTAAACACCGCAGATAAACAGCTCACCTTGAGATCTCACGTCTTTAATCTGTGTGCTTTTATTCATTACAGACTGCCAGGTACTCTGCTTTAATAGCAGGCCTCTTGTATGGTAAAATGAGATATGGTAAGCTATGTACACCGTCTACATACTCTGATGCACATGACCGAATTAACCTAATTAGATCCATTTAATGGTAAAAAAAAATCTGATTTGTAAAATGTAGGACATGTTAAGTTACAAACCTTTTTAAAATAAATCTAAATGAAGAATATCAAACTTACATTACTTGACAGTTGTATCCCAAAGTCCTGCAAGTTTGTTTTTTTTAATCTAGTGAAATGGTCGTAGATACCTAAGCTAAATTGATTGAAACTCTTTTGGATTATTAGTTTAAATTAAACTTGAGTTTGGTTTAGAAATTCAGCTTAAGAGGCCCGTTTTATTTATTCGTGTTTAATAAAACTGTTACGATTTTGTGACAAACCCCTGGATTTTCTCAGATTACCTGAAACCCATCGCGGCCGAAGAAAGGAGGATCGAGGAGGAGGAGAAAAAGATCCGTGAGGAGCAGGAGCGCATAGCTAAGGAACTAGCAGAAGGTATGGTCTTCACGTTACAACATTCAGTGTCTAAAAGTAGCGCGCCGTCCAGGTGAAGTGACATGTCTCTGTTTTGCTTTCACAGCAAATGAAGACACCATTCTGAAGTAAATGTTTTGAAGATGTTCTTGTACCCCTGAAATGACCAACCTCTTCCTCTTTTTCTGGAGTAATAAAGACAGTCAGACACTTCTATTTTGTGGAAGTGCTTACTGTCGAGGCCGATGCAACACCCCTCTGGATTGTTGATGTTATTTTGTTAATCTCAGAATGCAAAATTTGCTTCTTATTCAGCATTGTACAGCTACATATGCACTCAGAACTTGTGTTTATAATGAAGCAAAGTGATCAATACAGAAAATTATGACCCCTGTAGTCCTTGTTTTTATCAACGTGACATTTATTGCCCTCCCTCAGAAAGCCACATTAGGTTTGACATGTTATTCTGAACGTCACCTTTCTATAACTGAGTCCGTAATAAATGAAATGCAAAAAGGTTAAATTTGAAATACTTGGATCATATTCACTTTGGATCCTCTAAAGAAAATCTTTTGTCAAACATAAACATTACAAGGTGGAATGTGTAGATGATTTTTCACATACAATTTCAGAATTGTTGCAGTAGTTTTCACAAGAAAGCTCCTTGGTCATTGATCCAGAGCAGAAAAGAGTCACCACGAGTTGTGCCAGCTGAGAGCTCCATACCTTCAAGAGCAGCTAACAATCCAGGAACAACTTGCAGATGACTTGTAATTTCCAGCATGGTTGACCTCCGTGTCACAAGATAAATGTGATCAAAACTGTAACAATAAAATTTAGAGCTTATGACAAGAAAACACCCAGCCCGTAACCCTACGGAGAATCTGCTCATTTCTCAACATGTGGGTGGATGAGCAGGTGTCAACTGATGGTGATTTAAAAAAAAAAAAAAAAGGGTCATCAGACAAGATCTGGCAAAAAACATGACACCCACAGTACCAGAGTGAATGAGATGAGTCGGCTTGTGCACCTGAACGAGGGTGTCTCTTCAGTCTGTTGTGAAGGAGCTGTGGCAAAAGGTCTCAAGTTACCGGTCTGTTCCATCCTTCGTCTGTGGTCAGGAGGAATGGATGAAGACAAAAAAAAACGAGATCCTGGACACAGCAGCTGAAATGAGCCTCCGTGGGTGAGAGCTCTGTCATGTGGGGGAGCCTGGAGTACAGGTGCTGGTCGTAACATTAGAATATCATGAAAAAGTTAATTTATTTCAGTAATTCCATTCATAAAGTGAAACTTGTATATTATACTCATTCATTACACACAGACTGATATATTTCAAATGTTTATTTCTTTTAATACAACAAAGGTCATGCTCAAACATCCATGTATCAAATCCAATAACTCAGTCAGGTCATCTGGACAGTTTATATTTTTATAGAGACGGTTCACCCTCTATCCGGCGATGAAGTCCTCCGGATAGAGGGTGAACCGTCTCTATAATAAGAAACTGTCCAGATGACCTGACAGAGAATTATTTGATATTTATTTTAAAGTTGATGATTATAACTGACAAGAAATGAAAATTCATGATGGAGCGACTACGTCTCTTGGTTGGCCTGGGAACACCTTGAGGTCCTAGAAGAACTGGAAGAGGTGGCTGGAGCTCCCTGCTCAAGCTGCTGCCCCCGAGACCCAACCTCAGAACAAGAGGATGGATGGTGTTAATATGTCTGAAGGGGATATTATGGTTTGAAGTTTTCTGATTTTAATAAAACTAATCAAAACAACACTTCAGCCTGGTATTTTCGCCCTAGCTTCATACAGTGCTTCATGTGTTGTGTATGTTGTAAACAGAATATCTGCTCACTGCATTTTAAAGATATTAATGTATTTGTGGCAGAGCTGACTCTTCTTCGCAACAGATTCATCTACCAAAGATGGAAGCATGCGTGAAGAGTAAAACTTCAGGAGGCGCTTCATGTGTGTATCTGTAATGAAATGTGCAACTCCAGGTGTTCTGTTGGTGTCCAGAAAACCAGCGTGCAGCTCTGCAGGACCAGGCACATCGTCATCTGAACCTGGAAGAATAAATGTAACATCTGTCTTATGGTTTGTTTTAATGAAGGTTTACAAATACCAGTTCATAGATTGTCCATTTGATATTAAACTTCCAGCGTTCCACTGTAAGATGATCAGTTTGTTCTGTCTTCTGGTCCTCCTGTCTTCCCTTCTGCTCCCAGTCTCTTATCCATGTGCTCCCAGAATATATCCTTTATACCAAAAAACCTCTCTGCCCCTTTCACAATTATTTATATTTTTTTCTGTTTTGTGTTTTACTTGCTCTGTACAATTAATAACATATGAACAGCATGATCTTTTCAACTGTCAGTTCTGTGTTAGGTCCAGTCTGGCCTCGGCTGAACTTTACCTGGCAACTCTTTTGGCTTCTTCACTCTCTGAACAGCTTCTGCATAACTTATATTATTAATAACTTTGATTTGTTCGATTTCCAATGCACTTTTCCTGATTTCACAGCCTCCATAAGTTACTCTGTGTTGTCCTCCACAGTTACAAGTATCCTTTCCATTTTTACACTCCTCATGTCTATGCTCCCCTCCACACTTTGGACATCTTTGTTTCCCCCTACATGCTGCTGCGATGTGTCCGTACCTCTGGCATTTATAACACCTGAGAGGAGGGGGGATGTACGGCCTAACAGGGAAGCACATCCTACTTTGATCCTTTCAGGGAGAACAGCTGCTTGAAACTCCAACATCACTGACACACTTTCCTTTCTTTCACCTTCAACTGTTCTCGTCAATCTTCTAATTTTGCTGACTTCACCTCCATAAACACTGCGTCTAAATTTTTCCAGATCTTCACGCACCAGAACACCTGTGATCACTCCTCTAGCTACCTTAGTCTCTCCCAAAATCTTGATCTCACTCACCATTGTTTTTACAGATACTCTGGGTGTTCATCACCTTTTTTTCTGCTCTTCCCGACTGTTATCAACAGGTTCCCGTCTCTAAGAGTCTTAGCTAGTGTCAGCTCTCCAAACTTCTTTTTTGATTCATTCGACAGAGCTAATGGACTTAGATGAATTCCTTCATCCTCCTTCCTAAACTTTATGATTAGTTTGGATTCCTCCCTAACAACCCTCTTACTAACCACATTGTTTTCCTCCAAACTGTTTTCTTCTAGGCTCCGTTTATTACTTTGCAAAGTATCTTCCTTTTTATTTCTCTCTCTTCCCGACCCTCTACCACCACGCACCGGAGTCCACTCACCTAACTCCATCTCATCATCCCCATCACTCTCAACCTGAGACGCCATAGCAGTCCAGTCACAAACCAGTTTTATGCCAACCGCCCAAGATCAGCACTTTCTTGTGTCGATTCCACAACATCTTCTCCGAGCTGCTCCTTCAACCAAACACATCTGTCCTTGACCATCAAGTCCCTATTTACAGTGGCCTTCTGATTGTATCAGATCAGATGCACAAGCTCTGAATCCCTCTCACTCATAGAGCGATAAGTTCAAATATTTAATGAGTACAGAGAGAGAAGAGGTTTAAGAGTGTGGAAGACCATTACCGCCAATTAAAAAATGTCATAATATTGAGAAAGTGTTTTTGTACGATGTTTTTTTTTTTTTCAAAATTGTGAGATGTCATTTAATTATGACAAAATGCAATCTCAATATTATGACTCATCTTAAAAATATGCATCAATCTTACATAATTATGATATAGTATCTCAAAATTATGACAACAACTCATAATTGTAACTGGGCATTTTAAAAATATGACAGTATCTTATTATAAATTGCCTCACAACAAGGGACAACTTTCAAAATTATGACAGCATCTCAAAAGTATGACCTAACATCTCATAATTATGATATAGTATGTCCCGATGCATGCTCAATAATCCAGGCAGATAGGTCTAACATGGGACCCCGTGCACACGACACTTTGTCGGAGTGAAACCGCAGCTTTTATGTTGCGGTTCGGCTGTTCATTTACACGACAACAGCCTCGTTCTCGCCCGAGTCTCCTCAGGGCCTGAGTCAGGTCCTCTGCACAAATTCTTCTTTGTTGAAACGTTTCGTCTTTTATTAATTAATTAATTAATTAACCTTTATTGAACCAGGCAAATCCCATTGAGATCACAGATCTCTTTTGCAAGGGAGCCTAACATCATTGTTTTTATAAAAGACTTCTTCATTCTGAAACAATGAGACCATGATTACACGAGAACAACCTCTGGAAACGTTAATGGGTTTTTTTTTTCAATGTTTACTGGGAATAATTAAAAAAAAGAGAGGGTTTACACGAAAATGCTCTAGTTTCCATGTCGGTCAGGTTGCCAGAAAAGAAATTATGAACTATAGTACAAATGATAGGATTTTGATGTAAACTGTCGTATGTGCTGAGTAAAGATTTTCTAAGAAGCGGTGTGTTTTGTGTTTGTTGAACATGTGCACAGAAAAGGAGGGGGTAAATAAGACATTTTAAATTTATCTGGTAACCCTGATGCTGCGTCTGTTACCAACGTACCAACTTGGTGAATACACTAACATCTCTTTCGACCATGGATTTTATTTTGATTTTTAATTAGTTTTGAAAAAGGGTGAGAAGAAGCACTAAAACACTGCACTCTGCCATTTATTATAACTGTTGTTAGTGCAGAAAAACAACTTTGGACTGCAGCCACCTGTAGTGCGCATGTTGCGCACTTACGGAGCATTTCATATCTCCGTGCAAATTTCCCCCAAAAAATCTCCACTCTGAGACCTGGGTTCAGAAATCTTCGTTCTTCAGAGAGAACGAGGGATGCTGTCGTCTAAATGAACAGACGAACCGCAGCAGAAAATTTGCATTTCACTCAAAAAACCTGTCGTGTAAACGGGGCCTCAACCTTGTTAGATGACTGTATCTCAAAATTATGACTTAATATATCATAATTATGATGTAGCATTAAAAAAACTTAATGTAATATCTTATAATTATGAATTGCCTAGCAAATTTTTTTTACGTAATGTTCAAAATTGTAACTTAGCATCTCAAAATTATTAATTTGCATTTTGAACATATGAACCATTATCTTCTAATTATAAATTGCCTTGCAAGAAAGGATTTTTTTTTTTCAATTATGACTCTTAATTATAAGATAGCACAAGTTGAAAATTTGAGATAACAAATAATAACAATCCATACATTGTATTTACCCACTCCTCTGTTCTGGATCACAGGAGGCTGGTGTCTCTCCAGCAGTCACTAACTGTGAGGTACACTCAGGACAGCTTGGACGTCCATCACAGGGCCCCTCAAAGACAAACAACTTGATAATAATAACATGTTTAATCTCATACCAGCAGGAAGCCATCATTTTGCCATTTTATCTTGTGATTGTAATTGAGATCCTTTATTTTTTTCTTTCTTTCTGGGTAGCAGAAATGGACTTTTAGATGTTTGCAGGAATTACACTAAAACATTTTTGATTAATTGTCTAAGAACATCATCAAAAACACACCAGAACAATGAAAGGCAAAAAAGAACAAATGCTGTCATTCAGTTGTAGAAACATGCATTAATTTGTGCACTGATTGATGAAACAAACAGAAGCACTCAGAGGCTGAAGCTCCGCCCCTGACTCAGGTGTTCACTTCATCTAATTGGCCTCACCTGCTGCCTTTATAAAACGGCTCGTTTCAGTCTGTTGGAAGTGTCTGTTTTATTTTGCTTGTGGCGATGGGTGGATGGGTATGTCTTTGTCTGGCGTTACTGGCATCATACTTGCAAGGTAAGCCTGGTCTGTTCTTGAACACAAGTCTTTGCCACGCTGTAGTTTCAGTCACGTTCTCCTGTGTTTGGCCTAGTTGTTTCAGCTGGAAGCAGTCTTATGAAGTGCAACCTGGGCACTACACTGTGCAAGGATGGCTCAGAATGCATCCCCTACAGCCATGTTTGTGATGGAGAGTCAGACTGTAAGGATGGCTCTGATGAAGAAGACTGTGAATCTGGATGTGGTGATGGTATGAGAATTTATTGGGAGTCATTATTTATTTGAAGTTCACTTAAAAACAATTCAACATTGTTTTAGTTAACACTTTAAAACTGTTTAAAATGCAAATTGTCACATTAAAATTTAACAAGTGCATGCATAGATGGATGGATGGATAGATATCAACTCTTGGTCTGCTGAACAGATTATATCTTTCTGCAAGTCATTTAATTTTTTTTTTAATTCTTCAATTTGATCTGCATCCAGATCAGTTCCAGTGTGCCCATGGCATGAAGTGTATAGACAAGGACCATGTGTGCGATGGTGTTCCTCAGTGTCAGGACCTCTCAGACGAACAGCACTGCATGAAGCAAACTGAAGACTGTGCTCACCGATGTGACAAGAATCGCTGCCTGCCTGCGAGCTTCATATGTGATGGGGAGAAGGACTGTTTGGATGGCACTGATGAAGCTACCTGTGGTATATAGCTTTGGAGAACTGCCCTGTTCCATTTGTTCTGTGCAGTTTCTAGCTGTGAGTCACTTCTCCTTTACCGTCTTTCAGAGGATCCAGATGATGTTAACGCAGCTCCTGTGCCTGCTCCCTTTGGCCCATCTCGTCCCATCAGATGCTCTTTGGGCACCAAATCCTGCAAAGACAACTCTGACTGTGTTCACTACGACCATGTCTGTGACGGGGAGGCAGACTGCAGAGACGGCTCTGATGAGGAAAACTGCTTATCAGAATGTGAAAGTAGTAAGTGACTTGTGCAGATTAGTATAAAGCTGCAAAATCTGCAGTAGTGTTGCTGAGGTCTACATGCTGGCCTTATAAAGGAGGAAAGCTTAATGGCATCAAGTGGGGTAAACCAAAGTCTAAATTTGCATCTGCAGACTAAAGATTGCCATTTGGAATGTATTGACCTGTTGATGATGATTTAAACTAAAACATCCGGAATATCTCTACTTTGTTTCTGCTGCAGACCAGTTTCAGTGTGCTCATGGAAAGAAATGCATAGAAAAGGTCCAGGTGTGTGACGGTGTACCTCAGTGTCAGGACCGCTCGGATGAACTGGAATGTGCCAAGCGCATGGAGGGCTGTGAGCACCAATGTGATGACGAGAGCCGCTGCATTCCCAGCAGCTTCCTCTGTGATGGGGAGAGCGACTGCAGCGACGGCAGTGATGAGGCAACCTGTGGTACGTGTTAAATTATGCAAAAAACACTTGTCTACTTGGAAACTGCAAACTTAACGGCCTTCCTGCAGGTGAACAAGAGTGCAGTGCTACAGAGTTCAGATGTGCCAGTGGCCAGTGTGTGTCTGCCTCAGTGCGCTGTGACGGTCACCCAGACTGTTGGGACGGCTCGGATGAGGAGGCCTGCACCAAAGCGCCAGTCTGCACTACCAAACACCGCTGCCCCCAAAGTAAGGAGTGTCTGGTGCAAGAGTGGCTTTGTGATGGAGACCAGGACTGCAAAGATGGCTCGGATGAAAAGGTGGGTGGCAAGTGTTTTATGCTTGAATGTTAAAGATCAGCTGTAAATGTGAAACTTAACAGGCTTTAAGTGCAAGTCGAACTGTAAAGAGGTCTCATGAGCCTTTTTGTGCAGTCTGTATTTAAAATAAACTGTCTTAATTCAGTAAAAATAAAGCCAGGATGAATCTGTAATCTACTCCATCCTTCAGGATTGTCCTGTGGCTCCTCTGATCTGTGGTGACTTCCAGTGGTCCTGTAAGTCCAAGACTAGGTGTGTTCCTGCAGCCTGGAGGTGCGATGGGATGAAGGATTGTGACGATGGCAGTGATGAGAATGAATGTGAGTTATGGAGTTTAAATCAAACTGCAAAACATTGGTAGTTTTGACCACACGTAAATGTGAAATTGTACTGCAGCAACTTTTTTTTTTAATTGAGCCCAAATAAACTCATAATGGGTTTTACTGAAAAATGCAACTATGTGAATACTTGCAGGTGGGACGGTGACGTGCCTCCCTCATGAGTTCCAGTGTGGCAGTCGGGAGTGCTTGAACGTGGGTCTGGTCTGCAATGGGATCACAAACTGTGCAGATGGTTCAGACGAGGGAGGCAGCTGCCAAACGGCCTGTGCAGAAGATGACTCGCACTGTTCTCAAGGCTGCTACAGCACACCACAGGGACCTGTGAGACCCTTTTGCATGTCTGAAACATCTGGTTTGGCTTCATGTGGAGGAATATAAAGCAGATTAATGGCTGAATGTGTTCCAGGGAACGTCTTGAGGCTTATTGCCCTTAAATTAAATCCTGACTTGTGTTGCAGCGCTGTCGCTGTGCAGATGGGTACAAGCTGAAGGAGGATGGGGCGACCTGTGTCGATGTAAATGAGTGTGAAGACAAGACGCCAGGGGAGTGCAGTCACCTGTGCATTAATACTCCAGGATCATACCAATGTGACTGCCATCCAGGCTTCATTATGGAGGCACGTGGACGCCTGTGCAAGATCACAGGTAAAAAAAACAAACTCTCAGTGTTTCATTGCTTGCTCAAAATGAGAAACTGGAAAAGTCAAGATTCTAAGTGTGCTGGCTTTTACTTTACTAATTGGCTTTTTATAAACTGTGCCCCGAGACAACTTGTGATTTAGAGCTATATACAGTTTTTGAAATGACTATCTATATGCAAAGGTCACACATCAGTGTTCCTCTTAGGTGAACCCTTCCTGCTAACATCGATCCAAACGGAGCTCTACTTGTTGGGCTTGCGCAGTGGAAGTCTAGACATTTTGTCATCCACTTCCAAAAAGGCAGTTTTGTCTCTGGACTATGACTGGAGGGATCAGAAAGTGTTCTGGGTCAGTGTGGACACGGAGACGATTGGCTGGTCTTCAATGGACCAGAAGACCACAGGAATCCTGATAAAAGGTTTTGGACACATTTGCTGTTGAAAGTGATGAATGGTATTGAAGAGGACAAACTAAATTATTCTGTCTTTAGGTGTCAGGGCTGACTCTGTTGCTGTGGACTGGCTTGGTCGAAACCTGTACTGGATCGATGGTGTGAACAGTCAGATCGTTGCTGTCAGACTTGCAAAAACCTCCGTGAAATCTGCGGACAGAAGTGTCATCTTGGATGAAGACCTGGATCAGCCTCGCTCTCTAGCCTTGCTGCCACAAAAAAGGTTGGTTTGAAGTGATGCATGGAGGTGGAATGTTGATGACCAATATTCATGCTCTTTACCCATCTTCTTCTAGGCTCATGTTCTGGACTGAAATTGGTAATGTGGTGAAGATTGAGCGTGCTGGGATGGATGGATCAGAGAGGAGGGCGGTGGTGAACTCTAGTTTAGGCTGGCCTGGTGGAATTGCAGTAGACTCCATCTCTGAAAGGATCTACTGGACAGACGAAAGACTAAAGGCCATTGGATCTTCAACACTGGATGGAGAGGATATTAAGGTAAAATGAAAAGTCAGGTCCTCCAACATACTTGACTCCAGACAAAACTAAGCATAAATGTAGTTGACTTGACCACTCTAAAATCTTAACATGACCCACTAAGACTTGGATTGTACATTTGATCACACTATTGCTAAAACGTAATCTCCATATTTGGGTTTTCAGATTCTTCAGATGAAGGAGACAACAAATCCGTTCTCTGTGGCTGTATTCAATGACATGCTTTATTGGTCTGATGCCAAGAAGAGGACAGTTCAAGCTGCTAATGTCTCTGGCAAAAACCGTCAAACTCTCCTGAAACGACCAGGACAGCCTTTTGCTGTGAAAGTGAGTAAAGTCCTGACAATACTTGCAATATCTGAAACAAACACTGGTGTGTCTGACTGGTCTGCAAAATCAAGTTGCTGATAACTTGCCTGCATTTCAGGTAATCCACCCAATACTCCAGATGAACACCGACAGCCCCTGCAAGAAGACTGACTGTTCCCACATGTGTGTCCTGGCTCCAAGACTCAAAGCAGTCTGCAAGTGTCCCTCTGGTCTCCTGCTGGCTGAGGATGGTTTGACCTGTTCCAGTCGGGTTTCTTCAACGTTCCTGCTGCTACTGTCTCCCTCAACTGTCTCAAAGGTTAATGTTTAACTTCACTTAACAGTAATTGAAGGCAGTGCTCTAGTTCATTGCAAAGGACCATTGAGAATGTTGGCAAGAAGTTTAAAATTGTAACTTGCATTTAAAACTTTGTCATTATGAACAAGGAGTTGCCAAAATTTTCCTGGACAGTCTGCACAAACTTTTTTTTTTTTTTTTTTTTTTAAACTGCAGTAGAAGTGCAGTTAAATGTTAAATTGACACTTTTTCAGGTCTATTTGCCATCTCGGCAAGAAGCTGCTGAGTTAAAGGGCTGGCCTGAGCACATGGCACTGCAAATCCCCAACATCAATGAAGCCACCATCATGGACTACAGCCTGCAAGACAATACTCTGATTATAACGGATGATGGCACGACTTCAATCAACTCCTTCAAGCTGAAGGACTCTGTTCTAATCTCCCAGAGACAGCTTCTGAAACTAGATGATGCCATCACTGCCATGGCCCTTGACTGGGTGACCCTTAACGTGTACTGGAGTAGCAAACAGCCGCGCCTTCAGGTCACTTCAAAATCTGGTGCTTATACAGCTGTTGTCATTGAAGATGGAATTAGTGGAGTTGGTTGTATTGCACTCCATCCTCCCAGTGGAGCCATGTGTTACACAAATCTGGATCTGCAGGAGACGAGCAGCAAGGCTGTGGTAGAATGTGCCCATATGGACGGTGCACAGCGACAAGCCGTGCATAAGGATGCAGTCCAACCTGCCTCTCTGGTCTTTTCCAGTAATGGGGATACAATCTTCTGGGTTGACATGGGTAAGAATTTCACTTGCCTCAGTTGGTCCCAAATCTGATCGAAAGCACTTTTTTTTTCTTTTTTTTTTTTTCTAATTTTCTCACTTCTCAGGAATAGGAACCATAAATTCTGTTCACGTTAATGGATCCGGTTATAAAAAGCTGGAGACTGTTGAAAGCGTGACTGCGATGGCTTTTGGTGATGACACTCTTTTCTGGATGACGAAGAGTGGTAAATAACTTTGTTGCAAATGTGTATTTAAAAATTGGTGGTTAAAATGCATTGACAATATCTGGCGTTTTCCTTCAGACATGACGAGGCTTTGGTACCGCAAAGATCAGCAGCAAAAGAAGTTGTGGTTCGAGGTTGGAACACAAGTGATCAGCTTAAAATCCTTCAGCAAGTCCAGTCATTCAGGTAAATTACACTTGTGACCTCTTGCTTGTTCCAAATTTCAAAATGGGAATGTTATTTCTAAACCTTTAATTTTTAGGTTCCAACCCATGTGCCCAAAACAACGGAGACTGTCAGCATCTGTGCCTCGCCACTCCATCAGGTCGGACATGCAGGTGTGCCCATGACTACGTGGCAAAGGGAACAAAGTGCACCCAGCAAGAAGGCTGTTCACCTGGCACCCGGCCATGTTTGGACAAAACCTGCCTTCCTGAAACAAAATTCTGTGATGGGCATGCTGACTGCTCTGACCACTCAGATGAGAACTGTACGTAAATTTGGGGGGGGGGGAGTGAAACTTCAAAATATTAATTTACACTTGTCAATTAAAGGCGGTGATCTAAAGCCGGAGCCAGGTTCCGAGGTCTCTCCTCCCATCCACCCTCGTGGCTCCTCTCCTCACCCGGTTTCTCCAGAACCTGATCAGGACGACTTGTTTACTGATCTTGTGAACCTGATAGCTGACCAGTGCAACCAAAACCACTGCAGTGGTAACGGCCGCTGTGTGGAGACTGAAGGAGTTGTGTCATGCGTGTGTTCAGAAGGCTACAGTGGTGCTGCCTGTCAGGATCGTGCTGCAAAAGGCGTGCAAGGTCCAATCATCTACGGAGCAGCAGGTCTCTGTGCAGGGATTGTGGTCATTGCTGTAATAGCAGTGGTGCTTAAAAAGAAGGGTGCTGAAACAAGGTTGGTAATCTGAATGGTTAAATTTAAACTTGATATGCTGAACACGATAAACTAATCTACTTTATAGGAGGGGTAACTCTGAAACTGCAAAAGACATGAGCATGACTGACCTACAGAAAGTGGAGACTGTCCCCATCACTCAAACTGCCCAGGCAGATGTGGAAAAACCAGAGGTAGCCTCCAAACCTACAGGAGTTCATGTTCCACTTGGGACTGTCTGACTTCTGTTCTTACTTTACAGGAACCATCTCCAGTGAGCTGAAGTGTCTTCTAGAAACTAGTTTCTTTTAAATAAAAATTTGCATTTTCAATTGTTTTCTGGTTATTTAATGTGCTCATGGGTTAACATCTGTATCTACTCAAAGCCCTCAAAACCATCAGATTCTATTAAGTTAAGAATTTGCAGGTCCTAAAATTTTCATATGAAAAGCTGAATTAAGTTAAACGATCAGGTGAACGGCCACTTGTAGTAAAACATCCAGTTAATCCCTTCCTACAGACTTTAACCAAATGGTTTCTAAAACCCACCACTCAAACTGTTGCATGCTACACAGTCCTACTAAATTTATAAACGAGCAATCTAAAATGCTAAAGAAATTTAATAAACCCATACCTGTAGACCACTGGCAGCTTGTGGAAAAGCTGCTTTAGCAGCAACATTAAATGGTTAGTTGCATAAATTAAAGGCTTAAGATCTATCCAGTGACTTGATGTTGGAAAATGGCTCCAGATGGTGTGAAACTTTAAAATCTTCCAGTAAATCTGGGTTGATTCTGTAGTTTTTGCTGTGCTCCAGAAATCACTGTAAAATTTTATTGTATATTTGACAAGTTGTAACTTGTCAATGAGATTCTGCTTGTCCAAGTTTGAAGCAAAACAAAAATGCAAACAAGCATAAAACTAACTGCCGTAATACAATGACGTTGCATCGCAAATGGTTCAGACGATGACTACCACAAACTGTTAAACGTATTAAAAGCCAGTGAGTAAAAAGTCTTGCACGCCAAGAGTTGAACCCCGTTGAATATGAAGGAGCAGTTTCCACGGTTGGAGCTACAGCGTGTCTCACCTGGACTGCGGGACATCTAAAGCAAATCAATAATCAAGACACCTGAGGTTGCAGGAGGTCATACAAGAGCTTGTCCAGATGAGTTATCAATACTTTAAAATCTAAAACTAGAAGCTATAACTGACATGCATCACTTTGTTCAGCTGAGCAGCAGCGTTCTGAACTATAGCGGTGAGGCCGGCCTGGTAACGCCAACATGCAGCGTCTTAGTCCAGTTGGGAGGTTAAAGTGTGAATCACCCAGTCATGAAATGATCAAACCAGTTTAACTCCAGATAAATGCCTGTTTAAATTTTATATTACAAATTACATTTTCAAAATCTGGACATGGAGCACAAACGTAAAATTAAGTGTCGACAGAATTTCTTGTAAAAGACGAGCTGCTACTGGTAAAGTCACCGCACCAGTGAAGTTGTTAAAAAAAAAAAAACAGTTAACTTTCCCTTCTAATTTCAGTTCTGCAGCTTTGTTGCAGTTTGTTTGTACATGTCGACACAAAGCAAAGATGAGCCAGAAATTTGTGACTGTGTGTATTTAAAGTCTTCACCAAATTCTTTCTATTGTTTGCACTAAAACCACAAAACACATGTTTGCTTCGGTTATAAAGCCGCGTCTGATTCTCTCGCTTTCATTATTCTGTAAGAATCTGAAACACTTTTAATTTCAGTCCGTCTGCGGGTGTAAAAGGGTTCAGCGTTGGCTACAGAAACAAAAACGGAGCGTCTTTTGTGCACAACAGCGCCATGAACACAAACCAGACGACAGATTGATGCTCCCACAGCTGTCAGCAGCTGTATAAAAACAAGCCCAGCTCACACGTTGTCCACTGAAGACAGAGGAGTTTGTGTTTGGACCAGACTTGAGACGTTTTATATTAATTTGAAGTTTCTCTGCTGTGAGACAACAATCAAGGTGAGTCTGAGCTGAACTGATTATTCCTCAATCTTTCATCGTAAAGATCCATCATTCAGGAGCTCTCCAGTCTTTTACAAGTAAAATATTAATAAAAAAAATAAACACTTAACATAAATCAACTGTAATATTGCACATAAAATATAGTACTTTAAATGGGGATGTGTGCGTAAAAATATGGAAGAGGATTTTAGTTTTAAACTAAATTATTGTGAATAATGTGGTGCTTTGAAAAAGTGTTCATCTTCTTAGTAATCTTGGTTTTGTCTCACAATCAGGAATTTAACTGGATTTTTATTTTATCAAAAGAAAAAAAAGTAGGAAAAATATTTTAAATGGGCTTAAATAAGGGGGAAAAGTATACAAATGAAAAATGATGCGTGCTTTCAAAACTAAATCCTGTACGTGAGCATGATTTTCAACAGTTCCAGCAGAGTCTCTTCAGGTCTGTCCTGAGTCTGGTCCAGATGATCTCTGGACTCTTTGTCCATTCTTCAGGACCAGACTGCTGCAGCTCCTTCAGGTTGGATCAGCTTCTTGTCTCTTTAAGTTAAACTACAGACTCTGACGTATGAACATTTCAGGACTTTAACAGTTTCTCTTAAACTAGCAGAGTGTTGCTACACCGGTGTGTTTAGTGTCCTTGTCCTGTTGGACAGTGGACCTCTGTGTCCTTGTCCTGTTGGACAGTGGACCTCTGTGTCCTCGTCCTGTTGGACAGTGGACCTCTGTGTC
>NC_056505.1:32744134-32748967 GCF_014905685.2 Nematolebias whitei
CCTCTGTGTCCTCGTCCTGTTGGACAGTGGACCTCTGTGTCCTCGTCATGTTGGACAGTGGACCTCTGTCCCTGTCTCACATCTCAGGAAAACTCCAACAAGCTCCTCTCAAGTATGTCACTGTACTTTGCTCAGCCCATCTGTCCTCTGCCAGTTTCACAGTCCCCGATGATACAAATGCTCCCCACAGCATGAAGCTGCCAACACCGTGCTTCATTGCAGGATGGTGTTCTCAGCCTGATGGGTGGTGGTAGGTCTGCCATCATGCTGGACTTGATGGATGACCTAACAGCTGGAGTTTGGTCTCACATAACCACAGCACCTTCTTCCACATGTCTGAGGAAGAATTTCCTGGCAGTTTGTTGATCCTGCATGTCTTTTTTTTTCTGCCACTCCTCCATTAAACGCAGCTCTTTGCAGCATGAAGTGGTTCTACAGACAAATCCTCCATCTCATCAGAAGAGCTGCTCGGCTTCATGAAGGTTAACCTTCTGGACAATTTTCTGATTAATGCTCTTCTTACACAGTTTGGAAGTTTTAATGAAACATGTCGGGCGACATCATTTTCTTATAATAGATCTATTGTTTGTATACTGCTAGTGCTTAGTGTGTTTTTAGTTAACGTTTTTCTTAGTTAATTTCTTAGATCTTATTACGGTTTTGCGTTTACATTTAAAAAATTTTGTTGGATCTAACTGGGACCCTGTGTACACACTTTCGTTCCACCACATGTACCACATGTGGTGTGAATGACAAAGAAACTCTGAAACTACTTCTGCACAACTGTGTCTCTGACCTGTGTGAAAAGTTCCTTGCTCTTCATGATGTCAGAGGTGTGAGAAGAGCTGTAATGGGTGTAAAGATTGCTGAGGTGGGCTCCAAAGCAAAGGGCTTGAATACGCGTGCACGCACCACATTTCAGTTTTTTATGTTTTTAGAACAGTCCCCCATTTCACTTAATCAATTTGAAGTGTTTTATAGAAGTACTGCTTTTAATTCAATGAAAAATTTTTAATCCAGGCTGCAAGGCCACATTACGAGGGGGGAGTCCTTTTCTAACTCGATGTGTGTCCAACAGGACAGAAGACGATGGCCGTGGTAGGAGCAACGCTCTGGGCTGTCTTCGTGGTGACCGTCGTAACATCCAGACCTGTAACTGCACTTCTCTACGTCTTGTTACTGTAAACATTATCAAACTTTAAATTAACCCTTTTCTTTAAAACAAAAACAGGTCGACCTAAATGTGAAGGGGGATTCATCCAGTTCTCTAGAATCCAGTGAGTCCATTTCATCGGAGGAGACCGGTACTAACCTTGAGGCCTCTCAGTCAGTGCTGACAGAGACAGGAACGCAGGCCGACCCCCTGGACCCATTGATTCTTTCCTCTGCAGACCTGAGACCTTCGTCTGCAACGTTTGACCCATCAGCCCTGCCAGACGCAGAGGACCCTCAAACCTCCACCGACACCTTCCACGTCCTGCCAGAGGGTCCATGTCAGTCTGCTCCAGGTGTGGACGCTCCTCAGAGCGAGTGCAACCCCGAGGCTATACAGGATTCTCTTAATGCTGGTGCAGCCACGAGTACACCAGGAACCAAAGAACCCAGCACATTTCAGGGAGTCCCTCAGGACGCCACTCCCTCCGTGTCTCTTCAGGTCATCACACCAGCACCTCTGTCATTCTCCACAGACAAGCCCTTCGCTATCCCCATTGCAGCGGCAGGCGCTCCAGTTTGTTTTACAGTCCAGCTCACAACCCCAGAACCGGAGCCCCCCAGAGGTGACAGCATCTGACCCGTTAATCCCGTCAACATGGCTGCTGAACAGTACCTGCATTGTTGTAACAGTAAACTGAACCGCTTTAATACAAGCGACTCAAAATGTGTCAAGCAGCTGAACAAGTGAAGACCTGCATGTTTTTCCTTCAAATAATGGTTCAGAACAGAATAAAACAGAGTGAAACATTTGTTGTTCAGTCTGGAGCTTTCTTTAGACTTGCTGGTAGCTGCAAATAAAAATCTCCAAACAGTGATTGATCGTTTGTGACGGGAGCCACACCACAAGCTTGGATGTAAGACAGAAGCTAAATGTCTGAAATATCCCTGTAACTCGAGGCAGACAGAAACACACTGAAGCCTCAGTCTCTGCAGAACCTACAAGTTAATCCTAAAAACTCTTGAACTGTGAGCACCAGAAAACTGACAGTCGCACACAAGTCTGCCATGTTTTTTATTTAGAAATTATGAATTTAAACATTTTATTCATGAAAATTATAAAAGATTATTCACGTCTAGTTTTGAAGTGATTATGTCGGGCTAAAACAGAACTACAGTCAGAAACTTGGCTCAACACACGCTGTGGTCTGGGGGGTCTTAACTGGAAGTCTTGCAGCAGAGATGAACGCACTGGGAAGAAAGACATTCCTATGTTTTGATGTATAATTTGTAATAAAAAGAGCTGTGGCAGTGAGAAATATTTATCTTTTGTAGCAGAGTAATTTCCAAAACTGTTCATCCTCTGTAAAAGTGCACAGACCCGTTAAAAAAAGAAGACTTTTATGTTTTCCTGTTAGCTTTTATATATAAATATAACACCCTCCCTGTCCAAACAGCCGTCATCGAACCTGCACGGTTTAGACTTTTTGCACGTGTGGTTTGCTCCACCGTCTTCCTGCCTCTTACTAAAGACATGCAGGCGTCTGTAGGTTTCCAGGGAAAATTGTGAAAGATTCATGTAAAGCCAAAATGCATGCACAAACAAGAGATTGTTTTTTTTTTTGTCTATTATAAACAGAGGACACGGGCTCAGTCTATGGTTACATTTAGGTTAATACAATTGTCAAACCTTTCAAAATTGTAATTTTATTACAATTTATTTAAATGTTAGAAGTTTGAAAGTCGTCCATTTTGGCTCTAATGTAGCAGGGGCGACTCCTGCTCATCCTGCTGCTCCGCTTCGTTTTCCACGTGCTGCTCCGGCTGCTGCCGGATGAGTCCTCCGTCCTGCGCCGTGTTGTACGAGCCACAGCCGGTGCACTTCATCCCCAGCACATGAAAAGCCACGGTGCAGTGGGTTTGGCAGTCATTGCAAATAACCTACAAGAACAAAAGTCAAGTCAAATTTATTTATAAAGCCCATTTAAAACAGCAGCGGTTACCAAAGAGCCTAAAAGAAGAAGAAGAAAGCATTACATGTGAACATGGTCAAAACCGAACACAAAGTACCCTGTGCTGACCTGTATATGTTTTAAAAAGCACCTCATGCTCTGTTTGGATTACTGAGGACTTACTTTAACTGTGGCTCCCTGGTATTCAGGGGGCATCGGCGACTGAGCGATCTCTTTGTCCATCTCATCCCAGTGGTCTTTCATGTTCCAAGCAGAGTGCATACACAAAGGGCAGCGATACGCTCTGACACAAGCAGGCAGAAAAATAAAGTACACCGTATAAACCACGGCAGGCCTCGTTTAACAACAGGGTTACAGTAAATTAAAACTCGTATATAATAAGACAAATGTTTTATTTATCATCAGTTATCAATCAGTCTTAATTTGAACTCGTGTGATAAAAAACAACTGGAAGCAAATACACAAATTAGGCTTTAAATCAATGTAATGACGTCATTTCTCAGTTCTTATTTAATTGTACACAAAATGTGTGGAAAACTAAAATTTTAGTTAATGGAATTTTTTTTTAACTAAACTTTTACCCGACTATAAAACAGACTTCTTTGTTCCCTGATTAATAAAACCGCTGCTTGAAAAAACCATAACAAAACCGTGTTTCAGCTACGAGAAGGAAAAGCGAGCTCGTTGGACCTACCCCGTTCTGATCATGTCATCGAAGCAGCTCCTGCGAACAAACACAAGTGATTACTGTCACATCAGGACAGATGTTAAAACATTTAGGATAAACCATGACACACAACACGCTAATTTGATGATTGTTTTCCATTTATTCCACACATGCTACAGACTTTTACTAAATACAGTTCCCTCGTTTATCACGAGGGAACTGTACCTGAAGCCCCACGATAAGCGAAAAACCGCAAAGTAAGAATAGTAGTACTAGTAGGAGTTTAGTTTAGTACTCGTGTGTGTGTGTGTATGTATATATATATATATATATATATATATATATATATATATATATATATACACACATATATAAATATACAAATCGGATTCAAAAATGTTAGGGCACTAAACAAATTGTGAATAAAAACTGAATGCAATGATGTGGAGGTGCCAACATCTAATATTTTATTCAGAATAGAACACAAATCACAGATCAAAAGTTTAAACTGAGAGAATGTATCATTTTAAGGGAAAAATCTGTTGTTTCCAAATTTCACGGCGTCGACAAATCCCAAAAAAGTTGGGACAAGTCCATTTTTACCACTGTGTGGCATCCCTCCTTCTTCTTACAACACTCAACAGACGTCTGGGGACAGAGGAGACCAGTTTCTCAAGTTTAGAAATAGGAATGCTCTCCCATTCATGTCTAATACAGGCATCTAACTGTTCAATCATCTTGGACCTTCTTTGTCGCACCTTCCTCTTCATGATGCGCCAAATGTTCTCTATAGGTGAAAGATCTGGACTGCAGGCTGGCCATTTCAGTACCCGGATGCTTCTCCTACGTAGCCATGATGTTGTGATTGCTGCAGAATGTGGTCTGGCATTATCGTGTTGAAAAATGCAGGGTCTTCCCTGAAAGAGATGACGTCTGGATGGGAGCATATGTTGTTCTAGAACCTGAACATATCCTGATGCATGCTCAATAATCCAGGTAGAAAAATCCAAAAAAGTTCAATCTGGTCCTCTGGACATTAAA
>NC_056505.1:32749367-32781038 GCF_014905685.2 Nematolebias whitei
CTGCCCATGCCACAAGCGCTCATGCAACCCCATACCATCAGTGATGCAGGCTTCTGAACGGAGCGTTGATAACAACTTGGGCTATCCTTGTCCTCTCTGGTCCGGATGACATGGCGTCCCAGTGTTCCATAAAGAACTTCAAATCGTGACTCATCTGACCACAGAACAGTCTTCCATTTTGCCACACTCCATTTTAAATGACCCCTGGCCCAGTGCAAACGTCTGAGCTTGTGGAGCTTGCTTAGAAATAGCTTCCTCTTTGCACTGTAGAGTTTCAGCTGGCAACGGCGGATGGCACGGTGGATTGTGTTCACTGACAATGCTTTCTGGAAGTATTCCTGAGCCCATTCTGTTATTTCCTTGACAGTGGCATTCCTGTTGGAGGTGCAGTGACGTTTAAGGGCCCAGAGATCACGAGCATCCAGTAGAGTTTTACGGCCTTGACCCTTACGCACAGCGATTGTTCCAGATTCTCTGAATCTTTTGATGATGTTATGCACGGTTGATGATGATAACTTAAAAGTCTTTGCTATTTTACGCTGGGTAATACCATTCTGGTATTGCTGCACTATATTTCTGTGCGCAACAATGGTGGAATTGGTGATCCTCTTACCATCTTGGCTTCTGAGAGACACTGACACTCTGAGAAGCTCTTTTTATACCCAATCATGTTGTCAATTGACCTAATTAGTGTTAATTGGTCTTCCAGCTGTTTGTTATATGCTCAATTTCCTTTTTCCAGCCACTTATTGATACTTGTCCCAACTTTTTGGGATTTGTTGACACTGAAATTTCGAATCAACATATTTTTCCTTTAAAATGTTACATTTACTCAGATTAAACTTTTGATCTGTCATCTTTGTTATATTACGAATAAAATATTGACATTTGCCATCTCCACATCATTGCATTCAGTTTTTATTCACAATTTGTTTAGTGTCCCAACGTTTTTGGAATCCGATTTGTATATATATAGGCATTTTAAACCCTTCCCACACTCTTGCAATATTCTAAACAATGTTTCTAAACTCTAAATGCTCTAAAAGAGCAAAGCATGTCATGATCTCTGACACAGCTGCATGCTGCGCTCTTGGCCATGCCCACTTCTCCACTGCAGAACAGAGATCGACAGAGGAGGAAGGAGGGAGCTTATCCTGCAGTGTGGGCTGCACACAGGTGCAGCAGGCGCTAAATAATTTAAAATAACTTATTTTAAATAAAACTTCCATGACCTCAAGAGGCTCATCTATCAATCAGCCAATTGTGTGTCATGTCCAATCTTATTTTGAAAAACTGCTATAGAGCGAGTCTGCGAAAAATGAACCACGAAGTAGCGAGGGACAACTGTAATAGAGTTGTACTTTTTAAAATGCATCTCTTTTTGTAAGTTTTAATCCAAGAAAAACTTGGAAACAATATTAAAGTTGTGAATCCCAGTTACGCTGGAGTACTCGCTGTAACTCTAACCCTAACTGACTTGAAGGAAACTGGACTTTGTCGTTGACTTTTGAAGACGTCCTCAAGAAAAAAAAAATCTCCATGTTTGATGTATCTTGCTTGGACCAGTTCATGTTTATCACCGTGTTGCATCACTTACTCCATTTTTATCGCCCACCATCATGATCATGTGTCTGCGAGTCAATTTGTCTGTCTGTCTGCTCGCCATGATGAAAGGTGGCGGACGATTTGTTTTGTTTCCAGGAACGCTTTTATTTCTTTTCAGTTTGGATCACATTCCAACATTTCTGAAAGCCAGGCTGCACAAAGCTCCATCGCACACTTCAAATGTAAGACCCTGACCAAACAATATTTAGAAAAATCATAAGAGAGTCCTACTTGTGTAAAAGATGGCCACATGGAAAAACGTGAGCACCAATTCTGGATGTGTGAATATCCTGTGTAGAAGAAAGGACCAATCAAATGTCACCAAACTGTAAACAAAGAGTCAACATTCAAATCTAGCATCCCTTTGTTCTAATGTTTTTACCTCCATGCACACGGGACAGTTTTGTCTTGAGACGTTTTCAACACACTGAAACAGAAACACAACGGCAAATTAACGGAGCGAGGGGAGGAGCACGTCTGGTGAGAACGAGGCAGAACGAGCTGCAGAGTCTTCCTCACCTTGTGGTTTCCTCTCAGGTCCTGGGCTAAACACAAATTACACTTCTCACAGTGAAAGTACTTCTCCCTGGGCCCGATCCTGCAGAGGTCAAGAAACATAATGAGCTCATTAGGACTGGTTGTGGTGGCAGCTCAGATGTGAATAAGAAAATAGAATAAGGCAACAAGAAATGATTTGTTTCTGGAGATAAAGGTGGTGACATTCATCAAACTGCCTGTTGCCAACTCCTCCCAGGTTAAAGCCGAATCTCCACGTCTGTTCTGATGTGGATTCATTTAGAACAGCAGAGGAGTGTGTCTGCTATAATCCTCACAAACATTTGGTCTGACACACGTTCACTCAAATCTCGTCTCCAAACATTGAAATTGGGAAACAAACTGTAACAAACAGACTGTTCATAAGACCTGGTAACTAGGCATGTCGCAATAAATCAATCGCATGATAAATGAAAATTATCAACCACATTTTCATTTAGCGGCTTTATTGTTTCTTCGTGTCTCTCTCTTTCTACTTGAAGACACTGGACGACAAAAAGCTCAACTCCGGTGTTCATCACTGACCCCTCCCTTTCTCTTTAAAATTAATTTTAATGATCCAAAATCGTGTTTTTAGATCGTTAAAAGCAGCTAAGCTGAGAATCTAAGCTACGAGCTAAGCTAACAGGCCGACTTCGAGGAAAAAATCCTCGGTCTTGTCAAAGCTCAAAAATTCACGGTTGAAACCCGTGTCTTTGTGTAAAAAGTTGTTTTTCTCTGGAAAAAGAAGCTGAGAACTTGTTTACTGAATTTTTTATTAAAAGCTTTGTGTGAAAAATGCTATGCTAAAGAGCTCAAACCACACCAAGCATCCGCCATTTTGAGAACTGAAAACAGGAAGGAGACAGCCCATGTCACGTCAAGGGGCCTCCCTCCCATTTTTCTTAAAGAGACACGCTGCTGCTCCCTCACTATCCATCCTTCGGTTCAAACAGTCTTATACTGCCATACAGTTGTCAAAAAAATGTATTACACTCAAAACAAATTGTTCTTCTTAAATTTGACAATAATTAATAATTATAACATTTCAAACAATAGTATCGTTTATCGTAATAATTTCTGAGACAATTAATCGCCCAGCAGAATTTGTTATCGTGACAGGCCTACTGGTGACACCATAAGACTTCACACAAATCAGAATGACATTTAGTTTTTGGATGTTAAAATGAATGTTAAATCATTGTTGTTAAATAATGCTGTTAAATAACGTGTGGGTTTCTCTCCTGGACTTGTTGTCTCTGTGACCTGACCTCAAGTAAGGGGGAGTAGAAGATGGAGGTGTTAAAATTATTTTGAATTACTGCATCTCTAATGTTCAGATGTGTTTTTCTCTAAAGGTCTTGCTCTTGTTTTCTACAGATACCGTAATTTATGGACTATAAGCTGCTACTTTTTTCACATGCTTTGAACCCCGCGGCTTATACAATGCTGCGGCTAATTTAAGCTCGTCTTTTTTTGATGGGCTAACGAGCTTCATGCTGCCTAAACATTTAGCCTCGTCACACCCGAGCGCTCACATAGCTGCCCAATACACGTTTCTCTTGGGGGGTGGGTCCTCGTGACTCACTGAGACTACCTGTATAAATAAAGGTTAAAAAATAAAATCTGACCAATGAAATTACCGAACAGGAAATAAAATCCCGTACACTCCTCCCCTCCCTGGAGGCACAACAAAATATTTGCAGCTACTTGAAATAAGTGTGAATCGTGCATTAACGTGGCACTCCGAGCTCAGTGGGAGGCTTGGACTGGCGGTGAGAAATTGTTTTCAGAAACTGGCCTCATGCGAACAGCAAGTTTTGTTCAAGTCTGCAAGTGGATCCTGACAACAGAGCAGGGTAAAAAAAATCCTCTATCAAAAAAACAATAAAAAATTACTGTACGTATTTGTGTATGTTATTGGTACGTATTTAATTAAAAGTTTTAAAAAATCTTTCCGCGTAAATATCTCATGTTACAATGTGGACACCAGAGGTTTATAGACAAGCGTGGCCAATGTATGTACTTATATTTTGTATTTAGTGAGCGCAGCTTACGGTATATTCAGGAGCGCTCAATAGTCTGGAAACTACGGTATTTATGAGGCAGTTTTGTGTTTTCCTTTAGCAGCAAAGCTTCAAGTTTGTTGACTTCGAGTTATTTTATGAAGAGGAAGACTTGATGTAACACTGCAGCTTGCAAACTGAAAGTTGTGAGTGCTTCAACACATCAACACGTTTGTTATTTTATTTTTCCACCCCGTATGTGGTTAGCATTCAGAATCTCTAGTTTAGAACCCCCCACCTACTGTATTATTTTTCCAAGACATTTCACGATAAATTGTTTTTCAGTTTTATTCACGTTATTTAAATGAGTACAGATTCACGTCAAAAGTCGTCTCAGGGCACTGTATAAAAACATTTTAGTAAAGATGTCTAAGGAAACAATAAAGCAGAATGAGTGAAAGCAGCTGTCGCCTAAATAAGCTGAATGTTTTAGAGCTAGGACGACGCTTCCTGGGTGAAGAACGAGGCGTAAAGTTTTGTTTTTGTGAACTTCTATGAAATGTTTGAGATTACAATTGTTTTAAAGTGCCATTAATCCGGCCTCATTCAGACTAGTCATTAGCTCATCAAAGCTGTCAAAACTAAACTCGGTTTAAACTGCCGCCATCCAAAGACCTACTAAAAACAAGTAAGACAGTGATTTCCTGATGCATGCTCAATAATCCAGGTAGAAAAATCTAAAAAAGTTAAATCTGGTCCTCTGGACATTTATTTTTGTTTTGTTTTTTTTGAATGTCCAGAGGACCAGATTTAACTTTTTTAGATAAGACAGTGATTGTTCAAAATATTTCCAGAGAATCTAATTTCAAATCATCCAAAACATCCTTTTAATATTTTATTTTGGCTTACAGTTCCAACTGTACTTGTTGTTCCTTTGTAATAAGGTATTCACTTTAGGGCATTCCCTCAGTTATTATAAATACCGTATTTTCTGCTGTACACGTTGCTCCGCCCTATAAGTCACATCAGTCCAAATATGTCTAAAAAAGTTTTAAAAAATCCATGAATATGTCACTTCGCCGTATACGTCACGTCCGTTATGTGTCACTGCTGATGTGTCGCGTTTGTTAAGCGTCACCGCTGACAACCCGGAAATGTGGGCCAGTGTTGTGCCAAAAATCGATTGGCTGCCAAATGGCGACCGCAGAGGATTTTAACAAGAATTTAACAAGAATAATACTTAAAAACAATTATTTGTTTGCTCAAAATTATCGTAAATGTGTGCCTCAGTCTAACATTTGCTTAATAAATGCACTTTAATGGTCAAATTAGCTGCATTTTGCCGGGGCGGTGCGGATGGTTTAACTTGCTCCAAGCAGCGAGCAGAACGAAGGTGGGGAGACTTTGGCAAGCTGATTGTGTCATTAATATCTGGTGAAGCTTCTCAGTCATCCACGACATAGTAAATTCTAAAAAGTTCAAGAAAAACAAAACAAAACATAAAGTATAGTATAATAAATAAAGTCCAGTTGTTTTTGTCTTGAACTTTTTTGAATTTGTCATTATAGCCATGTTTACCTATTACATGATACAACTAAGGATGGGGCCGATCCGATCCAGTATCGGCCTCCGATACCAGCATTATTTACGTATCGGATTTTCCGATCCACCTGCCGATATTTCCGATCCATGATGCATGTTGGCTTCAAACTATGGAGTGGATTTCCTGAACGGCCGCGTGTCTCATGAATCCAGAGTAATAAGACCCGCTTCACATTCAGGAAATCCAGTTCATAGTTTGCAGCCAGCTACAACGTGAGGACTGAGTTAGCAGCACTGTGGCTAACAGCTAACAAACTTTTCATCTAAATAAAACATGTCCGCTGTGTGGAAGTATTTTACACTAAACAGCACAAAACAAGACAGCAACGTGCAATGTCTGCAGAGCCATAGCGCCACATTAAACCGCGGTAAAGTTAGTTTTACGATGGACATTCGAGCTCCGTGGCTTCAGCGGTGTGCTGCTCTTTGCTCAACGCACAATAGGCAACTCAACCCCGGCCAGCCGCGTCCAATTTGCCCGTCTCTGAGGAGGGACAGACTGAGCGTGGCTGCCCCAAATCAGGCTGCCTGCTTCGGATTGAACAAGAAGAAGACGTCGCTGAAACCACGGAGCTCAAATGTTTACCGAGAAGTTGCTAAACTTCATCATAATTAATGACCAACCACTATCAGTTGTAGAAAACGAAGGATTTCTCAGTTTGATACTTGCAGCCAAGATATAGTTTACCCTCCAGGAGATATTTATCAGTACAACAGTAGACAATCATAAAAAACACATGATTTGAAAATTATATTAAAAACAAAGACAGCTACATTATAAAGTGATGTAAATAACTAAAAACAGGAACATGTCTGTTGGTTTATGCCATGAACTTAGCAGATGTTTAAAGCCATTTAACATTTAATTTAATTTAATTCATTCATTTAAAAGAAACAAAATTAAAAAAAAAAAAAATCATCAAAAAGAAAATATTGAATGAAAAGAGTGCAGAAAGAAGAAAAAAAATTCTTATATAAAAAAAAACTTTAAACAAACACTTAAATTAATCACTTTAATATCCACTTTAAAACTAGGAATAAAAAGAAACATGTTTTGTGTTAGCAGAATTTAATTCTAACTTTGAAACTTATCCAACATTAATACAACTTACCTCAAGTTGCCTTTTTGGACATGCATGCATATATTTGTACAAATTGTACTTGAGAGCAGATTATTACTGCCTCATATAAAATCAATGATGATGATGATATCGGAACTGGATCGGTATCGGACGATATTTAGATTTAGGTATCGGGATCGGATCGAAGTAAAAAAAAAAAAGTGGATGGTGCATCCCTACATACAAGGCATGCCTTACTGCTACTACTCTGCTGCCATCTAGTGGCTGAAAATGGATCTGTTCTTTTTTTCCAGTCAGAATAAATGAAAACGGTCATATCTCAGCCAAAAATTGGTTTATAAATTTGGAGAAAATTCATAAATACGTCGCTTCGGCCTGCAAGTCACAAGGAATGCAAAAAACGAGCTTTATAGGCCAAAAAATATGGTAATATTCAACGAGTTGTTATGTTTTATGGTGTGTAGCTTCTCACCTGCATATCCCACATGGCAGACAGTGGTACTGCTTCTTATCCTTGTCAAACAGGTGACATATATCACAGTAATACTCCCCAAACGTGACGTGACACTCCTGACAGGTCTGCTGCGCCTGGAGGAGCAGGATCAAACATTTTTACTTTTTACTCAACAACAATGGTGGCGGAGTATAACATCCTGCTTTCTGTGCTGCGACTGATGGAATATATTTTGGGTTTCACACATTGAAATAAAACAGTCTTCTTTTAAATCCACACACTTTGTAAACAGGAAGGCTAAATTTTCACAGAACGTGCAAGCCGTGTGTGATTATAGATTTATGGATGTTGTTGTGAGGTGGGTCGGGAGCGTCTATGATGCTTGTGTCTTTGCACACTCAAATATCAACACATACTTCAAAACTGGACAAATCCCTGCACTGGAAAAGCAGATGGTGGAGGGCGAGGAGCCCATTCCCATTTTTCTCTTGGGAGACCCTGCTTACCAGTCGTTACCATACCTCATGAAGGAATATTCAAATGGTGGATCTGCTCCACAGGAGCAATATTTTGGATGTTTGTGTAGGGCGTGCAAGGTGATAGTGCACATTTGGCTGGCTTAAGGCCAGGTTTGCATGCGTGAAGAGACTGATAGACACCAATCTAAAAGAATCGCCCCATGTCCTATTTGCATGCTTCGTTTTACATAATTACTGCGAGAGCTGCAAGGACACTGTGGACGAACAGTCGGTCGTGTCACGTAGCATGAACAAAGTTACCAGCCGGAGGAACAATTACCTCATTGGCTGTAATGAAGGATCTGGAAAAAGAGTTTCAAGAAGCGTCACGAAGTACCTAGATCCATGCTGATGTCATCACAATGTCTTTGACCTGGATTTGTGTTGATCCAAGCCTTCATAAATTGCATTCTGATCAGATAGTCACCTGCTGTAAGGTTTGACATTCAGAGCACTGCACCTCTCTGACTTTAAAGCGATCCATCTGGTGGTTCTCCTCTGCGTCGTGGCACAGTCGACACACATAGAGTTTACCACAGCAAGGGGCCTGCAGATATGGAAACACAGGCTGAACCCATCACATGAACATCATCATCATCATCATCATCGTGGAGGTGATGGGGGTCAATCATCTCACAGCCTTCGTTAATTCTGCCGCAACACTGATTCAGGAGAGAAAAATTAGCTTTTCAGTACATTTGTTTTATTATACATGCTGTATCGTAATTAATAATAACTGTGTTAATTATTTTAACAACAACAAAGATACTAACTGTGAGCAGAGTCAAAGCCAAACGGGACACTAAGTGAGACCCTGTGGATGTGACACCGGAGCTAAAGCCTGCAGCAGAACACTTCTGCTCAACAAACATGTTTCCACAAACACCGCTGAAACAAAGTTCACTCACTTTCAGAAAACACCTGCGGACATAATGTTCACAACCAGCAGGAGAAGCCATGTTCCTTCTTCTTCTTCTTCTTTGGTTTTTAACGGCAGCTTGCATCCATCAATGTTGCACTACTGCCATCTCTTGGTGTTTATAAGTTAATTTATTTCCTCAAATTCTCTTATTGAGTCCAGTATTATTTAAAAAACGAAATGTCTTTCTTTTCCCTTCTTCACTATTCAGCTGCGAAGCCACATTTTCAAATTTTAGTTCCCTTTTACAACCTATTTCCATTCTCAATAATCTTCTTTGACCCACATATTTCCTGCAATTAATAAAAACATGTTCTATTGTTTCTGTGGTATTACACCAGTCACATAAACCAGTAAGATGTTTCCCCATCTTAAAAAGAGTGCCATTCAAAAAACTATGCCCGGTTCTTATTCTATTTATAATTATCTCCTCCCTCCTATTTATTCCTCCGATTCTTTTAACATCAACTGTTTTCTGTATCCTGTATAAATGTCTCCCTTTTGTCTCATTATTCCAGCTCATTTCACATAATTTATTGCTTTCTTTCCAAACTATACTTTTTCCTTCAGACTTAGATAATTTTATTGACATATCAATATCTTCTTTTTTAACAGCTTCTTTAGCCACCCTATCTGCTTTTTCATTACCTAAAATACCTAAATGAGCAGGAGTCCACATAATTACTATAGTTTTGTTTTGTTCACAAAGTCTATGATGAACAAACAGAATCTCATACAAGATGTGTTGGTGATTACTTGAAGTTCCCTTTTCAATGCTTAATAGTGCTGATAATGAATCACTGTAAACTGTAATTTTACTTATTCTACTATCCTCCACCCATTCTAAAGCCAATAATATAGCACATGATTCTACTGCATATATACTCAGAAAAGCCATGTTTCTTCTTCTTCTTCAGTTTTATTGGCGGTTGGCAAACAACTTATGGTGTGCATGACCGCCACTTACTGGTATGGAGTGTGGGTCAGAATGCTTTTTTAAATAAATAAATAAATAAATTCTATTTACTTGTGTATGTGTTGTCTGTCCTAATCATATCCTATTGATCAGCTTTGTTTTAACGAAGAACCTTATCAAAATTTTTACACTTTTACTTGCTGACTCTTTCTGTAGTATGTTTGTGATATTTAATGTTTCTTTAATCTTTCTAAGTTCCTCCATCATGTGTCTTCTTTCTCTCTCATATCTCTGACAACTTAAAATCACTTGCTCTATTGTTTCTGTCTCTCCACAATTTCCTGTTTCGTGTTTATGTAGTGTGAATAATGTGTTGTTCAGTCCAGTGTGTCCAAATCTCAGTCTTGTTACTAATCTCTCTTCTCTTCTGTTTCTCCCTCCTGTTCTCATCTCTCCCACTCTTCTTTTGTTTTCTTCATTCCATTCTTTCTGCCACTTTTCCTTCAGTTTTTGTTTAATTATGCTTCTTGCTTCTGATTTGCAGAAGCCATGTTTACTCCGACATGACGAAGGGGTTCTCTGCAGACCAAAAGTGGGCGTTTCTGGCGAATAGGTGTTTGTGGGCGGCGAACACTGATTGGCTGTGGGTAACCCTGAAAGTCACGAGGATTATTGATGAGGTAACGTTTCTTTGCGATGTTTGACAAAGAAATATGATTTATTGTACTTATAAAGCATGTTATGTTTTCACTTATGCATATTATTGAAGTACGTTTATTGTAGGTCACGATAGTTTCGACCGTTTTCTCCATAGATATAATCACTAGATGCCTCATTGGCTGCTGCGGCGCAGGATTTTCGGCTGCCATCTTGAAACGGTCGTCCTTATTTGGTTAAAGCAGAAGATGTCTCAGCACTTCGCAGCTTATTTCTGTTCAGATCGACGGACTGTTGACGTCAGGTCTCGGGGGATAACTTTTCACAGTAAGATGAACATATTATTGTTAGTATTTTGTGAATATAATATTACTGTACTGTATTTATGTCCACCAGCTGATGTGATGTTCAGTGTAACATGGTGTTCAGCTGCAATGAAGCTGACTGAGATCTGATGACAGGAACATTTTTCTAACAATCATACTCACTATTTCAGTAGCTTTGGTTCATTATCAAGAGATATGTATCATAATTGGAGTTTTGTTCAAGTTCTAGGAAATAAAAAATAAAACTAGGGAGAATATAGGAAATAGAAAATAAGCTTGACCTCCTTTGTACAATGTTTTTGTGTAGACACAAATCTCCTGTTTTCATTTTGAAGGTTTCCCAAAGAACAAGATGTGAGGAAGAGGAGGAAGTATCTTTGAGGAGGATTCATCAGAGCAGTGAGGATTTTAAACTGGAGGATTTTGATCAAACTGATCAGACTGTCTGTCTGAGAGATGGTGTGGTACCATCGGTTCACCTTCAAAGAGTAGGAGCATCATTATAAGTTCATTAGAGTTCATAAATTTACATATTTTATTGTCAGTCACAAGGTGAGACACCTCCATGTGTTTATATGAACAGGTAACTAGAGACTAAAGTTCATATTCATGATGCTTTTTCATTTCAGCTTGAAAACTGCAAGACTACAGGAACTCAACAAAAGCTGGAGCTGCTCTGTCTGTGGCCTCTCAGGAACGTGCACGTCACACACACAACCTCAGGAACGTGCACGTCACACACACAACCTTGGCCTCATGATGTGACTATTTCTATTTTAAACTTTTATTTTTTCATTTAGCCTTTATTTATACAGGTAGTCTCACTGAGTCAAGAGAAGTCATTTTAAAGAGAGACCTGTTTAGGAGCAGATGGTGGGGGTTGAGTGCCTTGCTCAGGTGACCAGGGTGGGGCCAATGAGGGTGGAGGCAGGTGTGGGTGTTTCACCTTTTCCACCTCATTTTGATGTTGACGGTACCGGGAGTTGAACCTGCGACTTTCCCATCACAGGCCACTCCCCCACATAATATCATATCATAATGATCATATTAAAATCTCACTGGTTTCCTTCCAGATGTGTTAAACAGCTGCTGGTCCCCCTGATGTTTACAGGTGTCTGTGGTCAGTGGATGAAAAGCCTGGCATGAACAAGATGATGCTGGAGATCATCATTTGACGAGAGCTCCCACCTTCTAACTGTGAAGAACAGCAGCAGCTCAGTGATTCCCTCAAGGCTCAGTGAAGGTGCTGAGAGCTGCAGAGAGGCTGATCCATGGAGCTTCAACACAGCAACCTCCAAACATGTCCACCCTCACACACATCGTCCATGAAGACACTGGACCAGAGCACAAGATAATAAGACACTGATAACAACAACAACAATACACATTCACAAATGATTCATACAATTTTTTATTGTTTGTTTGTTTTACAATTGAAAAACAGTTTGTTATCCACTGTTGTCATCACTCTTTGTTAAAATCCAGGTCTCTCTTGTAAATGAGTCCTATTGGCTCAATGGAACTAACCTGTATCAATAAAGGTTGAATGAATATATAGATATACATAATGATTTATTCAACCTTTTATTTATACAGGTTGGCTTCATTGAGCCACAAGGACTCATTTACAAGAGACCTGCTCCAGATGGAACAGTAAACAATGGCAATATATATATATATATATATATATACAAATACTTCATTGCTCCTGTCAAACAGGTTACACTGAGTGGATCGGTCGACCGTTACAAGATGGCGGCCCTACAGCTCGTCAGCGCCAATAGACGATAGCGGTCAATGCTGTATCTAGTCATATATAATATCTATGTGCAGAGATACCTACTTGGCCGACATCTGTCTTCTTCTTCGCGTGTTCAAGAACCGCCCATTTCTTGGTTCTTCTTCGACTGTGGAGGACGACTCAACCGAGTGGTGCGTTTCAAGAAGGGGTCTCTGCAGGCAAATTCGGAAGGCGTATCTGGGCGCTCATATCTGATTGGACTATAGGAAAGTGGGCGTATCTGGGCGGTCATATCTGATTGGACGATAGGAAATGGGCGTTTCTGGCCGGCCGGATCTGATTGGACGATAGAAAAATGGGCGTGTCTAGACGGCCACATCTGATTCGACGATAGAAAAATGGGCGTGTCCGGACGGCCACATCTGATTGGACGATAGAAAAAAAAAGGCTGAACGATAGAAAAAAAAAGGCTGAACGATAAAATGCCGTAACCACAGACACATGATGTCTAAAAACAAGGCGTTATTGGCAGATTGTGTTAACCACAGGCATATTATGTCTATGGTGTTAACCGGTTCGACATTAGCGGCGTCTCGGTTCGACATTGCTCCAGTATACTGCCGCGGCGTCTCCATAACTTCTTTTTTCGACTCTCTTAACACAGAACTTCCGGTTACATTTCAAAATAACAGCAACATAACTGGGTAGTGGGGAGAGCTAAATGTTAGGTTTTTTTTTAATACCTAGCCATAACATTAAAAAAACAAATTCCATTTTGGTTATTGAAAAATGTGAACAAAGTTACAATCGATTCATAAAGAAAGAAAAATATTAATGATACTTAAACTGGCCTTGGGACAAAGGAGGTTTCCTTTAACTTCACATTGTCTTGTTCAACCTGCAGTCACTGCAGATGAGTGATTGTCAGTTTCTGTAAGATTTCTGCAACTGGAGCAGGTATTTCTGTTTACTGGTTAACTTCCTCAGCTGTCTCACATTTTAAAGGTCAACCCTACTCCATGTTTCAGTAGAAAACCAGCACATTTAGGAGTCAGTACATAACCAGACTTTTGGCCCTCACACCTCATGCTGCATGATGAGATCAGATTTATCCATATTTTAGAAATTACATTTAGCTTAGTCGACAAAACAATACAAATGAAGACTGTCTGTCTTAAAAAAACCTCTTGGTTTTGCAGTAAGCAGCCTGATTTCAAACTGACATCTTGGCCAAAGGTAAAATAAAAATCTTTGTGTTCTCAGAAAAGTTGTTTCAGGACCTCCAATAAACTTATGTACACATCAAAGCACACAAGACAGATTCAGGAATTCTCTTTGTTTTCCAGATTTCACATTTGTTATTACCTTAAAACATACTCAGACAACATTTGATGCATCATTGAATTTTTTTTATTGTGTTTATTGGGACATCCATTTTTAGAAGTCATCGTAGCATCTGTTGGAAACACAGAACACAGTACAGTTAGAGTGTTGCTAGTTGTTACTTAATCCTGGATTGGATTTTAAAGTTAATTTTGATATTTTTTTCACAAGAAAAAAAAAGTTGATTTCCTAAAGTTTAACTATAAATGAAGGAATTTGTGCATTCAGGTAATTGAAAATTAAGTAATTTCTCTAACATCCAACCCATTTTAGCCACTGAGCCATACCAAACACCCATAATCTATTCTTGAATGAATTATTGACTATTATTGACAAATTGCAGACTTTTTATTGAATAAGCTATTACTCATTATTGAGTAATGGAAGTCAACATCAGATGTTGGTCAACATTGTTGGGCAACATCTTGGGGTCTTCTAGAGTCAGTCTGAAGTGAGAGTGGTCCCTGACATGGCAGAAAGACATAGATATAATTAACAGCTTTTATTTATGTATTTTTCAGCTAATAACAACTTTTATTTATTTATTTTTTTCATATTTTTCAGTTATACACAGCTTTTAAATATTTATTTTTCAAGTATTAAGAACTTTTATTTTCAGCTTTTATTTTGAAAAGGAGCCGAGTGGAGGCTCACGTTACCTCAGTGCGTTACGACAACAACGAGAGAACGGTCGAAACTATCGTGACCTACAATAAACGTACTTCAATAAAATGCATAAGTGAAAACATAACATACTTTATAAGTACAATAAACCATATTTCTTTGTCAAATATCGCAAAGAAACGTTACCTCATCAATAATCCTCGTGACTTTGAGGGTTACCCACAGCCAATCAGTGTTCGCAGCCGACAAACGCCTATTCGCCAGAAACGCCCACTTTTGGTCTGCAGAGACCCCCTTCTCGTGCGTTTGCGCCACCCATAGATATCTATGGCGCCACCTACTGGACATCAACGTGAACAGCAGCAGAAAAGTCCCAAAGGTGCAGGATTAGGATTGCAAAGTATCGACTGACTATCCGGAAAAACATGAGTGGTGAAGAGGTGAAGCAGCTAGTCAAGGCAGGATGGATGATGGGAATGCATCTGACAGGAAAAAGACCAAAGAGATGTCCTCAGTTACATGGAAGTACTATATAAGTGAGGACAGAGATGAGGATGACTCGCTGTGGAGACTCCTGAAGAGGGAACAGCCAGAAGAAGATTTATTAACTTCCTATTTTCTTTATAGGTTCGTATCTTAGAATAACTTTATCTTGTTAGAAAACTTTTGCTAAATACACTGAAACAAACCAGGCTGGAACCTGTTTTCGCTGGTTTTTATTTCGTAAAAAGGCTCCCTCTCTATCACAAAAGTGTCAAATCACTTTCAATTTATGTAGACAGTAAAGCAAGCAAAAGAGTACACAGAACCCAGTTCAGGATAAGTTTAAACGATAAGCATCCCAATGCATAATCAATAATCCACATAGAAAAAACTAACAAGGTTAAGTGAGGTCCTCTGGACGGTTTCTTCTTTACTGAAATGTTTAGTCTTTTATCCAAATGACTTTTTCAGTCTGAACAGGCGCAGAAAACTCAGTCTTATAAATAGCACCTTCTCATAGTGGATCAACCATTTGCTGGTGGCAGCCAAAACTAATTCAATTCAATTGAAAATACTTTATTAATCCCAAAGGTAAATGTTGTTGTAGCTCATCCTGGTTTCATTAAGAGTTGTTATACTGTACATGCTGATGGCTGTGGGTAGGAAGGATCTGCAGCAGTCCGTACCACAGTGGATCTGAAGAAACTGGCTGCAGATGCCAATCCCCACCTGGACCCAGTGCAGCAGGCCTCTTGGTCCTCCTGGGCAGCAGGACCACCTGCATCTTGGGCAGAACTCCTCCCCGAACGATGGTCACTTCTTTCAGCAGCTTGTTGAGCTCCTCATTGTTGCAAACAACCAGCTGCAGGTGTCGGGGGATGATCCTGGTCTTTCTGTTATCATGAGCCGCAAGTCCTGCCAGCTCCAGGATCTCGGCAGTCACTTGAACACCTCTGCCAGGTAGACGGAAATGCATCCATGGCGCCTCCTTTACAACTCATTTGGGATTTGGGGCTGTATTTGAGGTAATATTTGAGCTTTGAGATGTTAATCAGCTGCTCCCGGTTGTGTGATTCAGTGCAGCGGCTGAATCACAGAGCTGCTGAATGAACGTCCATTTGGGTGATAGATCGCTGGCAGTAGTCCATCTGATGCTTAACTGAACTTTTTACCTCTTTCAAGGCCAGTCAGCGCACGGTCAAATGACCATATGTGGCTAGTGATTGTATGACAAGCCAAGTTACCATATATTGGATCGTCAGCTGTGTGCGTCCGCTGACGCAATCAAAAGCCTGACACCGACCCAGCCCGCATATTAAGCGCATTATTATGGACCGGCCCGGTTCGAATCCGGGTAGGGTGGGGCCGGGCTCCGGGTTTGGATTAGAAATAACAGCTCTACACACAATTGGCTGATTTATGGATAAGCCGCATGATCGGCATGACATTTTTATTTAAAATAAATTATTTTAAATTATTTAGCACCTGCTGCACCTTTGTGCAGCCTAGAGCTGCAGAAAAAGCTTTCTCCTGAAATATGTGCTGCACTTACTGCTGCAGGATAGACTTCCTGCTGCAGCTGATCAGCTGTTCACCATGCAGAGCTAAGAAGTGGGCAGGGCCAAGAGCGCTTGCAGGTGGCAAAGAGCAGAGGAGGCAAGGAGCTGAGATCATGACATTATGTGCTCTTTTATAGCATTTAGAAATATTGTTTAGAACTTTCAAGAGTGTGGGAAGGGTTTAAAATGCATGTTCACTGACCAGTCCAGCCTGTCATCCAGTTGTATGCCCAGATATTTGTAGGTCATGACCACCTCCACATCGACCTCCTCTACTGAGACTGGCTTCGGGTTGGCCCAGACCTTCTGAGTCCACTACCATTTCCTTTGATTTAGTGATGTTCAGCTGTAGATGGTTGGATTTGCACCACACTACAAAGTCCTCAACCAGGGTCCTGTACTCCTCCTCTTGTCCATCACACACCCAACGATCCCAGCGTCATGTGAGTACTTCTGTATGTGGCAAGACTCCAAGTTTTATTTGAAGTCAGATGTGTAGAGAGTGAACAGAACAGGAGAGAGCACGGTCCCCTGTGGTGCTCCTGTGCTGCTAACCACTGTGATGCAGTCCCTGATCCTGATGTGTTGTGGTCTCTCAGTGAGACAGTTTGTAATCCAGGTGACCAGATGTGTGTCCACTTCCATCTCCTGAAGTTGTCTCTCAGTAGCAGGGGCCCTGTGTGTAAGGTAGAGAGTAGCATCATCCACCCCCACCTTCTCCCGGTATGCGAACTGTAGATGGACCTCAGCATGTCGAATGTGAGGTCTGAGGAGTTTCAGCAGCAGTCGCTCCAGGGTCTTCATGTCAAGGCGATGTGGTGACCACATGACGCTGGTGGAGCTGAGGGTGGGGGACGATCTGCCAGTAGTGGGGGTGATGAGGTGAAAACTGCTGCTGGAAGAGAGGGGGATGGTTGCACAATAACACTAAACACTAATACTAATACTTGCAATAACAGCATTGTAAGAGGGTGATAGCTGGACACGGAGACCCCCGCTCCGGTTTAACGATGGACGGGTTCTCTTCACAAAGATGGCCTCCTTTACTCCTCTCTCAAACCAGGTTGGTTTGCAAGTATCACCCAGCCCTCTGTCAATAACAAGCGGCCATCAGGGCACTAACGATCAATTTTTAGGGCACTAACGATCCATTGTTAGGATGATGGTCCTCCTTTTACATGTGAACAGCTAGTTTTGTCTGCCACCAGCAAACTGGATGATCCACTATGAGAAGGTGCTATTTATAAGACTGACTTTGTTGCAGCTCCTCAGACTGAAGAAGTCTTTTGGATAAAAGACGAAACGTTTCAACAAGAAAAATCCGTCCAGAAGACCTAGCTTAACCCTAGTAGCTTTACTATAAAACAATGTTTAAAACTATCTTTTAAAATTAATACTTGATTCCCTGTAACTACAGCGCCGCTGGTGTAGTGGTATCATGCAAGATTCCCATTCTTGCGACCCGGGTTCGATTCCCGGGCGGCGCACGTTTTTTTTTTTTTTTTAAAACTCGATTTGATTATCTTTGGACAAAACTTACCGCATTAACGCTTCATGATTTGTATAAAAGTTACTAAAATAGCATTATAAAATAAATTTAAAACACCCACTATTTTAAACAATGTGCGTTTGCGCACTTGTTTAAATAATAAAAAATAGGCTAATGGAAAATATTTGACACGCTGAGTGAACAGACATTGTACTTGAGTGTAACTTGTGATAAATAGATGTGTGTCTGTATGTTGTAGAGAGAGAAATAGTGGTTGGTGTCAGCACGCTGCTGCCAGTTTAACGCTGCTGCTGACGCCGCTCCTCCGCCATCTTCAACTTCCTATTGTTTGCATCAGACAGAGAGAGGCTCTGCGCCGTGTGCGAGACCAGGATCCGTCGCGGGTTTATTAATAATCTGTAGATACAATTCTTACATCCGCGGCCGCTCAAGTTTAGTCACTTTGTATGTCATTGGACTAAAGACCTCTCAGGACTCCACCGCTTAATCTTCACGATGGACGACGAACAGCCCAGAACCTTGTGAGTAACTGCGGCCCTGTCTATGTCCAGGAATGCGTAGGCTCCGTCTACTTGCTGTGCTGTTCCCAAATGTTTCCACGTTGTTGTTTCAAAAAGCCTTTTCACATCGTCTCTCAGTGTAATTTATTTAGTAATTTTGCTATTCTAAAACATCAGTGACCTTTGTGAACGTCATGAGGAGTTTTTATTAACAGCAATTTGTTGTTCTTGACGTAAAAATAAAACCGTTTTACTCGCACGGAATTGAAACTGTTAGCTTGTAGCCGTTAGCATTCCTGTTGTAATTAGCCCACCGTTTCCTCTTAATGTCCACCGTTTTCGTGACCATATAACTATATATACACATCAGTGGTGGTGTTTTAGCACCATCGGGGAAACATAATCCAGACTGAAACGGACTCTGTGTGATTTGTGATTTCGAAAGTGTCATTTGGTGCTAACACTCGAGCCGAGGCCTGTTTGGACCGACCAAGCTAGCAGCGCAGCCACGTCAACGCTCGGACAGACCGTCCGGGACACGTCCTGTGAGGGGGCGACCGTCCTTTAGTTTCTCCTGAAAACCATCGAACATGGCTCTGTATTGTTCAGTCTTCTTTATGAATTTCTGTTTTATTTTGTTGAATGTATTTATTGATGTAGCTCTTGCTAGCCCAGCGTGCTAGCCTTTGTTTGCATGTTACTTCCTGTTTAACACAGCCTGTCTCCTGTTGCCTGCAGATATGTGGGAAATCTGTCCAGGGATGTCACCGAGCCCCTCATTCTACAGGTCTTCACACAGATAGGACCCTGTAAAAGCTGTAAAATGATAAACGATGTGAGTGTTGCTGCTTCTGATTTTGTACAATGATCAGGTTTGACATGGCAGTCATTAGTAGGTGGTTCTAGACCTCAGCAGTGATTGAACGACTTCACATCAGTGTCTGTTTCTCCCTGACAGACGGCTGGGAATGATCCATATTGCTTTGTGGAGTTCTACGACCACAGACACGCTGCTGCCTCACTGGCTGCCATGAATGGAAGGAAAATATTGGGTAAGGTAAGCTATCGTATCTACAGGGTGAGTGGGGACGGGTGGGCGGGTTGTGGAGATGGAAAACTTTGCTTGTGCTTTCTAACAACTGACTGGCACACTTACAAGGTTCTTTCTAATAGTCTGATTTAATTAAAAATAGTCTGATTTAATAAAAAAAATACAGAGGGAAGCAGCCAAGTTGCCAGCCTTGTTCACGAGATATTCTCTTAAACTGGTCTGGATATTTATATAATTCTTAGCTATGAGGTTTGAGAAAAGAAATAAATATAAAGGAACAATGAAGTAAACCATTAGGATTTTATTTTGCAACATTAAAAAAAAACTGATTAAAAGTACAATATAGTGTTACAGGTTAGCATAATTATGATTTCAGTGCAGTTAATTTGAAATCTTTCATTATATAACTTTTCAACCACTTTTTACTCTTAGAAGATCCATTAAGATAACTAATGATGTAAGATCTCATTCAACGTTTTGTCTTCCCTTTTAACATATAAACAGTGAGTTGAGTTTGAAAGCACCACATAAGAATATGTATAAATATTCTATTTTTTTTTATCTTTTTATTAGTATTTTTAGATTTATCTTTAAATTGATCAATCATATAGTGGAGGATTTATTTACTGATATAAACATACCCCACCTGGCCTGTTTTTTTCTTGTCTGCAGGAGGTCAAAGTCAACTGGGCAACGACACCATCAAGCCAGAAAAAAGACACAAGTAGTAAGTGCAAGCACCTGAGTAGGAGTGCATATTTTTGTGCTAATGCATAAAAAATGTTGACGAATTGAAATGATTGACAGAGCTACATATTTATCCCCACTGTAGATCATTTTCATGTGTTTGTTGGCGACCTCAGTCCAGAAATAACCACAGAAGATGTCAAAGCTGCCTTTGCTCCATTTGGGAGGATATCGTAAGTGTTGACACAGAAACTGATGAACAGATTTAAAAAAAATAATAAATAAAATTTAATCTTAAGATCCTAGTCTGTTCTGATATGAGAAAGTAATGCAATAACCATGCAAACCTGATCGGTTACTTGTTAGTCTTAAAAATATTGAACAATAAAGAAAATGAGCACAGAACATGCACTTATGAAAATGTATGCAAGTACAGTTGATGAACTAAGATGGACAATGTAGGTAGTTGCGTTGTATTTTTTCGATTTGTGTTTAAAAAGAAATTGATTAAATGTTATTTCCCACTTTATACAGCAGTTCTTATTTTGCTGAAGTTAATGGTGTTTTTTTGTTTTTTACAGAGATGCTCGTGTTGTGAAAGATATGGCTACAGGGAAATCTAAAGGCTATGGCTTCGTGTCTTTCTTCAATAAATGGGTAATCAGCCATCCTGTTAATGCTGAAAAGGGTTTGGATCTTACAAACAACGTTGCTCTTTTCATGAAACCTCTAAAGTTTGGGTTTTGTAACAGATTACTCGGTGGCTCGTTTGTCGTTGGGCTGCTGTTAACAAGGCTCCTCTTTCGTTTCAGGATGCAGAGAATGCCATTCAGCACATGGGGGGGCAGTGGTTAGGTGGCAGACAGATTCGAACTAACTGGGCCACAAGGAAGCCTCCCGCCCCGAAGACCACCTATGAAAGTGCGCTGAGACAGTTGTCGACGTAGTTTTCTTTGTGCGTTGAGTGAACATTTTAACAGCAGAGCCGTTTGTTTTCCTCGCAGCTAACTCCAAGCATCTGTCGTTTGAAGAAGTAATGAGTCAGTCCAGCCCCAGTAACTGCACTGTGTATTGTGGAGGAGTGAGCACGGGACTCACAGGTACTTTAATACTTTGAAACATCACTGTTATTTTTAACACCACTTCGATGTGCAAACTTTTTAAAATCTATTGCCTTTTCCAGACATCAGTCAGTTTTTGCTCTTTTTAAAAAAAATTAAAACTTAAATACGGACTGTAAAGCTGTTGTTTAGATTGTTTTAATCACCCAACCGTTTCCCTGCATCAAGAAATGCATTATGTACATTACAAAACACATTAGCATGTTCAATATGGACTTTTAGGGCCGTAAAATGTGAATCTCAGTTTTTATTAGTGGGAACTGAGATTATGATTCTCTCAATTATTTTCATTTGTCTTTAAACTCGCTATCAAGTAACAAAAATGAGTCCTGTCTAACTGGAGCATTCAAAAACTAAACAAGTTATACATCACCTAAAAATACTTTATTTTACTCTTTCTAAATTGAAACAAATACATTTTCTTGAATAAAAACACTACAGCAGGTAAAGCTTGCATCACGGTGAGATTTCAGGAAGGACTAAACTTGCTCCACAGATGCAGACATGTTTGCTGCCCATCACAGATGAAGTTAAAGATTGTTCCTTGTTGTCCTTCAGTAAGTCTGAGCTGTTTTAAAACATCTCTAACAGATAATGACTCTTGGTATCCCATTGACAAATACTTCAACATGAGGGGAAAGCACATGTAACAGATGTGTTGTGGTTGTCGCTACACAGATTTTCTGCTTTTGTTCTTAATTTTTCCACGTTACATTTACCTCTTCAGCTCAGCTGTTTAGTGTGTTAACGCTACGGCAGCATCAAGACGTGTCTTACATCACATCAATATGAATGTGGTAGATGGAGAAAAAATTGGATGACTGATCATTGAATCAGTATTTTTATACTTTGTGTCTGACTGGTACAGTGTCTGAGATTGTTGTTAAGTGCGTAAATATGTAGGACAAAGAAGTAGTAACTGAAAGACAAAAAAATCCACATGAAATATGAACGGCCTTTTATTCAAATTGAGAACACGTGGAAGAAAAGAGAGAGATTTTTTTTTCCCACATCCTTGAATCCATTAAACTAAACCTCAGATCAGAAGTAATAGATTATTTAACAATCCTCTCTCTTTTCAAATTGCCCTAAACATAAATAAAGTAGCATCTCTTGTCCTAGTTATCACACTCATGCCTTCAAAAAACTGAATGAGGGATAAGAGGTCTGAGGTATCTTCAGGAATTAATTTTTACCTTTTTCAGAAAGTAGTTAAGTGTAGAAAAAACCTGTTGTAATCCTAAAGCGCTGTTTAAGATGAACGTTGTTGTTCATGGTTGCAGAGTTGGTGTCCAGTGTTCTGCCTGAGCCGCTCCTCCTGCGTTGTAGTTGTTCCCTCCTCTGCTTGCTGATACATTCTCAGTGCTCTCTTACACATTTTGAGGACTTCTTGGCCTTTTTTCCCCAACATGGACCTTCAGTCTTAAAGTAACACTTATTTTATCTAAAGTTCTCTTAAAACCAAAACCATGCATGTTAGTTTGCCTTCAGGCCCAGGCCTCCTTCGCAAAAGAGACCTGTGATCTCAATGGGATTTGCCTGGTTAAAAAAAAAGGTTAATAAAATAAAACACTTTTCTTCACAGTTGATGTTTATAAAGAACTATTGTTTAGAGCCACCTTTTGAGTGTGGAGCACAAAGTGCATAAAGATCACATAAACTACTGGTACATGGAGAGAAATTTAAAGAGGTTCTTCTGGATCTAAAAGCAGGACCAGATGCTGTCGATCACAGCATCCGCCTGCATTTTGTTTGTTTTTCTGACAAATATGAAATCCTCTCTGGCTCAGTTGACTTGTGTACCACATAAATGAGTCCTTGGCCCACTTGTGTTCAGTATTTACACGTTTGTTTTGATCGGTTTTCTCTTGAATCATTTGTTTTGATCAGTTTTCTCTTGAATCGTGTCATTTTGTTAATAGCCTTCAGGAGTCTGAACACTTAAGCTCTGTGGTGTGAAAATCTCAAGTTTTACTAAGAGACTTGTACCCAGCAATGTTTTCTTCCTAGTGATTGGGATGGTTTAACAAGACATGAGAAAACAAACAGTAACTACATCTCCCTTTTTTCTGTTTCTTTCAGAGCAACTGATGAGACAAACCTTCTCTCCTTTTGGACAAATCATGGAAGTCAGAGTTTTTCCAGACAAAGGCTATTCATTTGTGAGGTATGTGGAACTGCTTCTTCTTTCAGGAAGTTCATTTTATGATGCTGGCACTAAACATTAGTAGTTTATAAGAACAGGTTTGTCTGGTTTTTGCTGCAGCTCTGATAGAACATTTCTACAAAGCATCCACATTTTTAACATGTTTTTTTATGAGCAGACCATTCAGGCATATGTTTATTTCCAACGCGTTTCCCTCTGATTGTGTCCAGGTTTAACTCCCACGAGTCGGCAGCCCATGCCATTGTGTCCGTGAATGGCTCTTCAATAGAGGGACACGTAGTCAAGTGCTACTGGGGCAAAGAGACACCGGACATGATGAACCCCATGCAGCAGATGTCTGTCCCTCAGGTAAGGGAGCCATCTAATACCTGCAGTGCCAAATCCAAAATATGCTCATTTTTATGAATATCATGTTAAAGGGGGGTATATGGCACGTTTATTGCAGTCCATTTTATTTAGATGGTCATGAGTGACATTTGTATAAATATGAATTAACATTTAAAGTTAAATGATTAAACATGTTCAGTGTTTCCCCTACCATTATACAAGCAGGGTGCCCTGCCCTGTCAACGGAACCGAGCGCCCCGCCCACCGAACTGACCCCCCCCCCCCCCTTTGTTTTTGAACAAAATGATTCAGTCAAATGTTTTGTTGAAGGACGGAGTGTATGGGCCATAAGAATGATCTTTTGCTGGTAATCTCAGTCGGCAACATTTTGAATGTGTGACATTATGGTATAGTTTAAAGGGCGGCTGTGGCTGAGTGGTTAGAGCAGTCGTCCTCCAATGCAAGAGTTGGGGGTTCGAAGCTGCCAGCAGTCACATGCCAAAGTGTCCCTGTGCAAGACACTGAACCCCTCATTGCCTCGATGTGTGTCCCATCAGTGTATGAAAGTGATAAAGCTCTGATTAGTCTCTTTAGATTTGTTCAATTAGCTTTGTAGAGCTCTAGTAGAGTGCTCTATGAATGGGTAAATGAGTCACAGATTGTGTTGTAAAGCGCTTTGAGTGTCTTGATAAGAAAGAAAGGCGCTATACAAGTACAGTCCATTTAGTCTCCACACTTCATCGCCTCATTTTCAAGGTCATGGTCACAAATCAAGGACATTTGTTATACAAGGGCTTTGTTTGTTCGGGCCTTTGCTGCAGATTGCAGTATAATAGTTTGTTGACGGGCGTCTAACATGCTGTATGTGGTACTGTTTGTGTTTGACCCTGCAGCAAAGCAAGATCGGCTTTTCTGCTGCCCAGCCCTATGGCCAGTGGGGCCAGTGGTATGGCAATGGGCCCCAGATCAGCCAGTATGTCCCAAACGGGTGGCAGGTCCCCACCTATGGTGTCTACAGCCAGGCCTGGAACCAGCAGGGCTTTAAGTAAGTAACATGATGTGCACAGGGCTCCTCTTCACCACCTTCTCCTACTCCATCACCACCAGATTGACCCCTTCATGACCAGGGGAGCAAGAGCCAGCCACAGGAGGGAGCTCCCTCCTGCCCTCGCCAGACACCCACCTTCCTCAACTTTACGAGCTCAAGACACAAGCACACAACAACTTGAACTGAAAGCTTCAGAGTTTTATTACTGCTTACCATGGACAGCATCTCTTATTATTTCAAGATGTTTGTTACAGACTGCTTCTTTGTTGCTTCATCCACACACACCCCAAATTAACGATCTAAAGAGTTCACATTTTTAAATTGAGAAGCTAAATTTTGAATTTCAAAAGTTCAATCGATTTACAATTGACAAACTAAGTGCTTGAAGTTTTCTTCCCACCCAGTCCTCACATTATGATGATGAACAAATTTGTTGCTGCATAAAAATGATCCACGCAGTTAAAACTGACCTTCAGTGTCGTCGGGTTATTTATGCTCATTCTTGTCGTTGGGCTTTATATAAATTTCGTTTTGATTTCCTTGACTTCTTTTTCTTGATTTGATTTCTACATGAATGTAAGTTTGGCGTATCGGGTATCACTTTATGGTTTTAGACAGCTTCTGGACACTGTGTGCTTTCAAGGGTAATAAAGGAGAGGACTTATGACCCTGAATGTCTAATGTTAACCGTGATCAATTTTATGTTTCAATACAAACCTACAGGTTGGAAATGAAAGCAGTTTATAATTGAACTATTCCAAAGAGGGACTAGGCCTGTCTACACTTTAAAACCTTATCCTGAATAAGCTGTCAAATCCCCATGCTGAGCTTACAGTTTATTTCTATTTCTATTAATGTTAAAGCATTTAAAATGCAAAATGTAAATTAAAGTACTGTTCAAAAGTTTACATTCGTTTGCACTTTGCTTCCAAGGAGTCAGACTTGCAGTCTTTAAAGTGGTTTTCACTGACACTGAGACGTCAAAAGAAAATCTGTCCTTGGGGAACATGTCCCTCCTTTTCAGTCCACTTGTCTTACCTGACCATGACTGCGTGCTGTGCAGTGTGGGCTTCAAATCGGCGTGGACAAGTCGGGTCCAAACAAAACATCAGCTGAAACAAAGACCTGAGGGGCATCATCCTTCAGCAGATCATGTACTGTTTGCCAGGTTTCATTAAGAGCTCTTTGAGAACCACCTTAGTGATAAAATACTGCTCATTTCTCTTTCAAACTTGGTTCAATCCATGAAAAAACGCCAAAGAAATGTGAGTAAATTGTGTTTTTTGTGACTCACAAAGAGCCTAAAGTTTATACAAAGTTTCCCTGTTGTATCAAATGCCTCATTTAAAAAAAAAAAAAACATGCTCTGATTATGGTCAGGTACTGGATGGAAACAGCCAAAGTCCAAAAAACTTAAACCCCTTCAGAAAGCTGCAGGAAATATAACTTCTTTGTGCCATTTTCTATGATTGCAGCAAAGTCTGTCTCCTTGGAAACGAAAGAAAAATGTGACTCGGCTTAAGACTTTTGCACAGTACTGTAGGTCATATTTTATTCCCCGTGCTGTGTGGTCAGATGTAGGAGAGGTAAGAACGTGGCTCATTTGTAGTTTGGTAAGAACGGATTTGTTTCAAGAAGGATGAGCTGGGAAGGTGACAGAACGGAGGCTTCAGCTTGCTGCTCCTACCCTGTATGCTTTTGTCTGCTTGCCCTCCCTTTGTTTAATCAAATGACTCCTTTTGATTTCTTTAAAGAACTTTATTTTCTGTAACCCTGTTATTTTTTCCTAGCTTCATTTTTTACCCAGCTTCCTCACTGTCACATTCTCCTTAATCTAGTCTGTTCAAGTTCTAGTAACTCCTGTTAAAAAGCCTTTGGCCGCCTTTCGCCTCGTCTCTTCTAACCTGCTGGCATTTTGTCTTTCTCTCTTTTACCTCATCTTTTGCAGTCACTTACCGGCCAGTGCTGGGTGGACTGGCATGAGCGCCATCAGTAACGGTGGGGTTATGGAGCCTACACAGGGATTGAATGGAAGTATGCTAGCCAACCAGCCCGGTATGGGAGCTACAGGATACCCCACGCACTGATAAGTGGCCAGGGTGGGAGATATGTCAGGAAACGCTGGCCTGCGGGCTCTGTTAAATACCGCCTCAGTTTGTGGCAGGACTAAGACTTTTTTTCCAGGATGTGGAACCTTATGAGAAGGTTGACATCTGTGAAATGTAAATGGAATTTCATGTGGGCTTGAGAAAACGGGAGCCATGGAGCAGTGATTTGACCCACACAGGTATCTACGCCCCTTTTTGGTAGGAAGACTGGCTATGACCCAGGGTTCTTGCTGTTTTTAAGTTAACTGTAAATGAGTATAAAACTGTAAAGGAGAAACTTTTGGATTATTTTTTTTTTCTGGGTTTTACGATTTGCTTCCATTTCCATGTCTTTCCTCTCCAACAACCACTGAGAGGGTCTGTTTTTTTTTTTTTTTAAGAACCGAGTAAGTTGTGAGCTCTTAATTATTTGAGAAATGGAAATGTTGTTTCCCCCTTATAATTTTCTTAAATTTGTTTTGAAATAAAACTAATTGCAGGGATTGTTACCACTGCTGTTTTCTCTGTAATGGCAGATAAATATTGCACAAATTTTTCTCTTTTACTCGCCAGACAAATTTGGCTACCGGGAGTGTTTCCTTTTAGCATTCCATCTCTCCTTCATGTCTTCTCGACAGCCTCAAACCTTGTTCGTCACATGTAAATAACCATCCATTCATCCCTTCATTTGAAACGATGTAAGTAAAATGCTACTGTTAACTGTGGGTGCTTGCTTCGAGTTTTGTTTGGATAATTTAACAGTTAACTCTGACATTGTACGTAGCAGAGTGACAACCGTGACACTGGTACAGTGGACACACAAATCTTCCTTGCAGGGAAAGTACAGCATTGCCATGCAGTGCATATTTAAATTCAACACAATTTAAATGGTAACGGGTGGATATGTATGTTTGAAACCAATTTTTTTTAAATTCTCTATTGAAACCAGTGATTTTATATCAAACATCGGAGTGGATTCAACCTTTCCACTTGCTCTTTTTGCCAGTGAAATGGGGAGGCCTACATTGTAACTGTTGCCTTATAGAGCTGGTTTCTTTTAGCTGATAAAATCCTCTTTATAATTAGGCAGTGCCTACGGACATTTTCAACCCCTTTTTGTTGAGAAAGGTGTTAGCCCTGTGACCTGATGACTCTGCTACTGTAATCAATGTTTTCTTGCTTTGTTCAATTAAAATGCTAATGCACAAATACCATCATGTGTTTTTTCCTCCCTCTTTCAAAGTTTTATCAAACAAAATGCATCATTCATTATTGTCTTGGAAGTTACAGTAAAGAGCAATGACTGATTCTTTTTCTTTCGGCTGCTCCCTGTATCTGGGGCCGCTACAGTGAACTAACTCTCATCAAGACTTGGCAATTGCTTTAACGCTGGATAAGAGATAAGAGCGCTGTGGGTGGGGGTCACCTTTCCCACCCACATTTGATGTTGGTTCAGGGATTTGGACTATTGACCTTTTGATCACAGGCTTGCCTTCTCTAACCTCTGTTCCACCACTCCCCCACTGAGAGTGATCATAAACAAAATAGAAATTGCAGTTCCTGTGATAATGCAGCGTGGATGATTTTACTGAAAGATGAAAAAGATCATTGAAATTCACCAATAGCTGAAAAGTAGACAAAACTAAAAAGGAGCACAAGAGCTGAATCTGATCAAAAAGTATTTTTGAAAAGCTGAAAGGACCCCCACCCCCCGAAATTAGTAAAAAGAAGCTTAACGGCTAAAATTAGATGAAAATCAGCAGAGAAAAATATGAAAAGCTGAAATTATCTGAAGGAGGATGAAAGCACAAAAACGGAAATAGAAAGAAACCGAAAAGAACATACAAAATTGAAACAAGCTGAAAAGTATAGCCAAAAAAAAAAAGCTGCATTTAGCAGAATTTCATTTTTTTAGCTGAAATTTTAAGCTGAAATGTAGCTGATGATCCCCCAAACCCTGATGGACAAACTATCCACATTAGGACTAAGCCCCATCCATTTGCAACTGGGTACAAGATTTCTTAACAAACAGACCACAGTTAGTGAGGATCCACAACTTCTCCTCCACATAACCCTCAGCACTGGCTCTCCTCAGGGATGTGTGTTGAGCCCCCTCCTGTTTACTCTGCTCACGTATGATTGTGCAGCTACCCATCCAGGCTGTCACATTGTAAAGTTTGCAGATGATACAGCGGTGGTGGGATGCATCACAAACAATGATGAGTCCAGCTACAGGCAAGAAGTGGAACACCTGGAGAGCTGGTGCAGGAAGAACAACCTTCACATCAATGTGAAGAAGACAAAGGAGATGATTGTGGACTTCAGAAGGAACAAAAACATCTACACCCCCCTGAACATAAGAGGATCTGCGGTGGAAGTGATCTCCAGCTACAAGTACTTGGGTGTACACATGAATGACAACCTCAGCTGGAGCAACAACACCACCAGCCTGATCAAGAAAGCTCATCAGAGACTCTACTTCCTCAGACGGCTGAGACGAGCTGGTTAGAGATTTATGAGTCTTAACAGCCTCAGGGTAGAAGCTGTTCCTCAGTCTAGTGGTTCTACACTTAATGCTCCTTAACCTCCTTCCTGAGGGGAGCGGGGCAAAAAGTGTGTGTGTGCTGGGTGAGTGGGGTCCTTCATGATGCAGGTGGCCCTCTTCCTGCATCTAGAGGTGTAGATGTCTGTGATGGTGGGGAGACTGATTCCGACAGATTTCTGTGCAGCCTTCACCACTCTCTGCAAAGCTTTTCTTTCTGCAGCTGTGCAGCCTCCATGCCACATGTTGATGCTGGAGCACAGGATGCTCTCCACTGCACACCTGTAGAAGGAGGTGAGGACTGAGCTTCCCAGACCAGAATAATCACTGTGAAAAAAATCACATCATGCTGCTGCTGATCTGTTTCAATGTTGCTGCTGATCTGTTTCGTGTTGCTGTCTTCATCTGCTCACACAGACTCATGTTCATGCTGCTGTTTGACATAATGTTTTTATGCTGTTAGTGCTTAGTGTATATTTAGTTGATGTTTGTCTTAGTTCATACCTTGGGTGTTATTACTGTTTTTCATTTACATTTTATTGTTGGATGTAACTGGGACCTTGTGTACATAATTTCACTCCACCACATGTACCACATGAGGTGCGAATGACAAATAATCTCTGACTCTGAAATTAGCCCCAAAAAATAGCTAAAAAGTGCTGAGGGAAGCAGAAACTGAAAAATACTGAAAAAGGCAGAAAAAATCAAGCTGAAATTGGCTAAAAAGTAGCCTAATGGTTGTAATTACCAGAAAGAAGCTAAAAAGAGCTTAAGAAGCATAAAGTTTAAAGAAATAAAAGCTGAAATGAGCAAAAAAAAAAAAGTGAAAAAGCTGAACCAGAACAAAAGCTGAAATGTGCAGTAAAAAGTTAGCAGCTAAAAGTGTTTGAAGGATGTGGAGAGCTCTGTGCAATTTTAATCAGAAAAATGTGGGCAAAGAAGCCAAATATATAAAAAAGTATAATAAAAACAAATGTTGCTGAACAAGTTACTGACGTGCATCCAGAAAGTCTTCACAGCGCTTCCCTTTTTCCACATTTTGTTGTTACAGCCTCGTTCCAAATGTATTAAATTAATATTTCCTCAAAATACTACACACAATAATACTCCATTATGACAACATGGAAAAATATTTTCTGAGATTTTTGTAAATTTATTAAAAATTAAAAACTAATAATCACATTTGCGTCAAGTATTCACAGCCTTTGTCATGAAGCTCCAAATGGAACTCCGATCCATTCTGCTTCCACTGATCATCTTTGAGATGTTTACAACTTTAATGGAGTCCACCTGTGGTCGGTTCGGTTGATTGGACTTGATTTGGAAAGGGACACACCTGTCTGTGTCTATAAGGTCCCACAGTTGACGGTGCACGTCAGAGCACAAACACCAAGCATGAAGTCAAAGGAATGGTCTGCAGACCTCTGAGACAGGATTGTGTTGAGGAACAAATCTGGGGAAGGATACAGAAACATTTCTGCTGCTTTGAAGGTCCCAGTGAGCCCAGTGGCCTCCATCATTCACAGATGGAAGAAGTTTGGAACCACCAGGACTCTTCCTAGAGCTGGCCGTCTAAGCTGAGCAATCGGGACAGAAGGGTCTTAGTCAAGGAAGTGACCAAGAACCTGATGGTCACTCTGTCAGAGCTCCAGAGTTCCTCTGTGGAGAGAGAACCTTCCAGAAGGACAACGTCTCTGCAGCAATCCACCAGTCAGGCTTGTATGGTAGGGTGGCCAGACGAAAGCCACTCCTTGATAAAAGGCACATGGCAGACCGTCTGGAGTTTACCAAGACTCCTGGAGGACTCTCAGAGCACGAGAAACAAACTCCTCTGCTCTGATGAGACGAAGATTAAAACTCTCTGGTGTGAATGTCAGGCGTCGTGTTTGGAGGAAACCAGGCACCGTTCTTCACCAGGCCAGCACCATCCCTACAGTGAAGCATGGTGGTGGCAGCATCATGCTACGAGGATGTTTTTCAGCAGCAGGAACAGTCAGACCAGTCAGGATGGAGGGAAAGATGAATGCAGCAACGTACAGAGACATCCTGGATGAAAACCTGCTCCAGGTGCTCTGGACCTCACACTGGGAGACGGTTCAATTTTCAGCAGGACAACGACCCAAAGCACATGGCCCGCATGTTAAAAGAGGGGCTTCAGGACCACTCTGTGAAGGTCCTGGAGGGGCTTCAGGACCACTCTGTGAAGGGCCTGGAGGGGCTTC
>NC_056505.1:32781048-32781425 GCF_014905685.2 Nematolebias whitei
CCACTCTGTGAAGGGCCTGGAGGGGCTTCAGGACCACTCTGTGAAGGTCTTGAAGGGCCTGGAGGGGCTTCAGGACCACTCTGTGAAGGGCCTGGAGGGGCTTCAGGACCACTCTGTGAAGGTCTTGAAGGGCCTGGAGGGGCTTCAGGACCACTCTGTGAAGGGCCTGGAGGGGCTTCAGGACCACTCTGTGAAGGTTCTGGAGGGGCTTCAGGACCACTCTGTGAAGGGCCTGGAGGGGCTTCAGGACCACTCTGTGAAGGTCTTGAAGGGCCTGGAGGGGCTTCAGGACCACTCTGTGAAGGTTCTGGAGGGGCTTCAGGACCACTCTGAAGGTCCTGGAGGGGCTTCAGGACCACTCTGTGAAGGTCCTGGAG
>NC_056505.1:32781435-32792841 GCF_014905685.2 Nematolebias whitei
CACTCTGTGAAGGTCCTGGAGGGGCTTCAGGACCACTCTGTGAAGGTTCTGGAGGGGCCAAACTTGAATCCGATTGAACATCTCTAGAGAAATCTGAAAATGGCTGCACAGACGTCTCCCATCCAACCTGATGGAGCTTGAGAAGTTCTGCAAATAAAAATGATCCAAACTTTTTAAAGAGAGGTGTACTCTGCTTGAAGCATCATGTTCAAAAAGACTGGAGACTGTGATTACTGCCAGGGTCAACCAAGTATTCAAAGCTGTAAATACTTTCCTGATGAACTGTATGTGCCGAAAAACCCACGGAAGAAAAACATAGTGAGATGATTGAAAAACATTTACAGGTCCTTCTCAAAAAATTAGAATATTGTGATAAAGGTCATTATTTTCCATAATGTAATGATAAAAATGAAACTTTCATATATTTCAGATTCATTGCACACCAACTGAAATATTTCAGGTCTTTAATTGTTTTAATACTGATGATTATGGCATACAGCTCATGAAAACCCAAAATGCCTGTCCCAAAAAATTAGCATATCATGAAAAGGTTCTCTAAACAAGCTATTAACCTAACCATCTGAATCAACGACGTAACTCTAAACACCTGCAAAAGATTCCTGAGGCTTTTAAAAACTCCCAGCCTTGTTCATTACTCAAAACCACAATCATGGGTAAGACTGCCGACCTGACTGCTGTCCAGAAGGCCATCATTGACACCCTCAAGCAAGAGGGTAAGACACAGAAAGAAATTGCTGAACGAATAGGCTGTTCCCAGAGTGCTGTATCAAGGCACCTCAGTGGGAAGTCTGTGGGAAGGGAAAAGTGTGGCAGAAAACGCTGCACAACGAGAAGAGGTGACCGGACCCTGAGGAGGATTGTGGAGAAGGGCCGATTCCAGACCTTGGAGGACCTGCGGAAGCAGTGGACTGACTGAGTCTGGAGTAGAAACATCCAGAGCCACCGTGCACAGGCGTGTGCAGGAAATGGGCTACAGGTGCCGCATTCCCCAGGTCAAGCCACTTTTGAACAAGAGACTGCGTCAGAAGCATCTCGCCTGGGACTGCTGCTGAGTGGTCCAAAGTTATGTTCTCTGATTACAGTAAATTTTGCATTTCCTTTGGAAATCAAGGTCCCAGAGTCTGGAGGAAGAGAGGAGACACAGAATTCACATTGCTTGAGGTCCAGTGTCAAGTTTCCACAGTCACTGGGGTGTCATGTCATCTGCTGGTGTTGGTCCACTGTGTTTTATCAAGGGCAGGGTCAATGCAGCTAGCTATCAGGAGATTTTGGAGCACTTCATGCTTCCATCTGCTGAAAAGCTTTATGGAGATGAAGATTTCATTTTTCAGCACGACCTGGCACCTGCTCACAGTGCCAAAACCACTGGTAAATGGTTTACTGACCATGGTATTACTGTGCTCAATTGGCCTGCCAACTCTCCTGACCTAAACCCCACAGACAACCTGTGGGATATTGTGAAGAGAAAGTTGAGAGACGCAAGACCCAACACTCTGGATGAGCTTAAGGCCGCTATCGAAGCATCCTGGGCCTCCATAACACCTCAGCAGTGCCACAGGCTGATTGCCTCCATGCCACGCCGCATTGAAGCAGACATTCATGCAAAAGGATTCCCGACCAAGTATTGAGTGCATAACTGAACATGATTATTTGAAGGTTGGTGTTTTTTGTATTAAAACACTTTCATCCCACATTGGTGGGATGAAATATGCTAATTTTTTGGGACAGACATTTTGGGTTTTCATGAGCTGTATGCCATAATCATCAGTATTAAAACAATTAAAGACCTGAAATATTTCAGTCGGTGTGCAATGAATCTGAAATATATGAAAGTTTCATTTTTATCATTACATTATGGAAAATAATGACCTTTATCACAATATGCTAATTTTTTGAGAAGGACCTGTAAACCCTTGGGTTCTGGTAAAGTACATAAACTTTCTCTTGTCCTACCCAGAACTTCTGATCTGCCCAGGCCACAAATCAAGGTCAAATGGTTTACACGGCCTGTGTGTGTCCTGGCCTTTCCTACAGATTGCTGTATAATGGTTTGACGGGCGTAGAATGTGTCGTATGTGGTAGTCTGGTTAAATTCTCACGTCTGAAAAGAAAAACGTCTGTTTCATAAGACCAATATTTAATATGAGCAGAATTACCCAGTTGTTTTGTATAAAGAATCATTTCTAAGCTATTCGACATTTAAATTAATATACATACGGATTTATTATTTTTAAGGGGTTTAGTTAGAGATCACAAAACTGAACTTCTTATTTTCTAGTTTCTAATTTTTGTTGCTTCACTGCTGACTGAGCCGACCGAGCACTAGAGGGCGCTGTCGGTCCATTTTTAACCACATCTGGACCAAGCTGGGAAAAATAAAACATTGCAACTCAAACAAATAAATGTAGAAAAGCCCAAATGTGAGAAAGGACTTTATAAGATCTGTTTAATTTTAGGGAAATATATATATATATATATAATACATGCTGTGTAATTTTTATTACACATATTTATTCTTTAATACATAACATGTTCTTTAAAAATACTTTGTTAAATTAGTGGAACTAAGTTCTTCGTTTTAAAATTAATTTTAAACAAACCTCTATTTTTAGCTCTTAAATAGACTTAAATGTTTCAAATAAGGGTTTTCAACTAAGCAGGGGTGGAAGTAGAACATTATATTTGTGTTGCGTTATGTTGCAGGCTACTTTTTAAATTATTGATATCTATATTTGTATTTAAGTATGTTTTATTTCCAGCATTGAACTCAGTTAAATCTGAAATCAACTCAGTAAAAAAAAGTGAATGCAAATATGTGAAATAAAATCAGGAGGGGGGGGGGGGGGGGAAGCACACAGTCACCCTGCAGGGACTGGGTCTGTTCCTTACCAGTCTGCTGGTGTTTGATCCGGCTAGAGGTGGTGGCGAGCTGTGAAGGAGGAGTTTGTCTTTAAACAAACTGGAGCAGGGGGTATCCAGTCCTGGTCCTCGAGGGCCACGTTCCTCTGCTTCAACACACCTGACGTGTATGATTAGGTGATTAAGTTCAAGTTAAGTTTAATGTCGTTTGCATCACATGTGGTACATGAGGTGGAACAAAATTATACTCGGGGTCCCAGTTACATCCAAAAATAGCAAAAATATAAAGTGTAAAAAGAAACAGTATACAAGAATATAAGATATATATAATTAACACTTATAATGTAAAACAGTATGGCTTAACAACAGCAGCCCGAACATGAGGCTGTGGTGAGCAGATGGGTATGAATGAATACAGCAGCACGAGATAATCAGCAGCATGAGATCAGCAGCAGATCAGATTCATTCAACCTTTATTTATACAGGTTAATCCCATTGAGCCTCGGGGGCTCATTTACAATAAAGACCTGAGGGTACCTGAGACCTGAAGATGTCACATATCACCAATTAAACTGGTGTCACAGTGATTATTCTAGTTAGAGATTCATGAGTCTAACATCTTCAGGGTAGAAGCTGTTCCTCAGTCTAGTGGTTCTACACTTAATGCTCCTCAACCTCCTTACTGAGGGGAGCGGGGCAAAAAGTGTGTGTGCTGGGTGAGTGGGGTCCTTCATGATGCAGGTGGGCCTCTTCCTGCATCTGGAGGTGTAGATGTCTGATGGTGGGGAGGCTGACTCCAACCAGCAGAACATGAGGCAGGTGTGTTGGTTCAAACAGTAGGCTGCTGTCCAAGAATTTACAGAGAAAACACTCGGTTCAGTCATAACTCATAGCTAAATGTTGAAAATGTCTCTATTGTAAAATGTATCCTGTGTTTGTGCTTCCTGAATACATCTCTGCCATGGAGCAGTGAGGATGTCATCGACCATGGAGGGTGGATACTGGGGATGGCTGGCTGGAAATAAAGCAATCGGCAACGATGTGAACACAGGCAGGTGTGCAGAACCAGGGAAGAAGATTTACGGTTCAAATAGAACCCTCATTCCACCTGCAGTCACATGCTGAAGTGTCCCTGGGCAAGACACTGAACTACTCGTTGCCTCCGATGTGTGTCCCATCAGTGTATGAATGTGATAAAGCTCTGATTAGTCTCTTTAGAATGATTTGTTCCATTAGCTTTGTAGAGATCTAGTAGAGTGCTGTAGGTAGGAATGGGTAAATGAGGACACAGATTGTGATGTAAAGCGCTTTTAGTGTCTCGATAAGATAGAACGGCTCTATATAAGTACAGTCCATTTACCATTAATCATTAGCTGCATGTGCACATTTAGACTGTTGTCCTACTGGACGGTGAACCTCCGCCCTAATCTCACATCTTTTACAGTCTATAGCAGGTTTTCTTCCTCCATCATCTCTGAGCAGTTTTTCTGTATCTGCTGAACCAAAGCATTTCCTCAGCCTGATGCTGCCACCACCATATTTCATGGCCGGTCTCCTCCAGAGTTACCACGGGCCTTCTTGGTTGTTTCTCTGATTAATACTCCCCTTGCCTGGCCTGTCAGTTTAGTTAGACGGTCCTGTTTTTGCAGTGTTGGGCTCAGATTAGTTACACTCAGATGGACTCCGTTTACTAATCAGGTAACTTTTCAAGACAATTGGTTCCTCTGGATCGTAGTTTGGGGTGTCAGAGTAAACACAGCTTAGATTTTTATTTATAAAGACCTTTCATGAATCATATTTTCCTGCTCATCATATTCTTCTATAGCCCGTCAGCTGCAGACCAGTTTCACCACATGTTGCCTCCATTCACTAACTTCCAGTAACATTTTAAACTAACATTAAACTTTTTTTGTTTTAAGTACAAAGATGTTTCTCCGGCAGTCGGCCTACCAGACCATTTGACCGAGGCCTTCTGTTTGTCCCCCGTCACAGAAAGAAAAGGGAGAACTGCAAACATCCTCTGTCCATCTGTGCACGTTGTGAGCATGATAACTCCTACCCACTTGACTATCTTACACCAAAACCATTAAGAGTTACTTGCATTCCCTGTTCAATTCCAGTCCAGGAAACCTTGAAAAAACCCTCATCTCAAAAACTACAAACATTCACTGTTCAGATCCCTCAGTGACCGCAGACATGGACGTGCCACTTGTCCAGTTTAAATCCACAGTTGTCTGCCTTTATGATCCTTCTGTAAACTGGACAAGCTGTGGATGAAGTAATCCAGATGTTGGAGTAATGAGTGTTTTGATTCTTCTGCTCAGGTGCACTCTGCTGCTCCAGCCTCCCTCTGTGTTGTATCTCAGCTTCTTAGGGCTAACTTTACTGAACTGCAGTTATTGAGGGTTTACATTAGTGGAGAGCTACAGTGTAAAGCTGCAGAGGCCACTGTTCAGCAAAGCCAACAGCCCAGCTGACATGAGGATCAGACTGCCCACTTTCATTTTTCCTTCTGGCAGCTTTGAGATGATAAAAAGTTCCTCTTCCTGCTTCAGTTTGTTCCAGCTGTTCATTAAATCCACATGTTCACATGGAGAGAAGCGTGTAAACAGCCAGCTGTTTATAGTTCATCACCTTCTTTTATAGATAATTCATGTGTATGACCACACGCTTGACTTTCCCACCACAAACACATGAATAAAATGTTTTACTGTAATGTTTTGTGTTTAATTTTAAATGTACATTCTCAACATTTCGCCAAATATATTTGAAACATTTTGACGTGTTGGCGTCTGCTACAAAGTTCTCCTTTAAGCTTTGGCAATTTATAAAGTCATTTTGAATATTTATCTCATGCCATGAAGGGCTTGTCCTGCAGACAGTGATGTAACGGTGTGTGTTTGTTGCTCTGGTAGAAAGATGTTTCATGAACTTGAGACCAAGTTTAATGAGTTTCATTAAAATGACAGATTTTATTGAAACTCTCAGGTGGACCGGACATACTTATAAAACTGAGCCAGCCTGACACAAGGAAGACTACTGCAACTAAATGACCTTAGCAAACACAAACATGGCTACTTTTGCGTCAATTATACACACACCAGTGAGGTGGTCACAAAAGCTACATTTAAATGGCTTTAACTCAGCTATTTTTATATATACAGAGCTGAAATTCGGTGTGATTATGGCTGAGAACTTTCCTCACCACATACTGAATCTAAATAAAAAATCCAAGATGGCCACCATAGGTCAAAGGAAAAAGAAATGACTATAACTCATTGATTTTTTTTGCCTTATTAAGCTGAAATTTGGTTTATTGGTAGCTGAGAGCGAACACCAACACATAATACTGTAAAATCTAAATTTTAAATTGGCAGCGGCGTTGCAGTACCCGTCCAAGTTTCTCCAGGAACTTTCTAGTTATTACATATTCACTCTCGGGTCTTCTCCACTTCAGCAGTGCATCTGTGTAATCATTGTTCCTCCTGAGACTGTAATTTTTTGCTGCCATGTCAATTTTTTGTTTTTACTTTTATAACAAGTTATTCTTTCAAGCTTCTTGAGTGAGTCTGCATCATCTACAATAGACCACAACACGTTAGGTTGATTGGTAACTCTAAATTGTCTCTAGGTGTGAGTGAGAGTGAATGGTTGTTTGTCTCGTTTGTCTCTATGTGGCCCTGTGATGGACTGGAGACCTGTCCAGGGTGCCCCCCGTCTCTCACACAGTGATAGCTGGATATGAGCACAATTGAACCCTGCAACTGGAAATTAGGAAGTGGGTAAAGATGATGGATGGATGGAAATTAAGCTCTCAAAGCAACAGGCAACAAGCATTAATTTTATCTTTTAACTTTGGTCCATCCATGTTTTAGAGGACGTGACAAATTAGGTTTCTGTCAAGAATATGTCAGCCTGACCTGGTGCTCCATCACTGTCTGCTTCCACCTCTGTCGACTTCACTTTCTTCCGAACGGTGGGAAACTGCTAACTGTTCAAGTGTGCGGAGAAAACAGGGCCGTGGAAAATGTTGAGGGCTTCAGAGCTGCAAGGTACCCAGTGCATTGTTGGAGTGAGCCTCGTCTGCGTGTTTGTCGGTGTTTCCATGCAAATGACAGCTTGCTGCAGAGGCTGACAGCAAATAAACATGTTCCAGTAATTAACCTTGACAGGCCCAATGTGGTGCCAACAGCAGAAACCTGCTAATGATACAATTAATCCATAATTAAGGCATTCTGTCACACCGCACTCTCACATGTAATCTGTCACTGAGCGTCGAGTGTGTGTTGGGAAGACTGATACACAGCTGTGCACGGGAGAACAGCTCAGGTAAAACATTAAAGCAACACTTTTCCTCAAAGGCTGTTTTACCAAAAATAATTTCTCATAATAATAAAAAACTTGTGTGTATCCAAAGTGGCTACAGACAAATCAATCAAATGAGAACTGTAATGAATATGCTGAATGTGTAAAATATTATGGACCGCACCTAAACCAATACAGGCTTTGACGAAGCCCGATTGTCATATTAACCTCCAGAATCAACACTAGTGCACGAGACAGCATGAAGACCAAGGAACTCGCACAGATCAGAGAAGTACAGCTCAAGATTGGTGTTTTAAACACATCCCAGACCCTGAACGTCCCGAAAATAAACATCAGTTCCACTTACAGCTTAAGAACTATAAAATAGATTATTGTGTAGATCAACAGGTAATTCAGATATAAATACTTCCTGTGATAAATAATCTCATTGCAGCTGTTGTTACTTTTCTCTCCGTGTGTAAATGTGTGTGACTGGCTAGAGAGCTAAGGCTGTGTGAAGAAATGTGCATAACTCTTGTTTACTTGCAGGAAAGTTACGTTGCTGTTGGATTAGGGTACCTGGATCTCATCTTCTGAGGTCAGATGTTTAAAGAAACTTGTATACTACCAAGTCTCAAAGTCCTTGATGTGAGCGGCACATTCTGTTTTTAAGGGGAACTATTTGAAGGTGAAGATTTGTCCAGCCTTCCAGGGCACAGAAGACTTAAATAAACTTCTCTTGGAGTTTCCAGTGACTTATTCGACAGGACCAAAAGCCGTCATCTCTGTCACTGGTACACTTTGTCTCACACTGGATCTCCATGTGGACCTTACTGTCAAACCCCATAGTGGGGAAGGCAGGGATCTCACATTTTAGGATGGAGGGACTCATGGGGAGACACATTCAGTGGGTAGCTGGGCACAAAACTAGAGTTTGATTCAGACAACGTGATGACCCAGACAGAAAATGCTATCCATCGTCAGATGGAGAGTTGTCACAAGAGCGACCAGACGGGTGATCCCAGCAGACCAACAGATGGGAGTCAGGAACGTGGGGTTTTGAAATCTTATTAGCTGAGAGCAGTCCACACAGGAACATCCATCCATCCTCCCCTCTCTTACCATCTATCACTCTTTACCTGTTATTGTGAGAGGCGGAGTAGAGACAAACAACCGTTACCATGAAAAAAGGTTGTAAGCTCAATCATCCAGGTAGATAACAAAAAAGGTTAAATCGTGTCATCTGGACCAGTTTCTTTAAGTGTGAAACGTTTCATCCCCCATCCAGAGGACTTCCTCATTCTACGGCCTGCCAGTCTGTCCTATAGGTAGTCCTCACTGCTGTGTTTCAAGACAACCTCCTGTTGGAATCTCAAAAGTATCTTTTTAACACGTGCAAACAAATCAAATGGTTTTGCACGTGCTAGCCTACTTTTGAAATTCCAACAGGAGCACGACGGCTCAGTGGTTAGCACTGTTGCCTCACAGCAAGAAGGTCCTGGGTTCAAACCCCGGTTGGACCTGGGGTCTTTCTGGGTGGAGTTTGCATGTTCTTCTTGTGCTTGTGTGGGTTTTCTCCGGGTGCTCTGGTTTCCTCCCACAGACCAAAAACCTGCATGTTAGTCTGCTTTCAGGCCCAGGCCTCCCTTGCAAAATAGATCTGTGATCTAAATGGGATTTTCCTGGTTAAATAAAGATTAATAAATAAGGTTGGCTTAAAACACAGCAATGAAGGCATGGGACAGATTTGGTTGGCAGGTCGTAGACTGAGGAAGTCCTCTGGATGGGGGACGAAACGTTTCTCCCTTAAAGAAATTGGTCTCGATGACACAATTTAAGCTTTTTCGTTGTTAACCATTATTAGATAATGTTGACGCCAAGTTATCAGATGAAGAAAAGGCAGTCAGGCGTATAATAAGTGCTTTTATTTACAGGTGAGGATGTTCAGGGCTGGAAGGGAAAACAGACAAGGTGAGTACAGTATTTGTGGTTCTTCAGGTTGGAATGAATAATATATTTTGTTTGTGGTTGATCTTGTTCTTACAGTGTTTGTCTTGCAGAAGGAGCCGGAGGGGAGGGAGAGACAAGGTCCTAGGTTCCCACAGGAGGTGAGATGATCCAGAGGAGGCATCGTTGGAGAGAGGAGCAGGTTGTTGTTAGGTTCTGATTCACGTTGATGTTTGATGGATGAAGGGACAAGCTGATGACGAGGTGAAGTCACAAGGAACGAGGAGGTCTTAGAAGACTTGGAGGAACAGGACTTGGAAGTCACTGAAGATAATCAAAGGCTAGTAAAACTGTTTATGAACAAGTTTACCAGCCGTCCATTATCACATACAGTAAGGTATCATAATGCCCCAGCATCGGAAGAACATCTGGCAGGAGCTTTTATAGTCAGCAGTGCAGTCTTCTAAATCAGGTGCAGCTGTGGAGAAAGTGAGTGTAGCTGGAAACCTAGGAATCCCACACCACTGGGGCCTCCAAACTGGTTTTAACAGAGTTCCAGAGTGAAAACATCTAAAAATGCCCTTCTTGCATTTTTGTGTGGGCAGCTAACACACAGCTTTCTGAAAATGATGATGTCATCTAATCTAATCTGTTACACAAGGCCGTTCTCACTGGGTTTACATTCTGCACTCAGTGTGCACGTTTCATGTGCACGTTTGGAGATTTTTAGTGTATTTTTGTGGCAGCGTCACAGCCCATAGACAGGCCCGGCACGATTACTAGTGTTTTTTTGTGCAGATGAAGACACTTCTAGAAACAATAGGGAGTTTACAGGAATGTTTTAAAGACACGTAAAAAGACAGTTTGTTTGTTTTTCTTTTAAAAGCTGTTTTTTTATTCAACCTTTATTTAGACAGGTCAATCCCATTGAGCCTCGAGGACTCATTTACAAGAGAGACCTGATTTCAACAAAGAACTTTTTTTGCAATTTTTTTTGTTTGCATGTGGACATAGGACACTTTCTCTACAAAGTAAAGTTTTATTGTCTACTACTCAGCACACTCAAGTATAATTCCATCACAATGTCCCCTTCTAATGGCTGCTGTTTATTTCCATTATAGGTTGTTTTTGAATAATGACAAGTCCCATTATTCGATGACTATTTTGCTGATTTTAGAGTAAAATTTCTCACTCCAAACAAGAATCACACAACATCAAAATGAACTAAGAACTGAAACAAGTTCAAGTTCAAGTTGTGTTTATTTGTCATATGCAAGGTTAACACAAGGTCAACAGTACAATAAAATGCTTAGGATGAGAAGAACCGATTGGACTCGCTAAAAAAAAAAACAAATAACAAACAAACAGGAAATACTAAAGCATGCAATGTACAAAAATAAAGTACCAAAAAGTGAAAAAGTAATTATAATATTTGCAACATCCCAAAGAGAGATAGTAAACAACAGCATGGTAGAATATAACGGTGCAAGCAGGATGAATTTGAATGAATAAGTATTTCAAGGTAGTAATATAAGCTAAAATGCACATGATATATATTGCACATAATTAACATATACCACAGGTTGTGTGACAGGTTATTGCACAGGGAGTGACACTGACATCGAATTATGATGGTTATGATGGATACTGTATCATACATGATACAGCCTAGTATCAGCCTAGATATAGCCTGCATAGTGCAGCAGCATTAAACAATAAATATGAATAATAATAATGACTTGTTTGTAAAGTGACTTTTGTTTTCCTCTGCTTATGTTCAGGGGAAAGCATGACGAGTTTTGCTTGATCTGGTTTTTTTAATTAAAAAAACACTATTTGCACCAGAAACAAAAGAAAAAATAAAATAAAACATTTATTATAGCAGACTGGAGGCTGATGTCCCATTTTAAAATAAAAACGCCCAAACTGGCCTGACATTTGAGCTAACATTGCATTAACAGCTGACACTACACAAACTGTAATGTGCCAAGTATTTTCAGATTTCTGCTAGCCTGTTTATAACCCTGACAGCTTTATTATGCACTTTGTGTCCAAGTCGAGCAGCAAGTCACATTTCTGGCATTTGTAAATAGACTTTCAGGTGATTTTGTGGCTGTCGGGGCACTCGCAAGACAGTCATGACTGATTTATCATCACTGCAGCGCACACAACCTGAAGACTCCAGCAGCCTAATGAAGATGAAGCTGTGCTCCTTCACTGTAAACACCACACACACACACACACACACACACACACACACACACACACACACAC
>NC_056505.1:32793336-32806850 GCF_014905685.2 Nematolebias whitei
CACACACACACACACACACACACACACACACACACACACACACACACTGCGGTTCAGTTGTGTGTAATCTTCCACCGATGTATGAATGTTCTCAGCTCCTCTGTGTTTGGGTCTGTGCACCCATTCTTGCTGGTACATGTGAGAGCAGTTCAGCCACGTGCACACTCATATTTGTGTGTCTGTCTGGGCGTGTTGGACTCAGTGCTGACAGGTGTGTGTCACCTCATCATTCAAGCTGTCAGCACCGCCACCGTGCGGGAGGAGACAAGACACGAGACACCGTCTGTCTGCTGCTCAGACCAAGCTGCTTCTTGTGCACACACAGTTTGGTGGGAGTCTTGGAGAGGCCTTATATAGGACAAAGGCAGCCTGCGGCTACACCCACCCCCCCACCCCCTTTACTACTGTCATTAATACATAAAAAGAAAAAAAATCCCCCATCTGACTTGACTCATCGCTCATCACCAGCACAGAGTACGAGAGAGCTCCATGGATCAAAGACTAGATGTCACATCCCCCTCCTCTTCCTCAAATTCATCCAAAAAAGACAGAGTGAGGGCTGTGTGTGTGTGTGTGTGTGTGTGTGTGTGTGCGTTGGAACAGAAAGCTTGCCAAGCTCCTCAACTTGAAGCATGTGTTTATGTGCTTTGTCACTCAGGAACATGAGAAGTGTAAATCCAAGCGTCAGTGAAGGAGAGATGTTTGACAGCAAAGAGCATCACGTTCCAGATTCTTCTTCTCCTCACTTTTGGACCGCCGGTCGCACCACTGACAGAAAGCAAAGCAAAGATCTGAGCACGCAAAGAAGGAAAACGGAAGGAGGAAGGACGGCGGTAAAAGCTGTTCCTTGAATGCAGATAGATACAAACAGAAGCCAAGGTCACTTTCATGGCCGTGCACTGATGTGTACAGATGCTTTCAGATTACAAAGTGGAGGAGGCCTCTGCAGTGTTCAGGTGACAGAGTCATGTGCGTGTGTGTGCGTGTGTGTGCGTGTGTGTGCGTGTCGCCAGTGTTCAGTGTTCCTGCCACTCAGCAGTACATACACAGAGTTGACAGCCCCCGCTTAAATGTGTCACTTGACATTACCCATAAAGCACCACCAGAGAGAAGGGGGAGGGGGAAGTTGTGTGTGTGAGCAAGAAAACAGAAGAAAACAGAAGAACACAAAGAACGGTTTGTCTTCTTATTCTTTAACGTGTGTTCTGTTTTTCTTGCACACTAATTACAAGTTTAGAGAATAAAGACTTCCATCCATCCATCCATCCATCCATCCATCCATCCATCCATCCATCCATCCATCCATCCCTCCATCCATCCATCCATCCATCCATCCATCCATCCATCCATCCATCCATCCATCCATCCATCCATTATCTTTTACCTGTTTGTTCCATTTTGGGTCATAGGGGTCGCCGGTACCCATGTCCAGAAATCACTGTGAGGGGCGGGGGACACCCTGGACAGGTCTCCAGTCCATCACAGGGACACCTAGAGACAAACGAGACAAACAACCATTCACTCTCTCACTCACACACCTAGAGACAATTTAGAGTTACCAATCAGCCTAACATGCATGTTTTTGGTCTGTGGGAAGAAACCGGCGTACCCAGAAAAAACCCACGCATGCACGGAGAGAACATACAAACTCCACCCAGGGAGGTCCCCAGCGGGGATTTGAACCGGTGACCTTCTCGTTGAGAGGCCGCAGCTCTACCAGCAGAACCACTGTGCCACCCTATCTTCTTCCTATTTATGTCATATTGTCATTTAAATTTGATGCACAACTATTAATCACACCACTTTTGAAACAGATTAAAGATAAGATCGTTTGCAGGGAAACTTTAAAAATGTGGTCCAGGTGTGTTCACCTTTAAGTGACAGGTTTGAAAATCTGTTAAGGATGACTCAGTAATGGTCAGTCAGGTCATCTGGACAGTTTATTTTTGTGGAAAGACGTTTCTCCCTCTATCCAGAGGACTTCATCAGTCTGAGGAGTCCCAAGTAAACTGTTTTCCCCACTAAGCAGTGCACTCCTTTAGTGCACCAACCAGCTTGCTGGTGATAAGATGGTTTCTGGGGGCTGTCCTGTCCCCCGTCGACTCCTACCAGGCAGGCAGCCACAGCCAAAGTTGTTCAAAAGTCTTTCCACAAAAAATAAACTGTCCAGATGACCTGATTGACCATTATTGGATTTTGAAGATCAGTTAACTTTGATGTCTTGAACTGCTAAGGATGACTTTCAGCTACTGCACTTTGAGGGTGGTGGTTAATTAAAACAAACTGAAACATTTGAGCCAATCGTTAAATGAACTGACGCCACACAAACTGTAATGTGCCGAGTCTTTTTCAGATTTCTTCCAGCCTGTTTACAACCCTGACAGCTTTATTATGCACTTTGTATACAAGTAGAGCAGGAAGTCACATTTCTGATTTATTACTACTCTGACTGGCCAAAAAAAAAGTCGCCACCTTGATTTAACTAAGTAAAATAGATACGAGCCTTCTATTGGATAATTACTGCATGGGTGATTATCTTTCAGCTGCAACAAGTTATTTAACCCCAACTGGTGCAATGAGGTGCTTCTCTTTTCTTAAACAATCGTGTTGAAACTAAGACACATCGTGTGGTCGTGGAAAAGATGTCAGTCTGTTTGAGAAGGGTCAAATCATTGTCATCAAGCAGAGGAAACTTCTAAGGAGATTGATGAAACTACTAAAATTGGGTTAAGAACTGTCCAACGCATTATTAAAAACTAGTGATTATGAGGGCAGAATCCAGGAACATACAAGTATTATATTAATATATACAACTACGGGAGTTTGCATTAACACAACAGCTGCATCAATATAAGCAGCTAAGCACAGACCCTTCAATCATTATGAAGAGGTGACAAGATCCCAATAAGTGGCACACAAAACCACAACACCCATCTTTAGAATCATGAGCCCTGAGTTATCTGATCAAACTTATGGAGTATGTTAGGATTTTCTCTGGCTGTGTTTTTGTCCTTACAGATTGTTGAGGTTTAGAAACCAAAGGAACACAATGAGTTGGTTAGATTTAACAAAATAAAATGTTCTGAATAAAATAGGGCACGTAATGGATGGCCCCGGTCCAGGGGCCTTTCTGGGTGGAGTTTGCATGTTCTCTCCGTGCATGCGTGGGTTTTCTCCGGGTACTCCGGTTTCCTCCCACAGTCCAAAAACATGCATGTTAGGCTGATTGGTAACTCTAAATTGTCCCTAGGTGTGAGTGAGAGAGTGAATGGTTGTTTGTCTCGTTTGTCTCTATGTGGCCCCATGATGGACTTGCGACCCGTCCAGGGTGTACCCCGCCCCTCGCACAGTGATTGCTGGATATGGGCACCAGCGACCGCCGTGACCCAAAATGGAATAAGCGGATAAAGAAAATGGATGGATGGATGTAATGGATGGACAAATTGACACTACATGCTTCTATCACCAAATGTTGGAGCTGTATTTATGTCATGTTTCTGTGATTTTTTAAATAAAAAAATAAATAAATAATAACTAGCAAAAAACTTTTAAATGTATATATTGTGCACCACAGACTGGTCCTTCTCAGGAATGTAATTAAACATTTTCTCAATTTGTAGTCATTTCAGTAAAAGGTAGAGCCCCACCATTGGTTATGCGTCTAATTACACAATAAAAGTTAAAGCTTGTGTTCACTGTGATAGTGAACTTTTATACGTCAATAAAAGGGGCGTTAAAGGTGCACGTTATCCTGATTGGTGTGGAGATAACTTGAATCCAGCTTTAGATAGAAAAACAAACAGCTCAAAGTAACCAAACTGAGCAGGTAAGAGTGACAAAATGCTGCATTTATAAACACTGAAATAAAATTAGTTTTTGTTTATACTGTCTATGATTTGCATGCAAACAAATTTTTTTATTATTTTTATTGTTAAAAAAAAAACCCCACTAACTTTGCTTTTAAATAGTTATTTTTTTCATGTCTGTGGTAGTTCTACTACAGGAACAAGAAGAACTGGAGTTTAAAGATGGACAGTTTCTTTGTAACTAACTGGCTGTGAATGAAAAGGCTTCTCGCTGTGATTATGAAGTGAAACCTACAGTAGGTGTTTGTCTGTGCTAAACTGTCAGATCGAGCTGGATTATGGAAGTCAAGGGCCACATGTCAAAACAAGTCTTTCAGTCTGCCCAGAGGTGCAAAAACAACAGCCCTCATCCCTCAAACAGCCATCCACCACCAGCCTCCTCATCTTATTCAGTGTCTATCCACGGGCACAATCAGCTCTCTAAGCTCCATTTCCTGCCAATATGTGCAGCCATGAAACACACACGTAAACACACACTCGCTGGCAACAAAAGGTAGTATCAGTTACCGCCAGCGCCTGCATTCACCAAGTAAAGTGTTACAACTTTATGTGGCGTCTGTGTCCGCTCACATGAGAACATCAGTTAAGATGATGATCATCATCAAACCAGTGTCTTCTGTTTGGAAGCAGATTTAATTTTATCAGCAGCTGAGTGGGTTTGTGTGCATATTTTATTTCATTTATACTTCACTGGGTAGGTTCAATTGTTGTTTCTTTGCATCTGTTTTGTATCAGTTTCTGTGCATTCCTTTTATCTTTCAATGTATAACATTTAAAAAAAGGTATCTTGATGCATGCTCAATAATCCAGGTAGAAAAATCTAAAAAAGTTAAATCTGGTCCTCTGGACATTAAAAAAAAACAAAAAAACAAAGCAAAACAACAAAAAAATGTAGAAACGTTTCGTCTCTCATCCGAGAGACTTCCTCAGTCTGAGGAGCTGTATTCAGCTCAGTCTCTTAAATAGCACCTTCTCAGAGTGGATCAACCAGTTTTGCTGCTGACAACCAAAACCAGCTGATCACATGCTCAAGAAGGACCATCAGCCTAACAATGGATCATTAACACACTGATGGCTGTTTACTACTCACAGAGGGCTGAGTGATACTAGCAATCACAGCATTGTAAGAGGGGGACAGTTGAACCCGGAGGCCTCCACCCCTGTTTAATGATGGACGATTTCTTTTCACAAAGATGGCCTCCTTTACTCCTCTCTCAAACCATCGTTCCTCTCTGTCCAGGATGTGAACATCTTCATCCCTGAAAGAGTGACCGCTGGCCTGGAGATGAGTGTAGACCGCAGAGTCCTGGCCTGATGATGTTGATCTTCTGTGCTGGGCCATCCTTTTGGCCAGTGGCTGTTTAGTTTCCCCAATGTAAGACTGATCACAGCCCTCCTGACACTGAACAGCATACACAACATTACTCTGTTTGTGCCGGGGGACTGGATCTTTGGGAGGAACCAGTCTTTGCCGTAATGTATTTTGGGGTTTAAACCACCACATTAAACACCACATACAGAACATCATGGACTTTGTGGACAAGGTGAGGGATGTCATCATGGAGGCTGATGAAACAATGGTCTCTTTTGATGTCACATCACTCTTTACGTGCATTCCTGTTGATGATGCAGTAGAGGTGGTCAGTTTAAGATTAAAATCAGACACCACTCTGAGCAGCAGGACCACACTTTCCACAGAACAACTGTGTCAACTCTTGAAACGGTGCCTGCAGTCAACCTACTTCACATATGGGGAGCAACATTATAGGCAGAAACATGGGTGTGCTATGGGGTCTCCAGTTTCTCCTATTGTTGCCAACCTGTACATGGAGGAGGTAGAAAAGAGAGCCTTGACGTCCTTTTCAGGGACACCACCAAGTCATTGGTTCAGGTATGTTGACGACACCTGGGTTAAAATTAAATCTCAGGAAGTCCAACATTTTACTGACCACATCAACTCTGTGGATAAATACATCAAGTTCACACGAGAAGATGAAAAAAATGGCAAGTTGGCTTTCTTGGACTGTGAGGTCTCAGTCTCTGATAGAGGACATTTGCAAACTGAGGTGTACCGCAAACCCACCCACACAGACCAGTATTTGCAGTTTGACTCCCATCACCCTTTGGAGCACAAGTTAGGAGTCATCAGGACTCTGTATTACAGAGCAGACAGCGTCCCCACTAGCTCGGGAGCCAGGCAGAAGGAGAAATCCCACACAAGACAGGCTCTAGAGCAATGTGGATTTCCTAACTGGGCCTTCCTGAAAGCAGAGAAGAAACCCAAACAGGACACCAGTCAGCCATCAGGTGAAAAGGAGGAACCCAGACCCAGACCAGTGGTCATTCCATATGTTGAGGGAGTATCAGAGAAACTGAGACGTTTATTTTCTAAACATAACGTCCCAGTGGCTTTTAAACCCCAAAATACATTACGGCAAAGACTGGTTCATCCCAAAGATCCAGTCCCCCGGCACAAACAGAGTAATGTTGTGTATGCTGTTCAGTGTCAGGAGGGCTGTGATCAGTCTTACATCGGGGAAACAAAACAGCCACTGGCCAAAAGGATGGCCCAGCACAGAAGATCAACATCATCAGGCCAGGACTCTGCGGTCTACACTCATCTCCAGGCCAGCGGTCACTCTTTCAAGGATGAAGATGTTCACATCCTGGACAGAGAGGAACGATGGTTTGAGAGAGGAGTAAAGGAGGCCATCTTTGTGAAAAGAAACCGTCCATCATTAAACAGGGGTGGAGGCCTCCGGGTTCAACTGTCCCTCTCTTACAATGCTGTGATTGCTAGTATCACTCAGCCCTCTGTGAGTAGTAAACAGCCATCAGTGTGCTAATGATCCATTGTTAGGCTGATGGTCCTTCTTGATCATGTGAGCAGCTGGTTTTGGTTGTCAGCAGCAAAACTGGTTGATCCACTCTGAGAAGGTGCTATTTAAGAGACTGAGCTGAATACAGCACCTCAGACTGAGGAAGTCTCTTGGATGAGAGATGAAACGTTTCTACATTTTTTTGTTGTTTTGCTTTTTTTTTTTTTTTTTGAATGTCCAGAGGACCAGATTTAACTTTTTTAGATTAAAAAAAAGGCTTTTCTGCATTCACTAATATATATATATATACATATACTATTTATAGAGGGATTTAAGAAGAAAAGGAAAATAAATACTTGCAACAAGTTGTAAACTTTAAATTTCTTGTACTGAAGTTCACAGAGCAAAGGGAAAGTTTAGATATTACTTTTTTCCTGCAGGAATTTCATAACAATTCTATCAAAATAACCTCATAACCTCTCCACACAAACTTAGTTCAAAATATCCCTTTTCATGTCCTCCTCTCTGCTAACAAGTTTATTTGGCCAGGACTAGTACGTCAGCTGTTTAATCAGTGACTCTCCAGTGGTTTGGTTTTGCTACACAACATAACTCAATGTGACACAAATCAAGAATAAAATTTTAACCTCTCTAAATTACTGAAATAGTCTTTTTAACAGACTTGAAAGTGATTTCACTCACAAACATGAAACAAAGTCCAGCTAATGAAAAGTAGTTTCAGAAAGAGTATTTTTTATGTAATGTATTTATTACATTTATTTACAAGACTGACATAACAATCAGAGTGTTGATTGTTTTTTTAACATGTTTTTACCCATATAAAGGCCTGCGACCCACTGAAAACAGGTCTGCGACCCAACTTTGGATGACAACCCATCAGTTGAGAACCACTTGTCTACATGGTCATAGGAAGTGTCATCATCAACATAAAAAACCACACTGAAGATGTTGTCACAAAAAGCTGAGCAGCTACATTCTAGTGTGTGAAGCCCAGGAGTCATAAAATGTTGTCACAACAGAACGTGTGATTTTATGGTGAGGGAGGTTTGGCAGAGAGCAACACGTTGACGTGGTGTTCAGGACTCACTGCAGGTTCTCCCCAACATATCAAAAACACTGTTCTTGGTTAGTTCCAATATAATTCTTGCTGCAGTGTGACGTGAATAGTCTTTCCGCCCTATGAATGCTGTAATGAACTCTAACCCTTCCTGCAGACCTTTACAGCATGAAGTCAGTTCAGAAAATGAATAAATGAATAAATGCCACTTTTGAATTGTGGCCACTAAATCAGAGTTCTGCATTTGTTTCCTATTTGTGACTAAAATACATTTGTAGTGACATCACACCAGTCCGTATCCCCATCAAACTCGTCACGTTTAATTTTCTGCACTAAAATGCCAGCAAACACTCACAGGCAGACACCTTGAGGGCAGAGAAAGTAAAAAATGACAACCACCCACCCCTTGTCTTTGGAGTTATCGCTCAGGTTTAGCTTGGCAACACAGTTTAGCCCTTGAGGCGAAAACACTGCAGCTGCCACCAGATGCCAGATTTCCTCCTCATCAGGGGAAGGATGGGATTACTATTTATACTACTTACACAACCAATCCTCAGTCCTGGGTGATCACATCAGTTTTCTATTCATGGCTGATGGTTCCCATAGAGAGTGAAGCTTTGATTAATGGTACCAAAACCCATAAAGACTAGTTGCAGTCAGTGGTACTGAATGATTTTAGGACACGTGTAAACATTTGTTCATGTGTGTACCTGTTTTTTGTTTCCTTTTAGGACTTTTTGTGGTATTTTCACCCATACCTTGTCAGGTCTAGTAGTCCTGCGGGTGCCAATGCCCGGTCCTAATACAGTGGCACATTGTTTTTGGAATGGGTTAGGGCTAGAGCTGAGAAGTGAACTGAGTTAGGGTTAGGGATGGACATAGACTGATAATTGTCAAGGTTAGTGTAAACACAATTTCCTTTTAGGAATAAACAAAAGGTACACTGATGTCCCTGGGTGCAGAGGGATTTTTTTAGGTTTTCTTGTCCAAGACAGTGTATTGTGATGGATCCTGGCGATTGGAAGGAGCAATTTTATCTATAACCAGGAGCAATGGTCGAGCCAGGGGGTGCATTTTTTAAATTAATTTATGGTGACCTTGGCCAACGTAGATTAATCTTTTGCCACCCAATCAGAAAACTATTTTTAAGCAATATAAAAACTCAATAGCACAGTTTCCTTAAATGGTGTGGGCTGGTTTACATACAGTATGTATGTACAAATATGACTATCTTGAAAGTGGAATGAATGTCAATGCACTTGAAATAAGAGGAATGAAAGGCAGTAAGACAGAGTACATGTGTGTGAATGAGAGGGAGGACGGTGGAACAGTGAGGCTGCAAGGAGCAGAGGTCACAAAGGTCAGGATTCAAGTACTTGGGATCCACTGTCCAGGAAAATGTGGAGTGTCGTAAAGAGGTGAAGAAGAGAGTCCAGACAGGATGGAATGGATGGAGAAAAGTTTCAGGAGTGACTTGTGACAAAAGGGTGTCAACAAAGGTCAAAGGAAAGGTTTATAGGACAGTGGTGAGACCAGCTATGTTGTATGGTCAGGAGACAGAGACATGGACAAAAAGACAGGAGAAAAAAATTGGGAGTGTTAGAAATGAAGATGTTGAGGTTCTTCTTAGGAGTGACAAGGATAGATAAGATTAGGAATGAGATCATCAGAGGTACAGCACAGGTTGAACAACTGGGAGATAAAGTTAGAGAGGCCAGATTGAGATGGTTTGGACATGTCCAGAGGAGGGACAGTGGTTATATTGGTAGAAGGATGTTAGAAATGCAGCTGCCAGGAAAAAGACAAAGAGGAGATATATGGATGCATTTAGAGAGGACATGGAGGTAGTTGGAGTGAGGACAGAGGATGCAGAGGACAGAGTGAGATGGAGGAGGATGACTCGCTGTGGTGACCCCTGAAGAGGGAAAAGCCAAAAGAAGAAGAAGTAAGAAGATGACTATCTTGAGTTTGGATTTGGCAATCCGATTTTCAACTGTGACTTTTCTTACATCCAGATGCAGCCACAACCTAAAAAAATAAGTTGGTACTTCACTTATTTTTCAAGTTATAATGCTCACTACATGGATGGACATTTAGCAGCCATCTTGGATTTTTGAAGTGGCCACCCAGTTTTTGAAAAGAGCTTTTGTCTCATCTATACGTAGCCACACACCACAATGGAAGTTGGTATCTCACTTGCTATTCAAGTTATTGTGCGCACAATATGCATGGATGGATATTTACCCCTCTTAGCTCTATAAAAGAAGACAAAAATGTGTGTGCGTGTGTCAGGGTTGGGAATAATATAAAAATGGGAAACTAGTCCAGTAATGAATCTTTACAGGTCAGCTGTGAGTAGGGCCAGCCTTATAGAAAACACCTACTTTAATAGTTCAGAAAAACTCCCAGCTCCATCCACATCCTGTTTCTTAGACTTCTCAAAGAAAAAAGTAAGACTTCAGAGCAATATTTTAACTTCCACCATGACAGACGCAGACAGGCAGAGAAGAAGACGCCTAGCTGAAAAAGATAAACATGATGGACGGCATGTTAAGTGGATATTTTCCTTCAGTCTAACTGTACTGGTACAGGGAGGATTAGAGTATGACACAGACTTGCTTGGTGGGCCTAAAACCACTGACTGACAAACGTCGGTGATACTCGTGAGAGGCGCTTCCTATGGAAGTCTGATAAGACAATCAGGATGAGTGAGACAGCTTGTTTCTGACTTTGTCAGCTATGAATTTTACATGAGCCGATCACTGCGGCGCTGCAGTTTCTCATGAACAGGGTGGTTGGTGGAGGGAACAACAACTCAGGCATCGGCTTGGGATCAAACTGGTAGCTCTATTTTTCCACCCAGTTTACATTCTGCTTGCTTTTGCTGTAAAACGTCTACTTTAATTATCTTTAATTATAGATCACTGGCCATACTTTTCTCACTTCATGCACAAAACTCTCAGAGTGAGAACTGAAGCTCCATCCAGTCTAGTATTTTAGAAAGTAGGCACTCATGTTGGCGGCATCGTGGCGCAGTTGGCAGATCTGCCACCTCAGAGAGTAGGTCTGTTGGATAAAATTAAAATGTTATCATTTAAAACTGTTTTTAGACTTCTCACTATTTAATTAAACTCCAGTCGTGTGAATTGAAGAAAACCCCAAATATCCAGAGTTTTGTTCTCAGCTGATGTGCGTGTGTACTAAGACCAGATCTTGGGTTTTTAAAACAACAGATGGCTGCTATTTAGTTCTGACCTTGCACATCCTGCCTCCATATCAAACTGTCTCTGTCCGTATCAAACTGTCTCTGTTGTATTTCGTTTATCATTTGTGTGTCTCCGCTGCGTCTGAGAAAATCTGTATCTGTTGATTTTTGCCTGTTGCTCACTCCTCCTCCTCCTCTAATAAAACACGAGCTCTCCAGTCGGACCGGCGGACTTCACCTTGACGTTTGGTCAGGACGAACTCCCACCTCTGCAGAAGGCTCATCAAATTCTTATACTCTGTCTTGTGTATGAATTCTTTACAAAGGTGTTACCAGGGAACAACCCTTACAAGGTCGTTGGATCAAATCCCAGCCGGGGTCCTTTCTGGGTGGAGTTTGCATGTTCTCTCCGTGCTGTGTGGGTTTTCTCCGGGTGCTCCGGTTTCCTCCCACAGACCAAAAACATGCATGTTAGGCTGATTGGTAACTCTAAATTGTCTCTAGGTGTGAGTGAGAGAGAGAATGGTTGTTTGTCTCTGTGTGTCCCTGTGATGGACTGGAGACCTGTCCAGGGTGTCCCCCGCCTCTTGCACATTGACTGATGGATATGGAAACCAGTGATCTCCGTGACCCGGAAAGGAAAAAGCAGGTAAGATAATGGATGGATGGATGGCACTCTTGTTTCTCTCTGATAATCACAAAGATGCAGACCTGATGTCTTGCATCTGAGGGCTCAGCTACAAGTTGAAAACTAACAGCTGTCATATTAAATACGAATGATAAAAGTTCATGCTGTTTGAAAAGTTTAGTGAATATTCAAATGTCTGGCATGATTCAAAAAGACGGATCAAGCACAACATATTATGTGACTTGGCCTACAGTAGAGGTGGAACTTAATGAACAAAGAAAGTTACATTTGGATTCAAACTGGGACATCTTTCTGTAATAAGTGAACTGCATACGACACATTGTATGCCCAATGGGCCAAACAAACGAAAGTTTAGGGACTTGGGACTGTCGACGAGGGAGAGGTCAGGCACCGGAGGAGAGGGCGTGCCACAGAGACCATCTTAGCACCAACATAACTGTGTTTTTCCACTTTGGAGTAAACTGTTGGGGGAGAATCAGTTTGGTGTTGTGTTTTTCCTTAGACAGATGAAGCTTCTGGATGGAAGGAGAAACATCTCAGCACAAAAACAAAAACAAAAAAAACTGTCCAGATGATCTGACTAGAAATTGGAAAGTTTAGGGACAGTCAAAGACTATACCATAATATATCCCGTCTTCAAAGGGATGTAAAAATATAAATTCCTTGTCAGAAATTATGCTTTTTGCTTGTTCTTTTGTTTGTTTTGTGTGTGTAAGTCAGTGACATGGTCTGTTCCTTGAAAGAGGTTAAAAGTTCAGTTAAGCTTCAGATGGGACTGTACTGTCAGGCAGCGATCCATCGCCCAAATGGACGTTCATTCTGCCACTGCACTCAGCGGACGCGCGCGGCCGACGACCCAAACAGTCGAGATCCCAAAGCAGACGTGTGTCAGAGCTGTCCGCGTGTCTCAGTAATTCAGAAGAATGCGGGCAGAAACAGGGTTTAAATGTTCTTTTACGGCCATGCAATGACAAACACCTCGTCAGCTCTGAATCTTCTGCCCCGTTTATTCAGTTGTGCGTCCCCGACCGTTCATAACTAATTAAAAATTTATTTTTTTCCCCCAAGTTCGGACCTTTAATTACTGTTTATTCGCCGGGTCGGGAGTGGTTCGGAAATTATGACTGCGGGCTGGGGCCGGATTGGATCAGATTTTTGGGGCCTGAATGCAACTCTACCAAACAGCAGCACGAACATGAGTCTGTGTGAACAGATGAAGACAGCAACATGAAACAGATCAGCAGCAACATGAAACAGATCAGCAGCAACATGAAACAGATCAGCAGCAACATGAAACAGATCAGCAGCAACATGAAACAGATCAGCAGCAACATGATGTGATTTTTCACAGTGATTATTCTGGTTAGAGATTCATGAGTCTAACAGCCTCAGGGTAGAAGCTGTTCCTCAGTCTAGTGGTTCTACACTTAATGCTCCTCAACCTGAGGGTATCGGGGCAAAAAGTGTGTGTGCTGGGTGAGTGGGGTCCTTCATGATGCAGGTGGCTCTCTTCCTGCATCTGGAGGTGTAGATGTCTGTGATGGTGGGGAGACTGACTCCAACATCTTCTGTGCAGCCTTCACCACTCTCTGCAAAGCTTTTCTTTCTGCAGCTGTGCAGCCTCCATGCCACATGTTGATGCTGGAGCACAGGATGCTCTCCACTGCACACCTGTAGAAGGAGGTGAGGACTGAGCTTCCCAGACCAGCTCGTCTCAGCCGCCTGAGGAAGTAGAGTCTCTGATTTATTTTGAGAGCATTACGTTTTTACCTTTTTCCCAGATAGGAAATGACATTTCATCAAACTGAGTGTCATGACAGTTTTATAGCTTTATACGTGTGTGTGTGGTGTGTGTGTGTGTGTGTGTGTTCAAAACAGAGACATCAGATAATTCAGG
>NC_056505.1:32826850-32864996 GCF_014905685.2 Nematolebias whitei
CCCCCCCCCCCCCCCACACACACACAACTAGATAAACTGAGCAAAGTGCACACATTTATTGTTGCCTTTATGCAACCGTTGCTCGTCTCCATGAATGTGGCAGAGCAAACCCTCGTCTCGTTCGTCTGCTTAGCAGTCAGTCTGCCTCTGTCCTTGTGCTCCTCACCTCTCCTCCCCCGCTTCCTTCCACTTCCCTCCACCCTCCCTCTCTATCCCTTTAGCTGCTCCTGCACTTCCAGCTAGAGTAATCTGTGCCATCGGCTCCTCCTCTGCCATCCGTCAGAGCCCTCACATTGTTTTGACATCTAGTTAATTCTGGCCCCGATGATTTATCAAACTCTTATTACGGCCCGCTGAAAGCCTCATTTATTGTCCTGATGTATGGTAATGATAGCCCCGCGCCACTGCCTGCCCTGAATTTTAACCAACACACTTTTGTCCTCTTTTCTCGTCTCTTCCCTTCACTCCAGATCCATCGTTCTTTCTCAGAGTGTCTCTTCTGGGCTGTTTTGTTCTCCTCTGTGGCTTGGCTTCATTGTCTCTGTGGTGCTAAACGCTTCCTTTTTTCTGCCTCCGCCTTTGTCTCGTTCCCCTCTTGTCTTTAGCTATTGCTTGCACTTCTGATCCATTCCATCAATGCCTCTTTTAATCCCCCTGTGATACTGAGAAATCGGTCGTCTCCTGTTCCGTCTGATTCCACATGTCGTTTCTGTTTTGACATGAAAAGCCTTGATGAAACTTGGGATGTGGTTGGAACGCAGCCAGATGCTAAATATCACTGTCATGGGCCTTCTCTCAACCTGATATGGACGTATCCAAAAAAAAAAAAAAAGTCAATAGACATTTTACTCCTGCAGCAGACCATCAAGTATCACCGATCTAGAATTACTCCAGCGGCCCTGACACAAAAACAAAACACTCCTGCTGAATAATTCAGACCGCGGCAGGATCTTCGAGGCATTAGCCTTCGATGAAGTGCAATAAAAGCTGGTGCGAAATCAGTGGAGCGAGACTTTACCTATTGTCCACAAAGTAAGATCCCTTTCTAATGTGTCTGCTGTCGTTTCAATTGAAAACTTGGTATTTGCTGTGCTGATGGGTGACATCTGTTTTTCTGACGCTGCAGCCACAAGTTCAGAAGTTTAAGGACGACGGAGAACTTTATCTAAAATGTAACGTACTTTGTTTTTCATCTGGTAAATACAAAACGCACAGACTCAGGCCCCCATCACGTAAATGGATTTCTTCTCTGCTTTTACACAATTTGTCCACCATGTTTTCTTATGGGAGCAATAAAAGAAAGATTTGTATTATATTTCTTGTTTTTTTCTTTGTGTAGACCTTAAAACTGAGATGAGTGATCAAATGTTTGAATAAAGTCAAATGATTCATTTGAAAAAATTCAAAAAGTGTTTTTACATAAAATGCATATAAAATTCACAGAAACTAAAGTTTTACAATTGCAGACAATCCATCCATCCATCCATCCATCCATCCATCCATCCATCCATCCATCCATCCATCCATCCATCCATCCATCCATCCATCCATCCGAAAAAATTATCTTTAGCTGATTCTTCCTTTTTGGGTCACGGGGGTCACTGGTGCCCATACCCAGCTGTGTGAGAGATGGGGGACACCCTGGACAGGTCTCCAGTCCATCACAGGGACACATGAGACAAACAACCATTCACTCTCTCTCTCTCACCTAGGGACAATTCAGAGTTACCAATCAGCCTAACATGCATGTTTTTGGTCTGTGGGAGGAAACTGGAGTACCCAGAGAAAACCCACACACATGGAGAGAACATGCAAACTCCACCCAGAATGGCCCCCCAGCTGGGATTCAATCCAGCGACCTCACTGAGAGGCGTCAGCTCTACCAACTGCACCACTGTGCAGACAATTGTCTTCTTAAATGTAGTCCAAGTAAAAACTCCAGAAAACTTCAGCTCTGTAGTACAAAGTACATGTAGCATATGCAGCTGAAGTATTTTAAAACTTCAGTACTGTAAAATGATTTTTAAAGGTACTGCACGTCCAGAGCAAATGAATTCCTGCAGTTCCAATCCCTGCCGACCGGGCGATGTGAGGAATTTGCTGATGAATGCTGGTGTTAACTTGTCCTGGACCAAAGCTGTGAATAAGAAAAAAACTGAATAAATTTCCAAAAATCTTTTTAAAAGTGTCAGGACAGTTGAATAATGCACAGAACAAAATACAGAGCAAGCTAATAAAAAAGTGATGCAGGAACACACAGGGTAGTGGCCCTCCAGGGCCAGGATTGAAGACCACTAGTTGTGACTGTGAGAGAGAACCGGAGTGGCTGGAGAAAACACACGTGCATGGGGAGAACATGTGAACAGGAAGACCCCAGTCTAAAGTCCAACAGAACCTTCAGCAGCTGGACACTCTACATATCAGGTCATTATGAGATGAATTAGAAACGTTTGTTTTCACTGATTTAAAGAAACCAGCTGGTGTGATAAAATGTTTTGTGCATCCAGTGTGATAGATTGAGCTCCAGAAGCAATCGTTTCAAAAATAGATTAGAGACTGATGTAAAAAATGTTTGCAAAAGAAGCTGGTTAGGAGACAAGACTTTATCCTTGAGTGAAGGGTTTAGCTGTGCATGAATGCACATGTGTTCTTACAGCCGTCTGACACTGAGCAGGCTTCAATGTGTTACTGTAATAAAAGCCACGGGGCAGCTGCACAGCTGACTTCTTGTTCCTGAAATTTGTTGCATAACAACTGGACACTGTAGCTCAGATGAATAAACTTTATTGAGTCTTGGGAAAAAGGCTATTTAAGAACAGAATATATGTCACTGTGGAGTCTGACACTCATACATGTCTCATTACGTTGGTCATGTGATAATACATCAGGGAGATGAACTTATCACTTGCTTGTTATGGAAATGCCCTTGGGCATGCTTGTGTCTCATTAGCCTCTTTGGAAAAATTTCAGAAGCTGCAATCATTTGATTATTATTTTTTGTCAATAACAAATCATGTTTATAGTATTTTTTGTCTGAAATGTTTAAAAATGAAGCATGTGATTTACAAATGCCGTATTTTCCAGTGTATAAGTTGCCAGGGTTTTTTTTTTTTGCATAGATTTGTCAATCCTGCGACTTATATGCTGAAGCGACTTATATACATTTATTTTTTCCATATTCATAACGCAATTTTTGACTAACGCTTTAAATTTCTGAGAACTGCAACAGCGAGTCCTCCCGTGCGTGTTCGCTTAACTCAACCGTGTAGGCGGACAGAACGTTGGAGAGCTGGCGGCTCTGGCCGCGATGGATGCATAGATGGATGGATGGATGGATGGGTGGATGGGTGGTTGGATGAATGGATGGATGGATGGTGTCACACCTCCCAGGTGAAATGAAGCTGTTTTGACCATTAAATAAATACATACTAAATGTGACTTATACACCAAAGAAACAGTACTGACAACAGGAGTAAAACGTTAGTTTCTGCTCCGTCATCCCTTCATTTCTTCTACCATCCTCGCTGCAGGCCCCCCTTTGTCTTTACTCCACTCTTCATGCCCCCTGCACTGACACCCAGGGGGCTTTAAATACTTTATAAGCTTGTAACATTACCTTAATGTCTCCGAGCATCTCATTCAAACAGAGGCTAATGAAGAGTGAAGGCAGGCTGTGGACCACGGCCCGCACCAACGCAAAACACATGTGGCTTTGAGGTTTGTGTGTGTTTATGTGTGCATGTGGATGAGTGTACTAGTATGAATCTCTCTTGATCATGGAACAGGCATTAGTCCAGTTGTGTATACATGTCTCATGCGTGTGCGTCAGGAAGTTAGAAACCATGGTGATGTTAATGGCTTCTGACAAACTGAGGAGAGGAACTAAGAGGGAAATTGAAATTATATCGGCAGACATGTAGGCATACCAGCAACTCAAAGTGCACGTGCACACAGGCGCACACATACGCACAAACACACACATACATAGTGTAGATTTTCTCTTCCCTTCTCTTTTCTTTTCTCTTTGTTGCAGCTGAAAGACATGGAGTGAGTGAAGCCAGGCATTAGTCATGTTATCCGATGACTCTGTGTGTGTGTGTGTTGGTCAGGCCATCTATCAGCCAGCTGACTGCCAGGACTCTCCATTAGGCCTTGGACCTGAGTGATGGTTGTGCCAGTTCTCCACTCACAAAGCCACACAAACACACACACGCACACACACACACGCACACACACGCACACACACACGCACCCTGATGTCTTCACTCAGTCACAGAAGCTGCTGGTGGAGCTGTGCTCGGATGTGACTGCACTCTCCTGGTTACTTCATTAAAGAACGTGCATGGGGCCACCAGGCAGCTGGAGGTCACCTTCAGTGTCTCGCTGGTTGTACTCTCACACCGTTCTGTCTTTTTCACTCACAAGATTCAATCATCTTTCTTCTTCTATCTCCGACCTCTGTCCTTCTGATTTTTCCATCGCTCTGCTCTCCTTGACCTAATTAAAGAGGAGACACCTGATCTTCCACCTTTCAGATGATGTCACTTTCAGACTTCTCTATCAACATCACCTCCCCTGTTTTCCTTTTGACTCTCAGCCTCCATCTTGTTCTGTCCTTTCCTCAGCCCGCCCTTCCTTCATCTCGCACTCTTCAATCCTCTCTTTCCCTTACTTTTCTGTCCTCCTCCTCCACCTCCTCCTCCACCTTAGCTACCCCTCATTTCTCCTCTCCTCAGCTCCTTATTGCTCTATCAATCTCTCTGGCAGAAGATCAATATCAGCTCTGCGGCTGCTTTTCTTTCCTCTCTCCTCTCACTCGTGAGCTCATCGTCTGCTCTGCAGAAGAATCCTTTTAGCTGTTGACCGCTTCCATCATGGTTTTACTGCCTGCCCTCTCTCAGCTGTTATCAAGAGAGTAAACACCCACTGTGCTTTATCTTCCATCTGTCTTATTTTTCCTTTTCTCCTCCTGCATAATTCAGCATTGTTCTGAATCATTCAACAGATCTAATTTTTACTTTGGTCACATTAAAAGAGATGTTACATGTCATTTGGTGTTTTTTCTGTTCGAAATACACCCAACAACTAGAAAGTTCCTGTAGAAATTTGATGAGGACCGCCAGATTGCGGCCATTTTAAAATTTTGATTTGACAGTACTATGTGTTGGAGTTCACTCTCAGTTACCACCATACCAAATTTCAGCTCAAAAACAGCAAAAATCAATGAGTTATAGTCATTTTTCTTTTCAGCTACGGTGGCCATCTTGGATTTTTGATTTGGATTCTGTATGTGATGGGGGACGCTCTCAGCTCTAACCTCACCAAATTTCAGCTCTTTATGTGTAAAAATGGCTGAGTTAAATCCATTTAAACGTAACTTTGTTGGCCATATTAGATTTTTTATTTGCAAGCAGAGACTTTTGGGGATTGTTCGTAGCTAACAACACACCAACTTTAAGCTGAATAGCTCTAAAATCTTCCTAGTTATAGCCATTTATTAGCTTTAGTGACCATCTGAATTTTTAGATTTGAATTCAAAATGTATTGTGCGTCGCTGTGAGGTACCACCACACCAAATTTCAGCTTTTAAAATAGCAGAGTTATCATATTTTTATCCCTTTTGACTAAAGCCATTTATGAATTTTTAATTTGCATTGGGAATGTAGAACAACTTGCTCTCAGCTACGACCATGGTGTTGCTTGCCTTTATGATGGCTTGGCTTGTGCCTCGAGTACCCAGACTCAAATGCTTTTGGCAGAATGGATCAGATCTCGGGGATTTTACTCAGGCACATTCTTTTAGTGTGGCCACGTAATTTGGACATTTCGGAACCGAGTGCACCAACACAGACTCAAGGTAGATGTCATTAAGTTCTGCCTGTCCCCAAAACAACTGTGTGTTTATCTGAATTTGGTTCCCTTTCTGGCCTTGAAGGCCACCTTATCTGAATTCACCTGGAGAACATGTAATCTGACGCTCTGCCCCCCCCCCCCCCCCCATTGAGGAATTTCCAACTGATAACCAGAGGAAACCAGCTGAATAAACATTGTGTCATCATTTCAGGACTCTTGGATTCCCATAGGCGTTGTCCTTGGCCATTCCCCAACATCCCTTGACAATGTTTTCGGATCTCACCAGAGGGAACTGGTTGATTATTACATCCTTATCAGAACTCTTAGTGTCCTCGAGAGTGTCCATGGACATTGCTCACCGCTCTCGTCGTCTCCCCTCTGCAGAATGTCTACGTCACTATGTGCTTGTATGTGCGAGGTGTTTTTTTAATATTAGAGTTTTTCTTCTCAGCCAAGAAGAAAGAGTTTGATAGGATTTTTTTTTTGCCTCCAATTCCTACATGTGTCCAGTTTCACTACTTTTTGTGTCTGTCTAAACAGTTCTCACTTGTAAATGAGTCTTCGAGGCTCAGTGTGATTTATATGTCTAAATAAAGGTTGAATGAATGAATGAATGGTACCATGGCCATGGTAACTCAAAACTTCAATAAAAGTAATAGCACACATCACGGTGCAGAGCAGGTCGTTTTGATGCAACATTTGTGGGGGGACACATTGATGTTTGGGCTGCATTAAAGTTGAAAGAAGAGCAAGACCCTTTTCAGGTGGATAATAATAGGTAGCTGAGACTCAGCCCTTTTTTAGCCTTCGTTCTTAAAGGACAACATGTCCTGTTAGAATGTGAAGAAATAAGAATCTTAACGGGAAACATTATTGCTACAATTAAGAGAAGAATAAGTCTAGCATATTACACAAAACGGTTAGTTTTAAATCTGAAAAACTTTTTGCTGATGTTTATGTTGGAAGAGAAATATCTTGAACTTGTAACTCCACACTGAAAATGTTTATTTTGAGCTGAGCTTGTGTGAATTACTTCATCCATCCAATCAAATATGTTTTTATTAAATAATCTCTGCTGTCGGGCAGCATGGTGACACAGTTGATAGAGCTGAAGCCTCTCAGCAAGCAGGTCGCTCTGGTTCAAATCCCGGCCCTGGGGTCTGTCTGGGTTGAGTTTGCATGTTCTCTTCGTGCATGCGTGGGTTTTCTTCGGGTACTCCAGTTTCCTCCCACAGAACAAAAACATGCATGTTAGACTGATTGGTAACTCTAAATTGTCTCTAGGTGTGAGTGAGAGAGTGAATGGTTGTTTGTCTCGTGTGTCCCTGTGATGGACTGGAGACCTGTCCAGGGTGTCCCCGCCTCTCGCATAGTGACTGCTGGACATGGACACCAGTGACCCCCACGACCCGGAAAGGAAGAAGAAGGTAAAAGATGATGGATGGATGAAATTTGTACAGTAAAAATCTGGTGATAAACTGTTTAACGGATGCAAATCCAGACGATAGACAGTTCCTATAAAAGGTATTCAACCCCTTGGACGTTTGACCCTTTTACATGAGCAACTTAGCATTAAAATAGACATTAGCAAAAAACAGGTAGAATATGTTGGGCGTGGTCGTGGGTGAAACAGAAAGAGCAGCTAACATAAAAACAATTGTCAAATTTTCATGCGAGTTCAGTCGCCGCTGTGACCTTTGGAGAAACGAGCAGCTGAAAAAATAAAAAAATGTAGCAAAATATTGGTGGGAATTTTTACCTCACAGATCAAAGACCTTTCTTTAATCGAATGAAAATCAAACCTGTTTTTTATAGAAATGGTATAACATTCACGGACAAAATTTAGTATCGTTCAAAATCATGTTTGAAGCCTCAAATTAAAGTAATTATTATGCATGTCCAAAGCACCTTGCACATTATAAAAGTTTTGTTTAGATAACAAAGTGCACTATTACAATGGTATTGAACCTACGATTCCAAGATCAGTCCATAATTCTGAACTTACATGTTTTTAGCACCAATTTTTCTTCCTAAAGTGTCAAATAGGACCATTTTGTCAAAGCTCTAGGATGTTCTTGCACAGTATATTATATTTGAAACTGATTTAACTTTTTGGTCATCATTTCCTGAAGAAGCAGTTGATATTCTGATATCAACAAAATATAGTTACACAGCCCAAATTACTGTCATCCTAGAAATCTAGATTCATACTCATTAATGGATTGCACATTTTTTGCAGATGCAAATAAGAATTCTGTCTAATTTACAAAACCGTGACAAAGGCAAATTTTCACTTCAAACTGTTCTGCCAACTAAGAAATTTCTCTCTGCTGATGCAGTTGTCTCACATTAACACGAGGCATAATCCATCATCTAGAAAATATAGCTGCCATGTTTGCAACACGCACTAGGTGTCAAAACTGAGCGTCCTCTGAGACCTGATGACTTCACCAGAGACAGAGTAAAGGCAGAGCAATAATAAGCTGAACTGTTGTCTTCACAAAAAGATGGCAGGCATGTCAGGAAAAGTAACTGTCAGGGAATTTTGGTCAAGGTTTTTGGATGATTTTAACTACTATGGCTGAAAATGTTAACTGCCCATGAACCATGTGTTTGAGTTAGCAGAGAGTTCTTTTCTCTCTCAGAGAGAGCTGAACGAGGAGCTGATTTGATCCTGCATGTGCAGCTGTGTGGCTAAGGTCATCAGTGTTTGCCTGTGCTGGGAGCTGCTTATAAAAACAATTCTCGCATGCTGCCCGGTGCAGATTCTCATGACTGGGCTCCATGCATGTAATTTCTGTACATCTGTGTAACGTGTTGTGAAAGTCTGCCCTTGCAAGTAAAACCAGTTAAAAAATCTTCTCCTGTCGTCAAGTGTGATTTCTTTGAGTAAGTAAGATGAATAGAGGATCTTTTCATCCAACATTTTGATCCTTCGATGCGGCCCCAACATCTGACCTTGAACCTCCAGGCTTGAATCTGAGCTGTGCACGGAGGAGATTTTTATCAGTAACATTTACTGTATTCAACAAAGTTAAGTCAGGTCCTCTGCACGGTTTCTTTTTTTTTTTGTTGAAACGTTTTGTCCTTCATCCAAAGGACTTCATCAGTCTGAGGAGCCACGACAAACTCAGTTCCACAAGCAGCACACTGGTCCAACCAGTTTGATGGTGATAATATGGTTTCTGAACATTTAACATTTTCAGTATAATTTATTGTTTTTTCCTGTTATCGTCATCTACAACTAACCTGGAAAACAACTTCATAAAATCTTGTTAAACTGAATCTAAAGGCTGTTTTAATAAGACATGCCAGGTCAGTGTTGGTGACAAAGCATAATAAAATGTTCCAGGTAAAGAGAAAAAAGAGATGCCTTTCTCTCCTCAATGCTTTTTTTTTTTTTTTTTTTTGCACTCTTGAAAAGCATTTTTGGCACAGCTATCTAAAATGTTGAAAAAAGTGACCAGAAAGCTTAAAGAATATTTGTTATGGCAGCTGGTTATATTTTCCAAGGTTTCCAACAATGTGACGGACAGCTGTTTTCAAAATCACCGGGGTCAGGAATGGCAGTTCATAAGTATCAATATGTACATAATAAAGTGCCCTCAGTGGCTGCTGAGCAGCACCCTGACCCTCTGAAATGGGCAGCAGCACATGACGTCCATGCCAAAGCAGCAGCCAGGCAGGATGCTCTGCCAGCCATTCCAATTACAGAAACATTAGCAAGCAGCAAGCAGCAGCTAATTTGACAAGTTGAGATGATGCCCATTCATATCCACCCTGCTTCAGTGGCCCAGGGTAAACATTTCCCCAAGCTCAGTATAAATAGAAAGACAATATTTGAACAGCTGAGGGGTGAGACAGAGTGGGTGAGGAAGAGAGGGAGGTGCAGAGGAACTAAAGGGGAGATCTTAATCCTTTATGTATACACGTGATACATATTCATAAAGTGGCTGCTCCTTACGGTGAAACTGGAGAGTTGCTGCAAAGGACTAACATGTCATCTGATGCAGCAGGATCTTCTGGAATAAATCATGAATGTTGTTGAACCTGGACTTCTGGTGTTTTGTTTGAAGGAAACTTGGGAACATTAGATTTAATAAACAGACAGGAAGAGATTATCTTTTATTATTCCTGGACTTTTTCTACAACCACAGAGAACGGGGACATTTAGATTCATCCATCAAGAATCTGTGATGGTTTTGCACATTTGCAGTACTGTTTATTGTTACCCAGTATTCCTTAAAGAAATGCACATGGCCCACCACCTTCCATGTCAAAAATGGACCAAAAGATTATGTTGTTGAGAACTGACAGCCATAATTATTTCTGTCGAACCTTGAAAGTGACAATTTGCTCAATATAGCAACTTTGTTTGTTTTCTGTGATCGGTTGGCTGTGGCAGCCATCTTGATCAGGCTGACTCCAAACAGAAGTCAGTTATAAAGATCGACCCACGATTACTTTCAGAAAGTTTAATTAAAACCTGTTACAAAGTCATGAAATAGTTTGCTACATATGATCGAACACATCAACACACAAACACAGGCACAGGTAAAAACATGGCCGCTCCTACTCTGCCTTGAACTGTGAGCAGCGACGGTCCATAAACACATGCAATGCATTTCATTTAGTCTCAGTTAAAGTTAGCTGAGTTGGATGGGAACATAAAAATAGAAAAATTACAACTTTATTTATAAAGCACTTTAAAAATCAGCACTGTTGGCCAAACTGCTGTACGCTGATAAAAGAACAAACTCAAAACTCAAAACACATAAAAGTTCTAGCAAGTATTAAAAAAATCAATTAAAAGTAAACACAATGAAAAGTTATTATCAATAAAACAAATAATAAAACAATAAAAGCCGACATCTCTAAATGAGTTAAAACCCAAAAAGACAAAAAAAAAGTGTTTTATGAGCAATTTTTAAAACAGGAAGTGAATTGGCCTGTTTAATAAATAATTAAATAAATGTAAAAATTTCATATGAGCACAAAATGAACAATTCCCTAAAGACGCGAACACTAAGGTCAAAATACAAGCAGTTAGAAAAATATGTGCCACTTTACAATAAGGCTCCTCTTATAGATGCTAATAAATAGTTTATAGATACATTATTAATTCCTCTATAAACACTTTATAAATCATTAATAACTGCTTATTATGCATTAATTAAGGGCGACAGAGACAAAACTAACCAGTTTCTTGCCAAATAGTGAACCAAATCTGTTCACCTATATATTTCATCGAGTTGTTTATTAAACATTTCAGACTAAGTTACTACCTATTTGTAAACCTATTCCTTTAGCATATAATACTGTACTTTCTCACTGCATTATAATTATCTACAACTAATATTATATCTTAAAAAATAGGTTTACAAATGCTTATTGTGCTTACAAGGTAGTGACTTAGTCTGAAATGTTTAATATAACAACTCTAGATGAAATATATAGGTGAACAGCTTTGGCTCATTATTTGGCAAGAAACTGGTCAGTTTTGTCTCTGTCAACCTTAATTAATGCATAATAAGCAGTTATTAATGATTTATAAAGTGTTTATAAAGGAATTAATAACATATCTATAAACTATTTATTAGCATCTATAAGAGGAGCCTTATTGTAAAGTGATAAAGAAAAATCTGAGAAACCAAATAAAATTGTCTCAAGGTAAGTGTAAGGTGGTATCACGTCTTTTGTCCAGGCTGTGGGATGTGTCGTGTATTGCCCAGTCAAACTAACAGATGAGAAGATGAGCAGAGACAGAACCCAAGGCCAGTTTTACTGAGCTTGTGCACACACTCGACCCAGATAAACTCTGCTGTCCTGAAAGCTCCTCTTTATAGACAGGCAGTCAGTCAGTCAGTAGAAATGTTCATTGTTCCCTCGAGGTCTCCATTGACCCTGCCAATCACTTTATTGGCTGCCTCATCGATGAGGGCGCACGCCTCTTCTCATCTCAGAACAAGACTCCATCGATCTTGGTTTGGCTCGTAGTAGATTCAGATATAGTGTACACACACACACCTTAAGAAAGAGTTATTGGTAACAGACAGGTGTCAGTGGGAGGAGAGGAGTGAAGGAGGTCAGAAAGAGAAAAGCTGAAGCAGAGATGTCAAAAGATGGCAGGTGGCAGAGGAGTGAATGAAAACCTTTCAGTAATGGACCAGTGACCCACAAACGGACACACACACCTACCGACCCACACATACATTGCTGAGATTTCTGTTGTCAGTGTCTGTTAACAGCAGGACAAAGGAGCCAACACACCTTTGTATCCTCGAACAGAGTTGTTTCTTTTCTAACGGATTCTTGCTGAAGTTTTGAGGTAACTACGGTAGGTACCTTGGTTTCTTAATATGGACACGAGTTTTATTGTCCACTGTCTCGGAGTAAAGTGGGGAAATGAAGATATCCTGTATCTGTCTGTTCATTTGTTCATCTTGTGAGCTGGATAACTTGAAAAAGAAGCAACATGCCAACTTCCAAGGTTCGCTCTGTAGTTTAATATGTGTAAGAAAGGTTACTATCGAAAACTTTACCATGTAAAAATCCAAGATGGCCACCACTTGATCTGTCTATCCATCTGTCCATACTTGCATACACACATATATCCAAAAGTAGACTACCTAGAATTGTGTTTTACTGCATTTTTCTAACTACCACAACAGTAAAGGAGAAAAATACTGTCTAAAGCATTCCACTAAAACAAAGTATGAATGGCAGGTTACATAAAACACAAACACTTCAAAAGCTGCGTATTTGCTTCAAATGGGCGATGTGAAAAGTTTTTGGTGATCACCGTAGAAGTTAAGAGAGCAAGAGCTGGATGTATGGGAAGCCAAAAAGGTCATAAATTGTATGGTTTGAACTGTCCATGCAAGACATTTATGTGTTTATTCGAGGTTGCTGATTTCCTGTCCATTTGTCCACACTAGTTCCACCGTCTAGAGAACATTTGTTCACCTGCTGGTGGAAACAAATCAAAAGCAAATTTATCCGACTGGTTTGAAACGCATCAATAAGGTGATAGTTAATGCGACAGATCCTGTTGGCAGGCCTCAGACTGATGAAGTCGTTCTAATGACAGATGAAACGTTTCTTCCCAAAGAGAAACTGTCCAGATGACATGATTTAATTATTTTGTGATTTATTTGGACGATTGAGCGTACGTACTCTTTTTATTTTATTTTCTTTAATGCAGTTCAATTCAGATTATTTTTATGGTACCAATTCACAACAAAAGTCACCTAAAAAAACATCTAAATCATAAATCCATTTCAGATAATGATACAGATTCAATCACAGTTGACTCATTCCTGTTATAATACGATGCATTTAAATATACAGTAGTCCCTCGATACTTCACGGTTCGTTTTTTGTGGACTCTGTCTATCACGGTTTTTCCAAATAAGAGTGGACACACAACTGGCTGATGGATGGATGAACCGCATGGTCGGTATGGATTTTTTATTTAAAATGAATTATTTTAAAATGTTTAGCACCTGCTGCACCTGTGTGCAGCCCACACTGCAGGGGAATGTTTCTCCTGCAGCTCCTCCCTCCTCCTTCCTCATCTGTCGAGCTCCATTCTGCAGCGGAGAAGTGGGCGTGGCCGAGAGGGCAAAGTGCAGCCATGGCAGAGAGCTGAGATCATGACATTCTGTGCTCTTTTAGAGCTTTACAGTTTAGAAACATTGTTTAGAATATTGCAAGAGTGGGGGAAGGGTTTAAAATGCCTTATTATATACATATACTGCATATATAAATATAAAATATATATATATTATATATATCTATATCTATATCTATATATATATATATATATATATATACACACTACTTACTACTTGTACCACTATTCCTACTTCGCAGTTTTTCACTTATCGCGGGGCTTCAGGGTACGGTTCCCTCACGATAAACGAGGAACTACTGTACTACGTTATGAAATGCTAAATTAGTAAAGCATTTTTAACTAGGAAATTCAGATTGTTTCAAATTCTTAACTTCGACAGAATTCACCAAACTGAGCAGCAGGGAGACGACAGTAGCTATGTTTACATGCGCAACATTTTTTGACTGGATTGAAATGTTTTCAGATTAAATAATTCAAATGTATTGTTTACATGGGCACAATCTGTCCATGACGAGTGTTTACATGCAGCGGGCTTTGTTCTGAACAGCAGTACTGACATGCGCAGAGTGGTAAACTCTCCTTAAAAAACCACCGAAGAAGAAGTTCTACTTCCGGGGTGAACGTAAACAAACCTGAGCGCCCAAAATGGACCTGCGACAGGTTTTAATGATGGTGGAGACGTTGCTGCACTCCCTGACTGAGCCACAGGTGATACAGATCATTTTGAGCTCTTTCAAAGTTTCGAATAGAAATGTTGTGTCGCTCACCGACCAGTTTTGCTCCCCCGTCATGCTAATATTATTAGCATTAGCCAGGCGGAAATGGCAAAGTCGCACATGCGCAGTCAGGTCAGTTTTTCACCATCAGATAAAAACGAACAGATCAAGCGTTTACATGCGCACCGATCGGGTTACGGATCAGCGTAAACCACCCGTTTCGTTCTGATCACAAATTATATCGGATCGCGTCGAATACACACAAAAAAAAACTCGAACGGGGTGTTTACATGACACACTTTTATTCTAACCGGCCATTTGATCCGGTTACTTATGTCCATGTAAACATACCTAATGATGGGAACAAAATAAATAACTATTACATCAGATATTAGCCCATGTGTATCCTGAGACATGCTCAATAATCCAGGTAGAAAAATAAAAAAAAATTAAATCTGGTCCTCTGGAAATCCAAAAGAACAAAACAAAACAAAAAACATTGTAGAAACGTTTCGTCTTTCATCCGAAAGACTTCTCCAGTCTCTACAATTTTTTTGTTTTGTTTTTTTGAATGTCCAGAGGACCAGATTTAACTTTTTTTGATAGTCCAGGTGTAGTTTTAATAGCAGAAAATATGATGTATGAAAATACAAGCATGCAGAGTAGAGCATGCTTGGGCTTCTGAGGACATGAAGTCAATCTACAGTAGTTAAAGCCCCATGGCAGCATAACTAACAATAGCTCAGGAAACCTAATCTAACTAACTACAAAAAGGAAAGTGTTAAGGCCAGTCTTTAAAGTAGAAAATGTATCAGCCTCACTGACAAAAAACTGGAAGCTGATTCCCCAAGAAAGGAGCCTGATTAGGTGTAACTGGGACACTGAGTACACAATTTCGTTCCACTTCATGTACCACATGTGATACGAATGACAATAAAGAACCTGGAACCTTAAAAGTCTGCCTCCTGTTCTACTGTTAGAAACTCTAGGAGCCATAAGTAAACCTGTAGTCTGGGAGCATTTTTTTTTTTTTTTTTTTTTTTTTAGGAAAACTGAACAGCAAGATCTTTTACACTCAAGATCACAAAACTTTCACACAAGACAAAAACTTTTTAACACTGAACTCTGCATCATTTAAAAAACGGGTTATACACTTAACACACGCTCATGTACTCATTCAATTTGCACTACTGTTTACATTTGCACTACTGTTAATATTCAAACTACTGTTAATATTCAAACTACTGTTCATATTCAAACTACTGTTTACATTCACACTACTGTTTACATTCACACTACTGTTTACATTCACACTACTGTTTACATTCACACTACTGTTTACATTTGCACTACTGTTTACACTCACTACTGTTTACATTCACACTACTGTTTACATTTGCACTACTGTTTACATTCACACTACTGTTTACATTCACACTACTGTTTACATTTGCACTACTGTTTACACTCACTACTGTTTATATTCACACTACTGTTTACATTCACACTACTGTTTACATTCACACTACTGTTTACATTCACACTACTGTTTACATTCACACTACTGTTTACACTCACTACTGTTTATATTCACACTGCTGCTTATATTACACTACCGCTGATATATATATATATTTTTACTAGCCTTATTGCATATGTCTCTTTACCTACACCAATATCAAGGACTTCATACATACACTATGTACATTCACTTCATATGCTGCTTTGCCACTCACTACAAATATCAATGTCAGGACCTTCATTTCGTTTTATTTTTATAGATATACTTTAAAAAAAAATATTATACCGCTATAGTACAATTTAAGACAGCATCATGCTTTTATTATTTCATTTTATGCTTATGTTTATTAAATGTTTTAACGTTAAATGGTTTTGTTGCACCGGGGTCTGAGAGGAATGTAATTTCAATCCTGTGTATGTCCTGTACATATTGCAGTTTTTGACAATAAAGTGACTTTGACTTTATTACAAAAAAAAAGAAGCAAACTACCAATTGGGATTATTTTTTTTCCTTTGTGTCATACTCATAGAAAACCACGATCCTCAAAACAAGATACTTAACCGTGACTTTGGCATACCTTACATCATATATTTCCACATACTCTTCAAGTGCAGAATGTAAAATATTCAGGTACAAAGAATGTTTTTGACCTTTGCATGCAGCAGTGTGAGAATTTTCATACGTACCACACAGATATTTTTTTTTTTTCAAATAAAAGGTTCTTTGCTTCACTTGTTTCATGTCAAACTTGTGAGTTTTGTAAACTTAAACTAATGAAACAATATTGTTTACAGAGTTGAAATGACTGGAGTGTCCACACTAACAGCGATCCAGACTGATTAATCACGTTTCCAGTGTAGTTGAAAATAAACGTTTTATTCGCTTCATTTGTCGGTTTCACAGATGGGTTGGTTCATTCCTGTTCGGCCCACCCTGACGATGCCTGGCAGTTCGTGCTGCCAGCGAAGCCAAAACCTAGGTCCAACCAAGGGCCCCCTCTGGCCCCTGCAATGGAAAGCAGATGGCTGTTCTCGTGACGGCAGCCGGCTGCAGTCAGCAGTCCAAGAGAGGAAACTTCTCATTCGGTGTCATCCATCATCGGGGCAGGCGGTGGGATGGAGGGGAGTGTGGAGGAAAGACAGAGTAGCGCCTGACACCCAGCGTCTGGCCTCTTTCAAACGCCTTCACATGGCACATTTAGGGCTCACACTTGCATGTAAAAACACACACACATCCACCCATGGAGGGGGATTCTTGCTCGCAGCCCACACACTCAGAGCCGTGAATGTACTCTGGCTCGTATTCTTGCTGCATGCCTTTCATTAGTGGTATTATTCCTTTCAGCATTTGGTCAGTTGTGAAAGGCTGTTTCTGGAGAGGGTTGCAGCGTGTGTTGACTGTTCCTGATCCTCTTTCACTTTTACCCTTGTGTGCTTCTTCAGGATTAGGTTCACAAAGAAAAAAAAAGGAAAGGTAGAAAGACGAGGTAAAACGAGAGGAAAAAGACCGTGATGGAGCATAGTGAGCGATGTACCTGACAGCTGAGGATCATTAATCACTGTCAGACTAGAAAAGAAAGGAGGGAGGACGGAGCAGAGGAGGCGGGGGTGGCATTTGACGTGGCTGCACACACAAAAACCTGTGCTTTCTCACAAACACACTCAGCTTTTCACACTCTTTTACAAACCCACTGCATCCCCTTCCATTCGTTCACTTCATTCCACATGACAGAACAGTTTTCCTAAAATGTCAAAATAGGACTGAATGACTAATGATAAAAAAGAAACAAGCAACAGAATACACAAGCGAGCGCACACACACACACACACGAACGCCAAAGGCCTGTCATGTTTGTGAGTTGCTCACACTAATAGGGGCTACGGAGGGTTTGACTCGGCGCCGCAGGCCTCCGTTGCACAGAAAGGATGTCCATTCACTGACTGTCAAGCCGCCCTGCAGCATGAGGCAACGACAAAAAGCCACAGAATGTGGAGCTTTCACAAAGAGATGAAGGAGACACAGTGACTTCAAATCTTAAACATGCAGGCCTGCACAAAAACGCACACACACACATTATCCTTCCTCTCTCATCCCACCCTCCTTCCTTCATGTGGTGGGACAGCAGCTGGCCTGTTCGAGTGTCAGTCACACTGATGAATTTACTCAGCTGTGTCCAAACACTGTCTCCCCACCTGACTGTGTCCTTCTTTTTGTTTTCTGTTTGACTTGCTTCAAAGTATTTTACAGGATGTTTTCCAAGGAACTCCAAAGCATATTTAGCATATATTCACACAAAGCTGGATGAAAAATGAACAATCGAGTGAATAAACGAGTGAAAACGACACAAGTGTCGGCAGCTATTAAATAAACGTTGCACAGTTTAATAGTACATGTCTTAGATGTTCCTGAAATGCAACTAAACTGTTCAAATTAAATCCAGTGAAATAATCCAGAACATTTAGCCTCTTATCAAAGTCAAAAGTAAAAGCTTCTTTATTGTCGTTCCACCACATGTGGTACATGTGGTGGAACAAAATTGTGTACGCAGGGTCCCAGTTACATCTAACAAAAGTATAAATTATAAAAGAAAACAGTAATAATATCTAAGATATGAACTAAGAAATACGACAAACTTAGAATACACTAAGCGCTAGCAGTATAAAAACAATACACTGAACAGCAGCACGAACATGAGTCTGTGTGAGCAGATGAGTATGAATAGCATGAAACAAATCAGCAGCATGAGATCAGCAACATGGATAGTCAGCAGCACATATCAACAATCAAGTGGCATTACAGTGATCTTTTCACAGTGATAATCCTCCTCCTCATCATCACTTTTATTGTCCCCTTAGGGAAATTTTCCTTGCCAGGTGGCAAAAAAATTTAAACACAACACAAACAATCACACCACAAAATTTGCAAACAGTAAAAAATACATGTACAAATCAATAAAACAGGATGAACAACAACATCAAGCCCGGTTATATTTAAAATGTATCTGAATAATGGCCTGGCTGATAAGAGTTTTTACATCTATTTGTTCCTGATTAGGGATTCATGAGTCTAACAGGTTCAGGGTAGAAGCTGTTCCTCAATCTAGTGGTTCTACACTTAATGGTTAAATCATGCTATCTGGACCTGTTTCTGTTTTTATATACATGGATGTTTAAGCTTACAAAACTTTTTTAAACACTTAATATGGGCTAATAAATAGATTTTCACCTTGTGGTCTGCTGCTTAGAAGCATGTAGTTGTTGTTTCAGAGGCAGCAGACATCGGATGGATCTGTGTAAAACTGACTACATTATAGAATATATGTTAAACAAGAACAAAATACTGTTCATCTTAATATGAACACAAATTGAGTTGAGAATACAACATGTGCTTTTTCATATACGGTATCAAGCTTCAGATTTGTGGCAACATTATTCATTCAAAGTTGTTTCTATGACCACATGACGAAAGTTTAACAGATTCAGCTCCAGCCATGGCCTCCACCAGCTGGTGACAAGTTCAAGCTCAGATTTAAATAAAGGCAAGCAAAGGTTCAGATTCAGATCACACTGTGTTAACTAAACCATTTCACATTGTTTTAAGTTTTTTGTCCCTCGTTGCAGAGCGAGCAGGCGTAAGTGGAAATACTATCCATGCATCTGGTGATGTGGATAACTTGAAAAGTAAGCAACGTATCAACTTCCATTTTAGTGTGTGGCTGCATCGAGGCATAAGAAAGGTCACTAAACATTGGGTTGCCACTTCAAAATCCAAGATGGCCACCATCACAATTAAACCAACCACTCCCATCATTTATCAGACGCTTTTCCCCTCCTCCGCTTTGCTTTGCTACTCTGTCCTGTCTGTGAAACTGCTTCTGAGCATCTTTCTACATATTTTCCGAAGCATAATTTTTTGGATCTGATCAGTTGGTCCCTCAACACAATGGACAAAATTTTTGAGTCAACCTTCAGACGAGCTGAACTGCCTGGACGACATTTATGCAGCTGGATATATCTCAGGAGCAAGTGGAATGTGATGTGTTTTTCTCTGCTGTAGTTCAAGGTTGGTGCTAAGATGGTGTCTTTGGCATGCCCCCTCCTGCAGGGCCGGCACCACAGGAAGGGGCATGCCAAAGACACCATCTTATCACCAACATAACTGGTTTGTTCCACTTTGGAGTAAGCTGTTAGGGGGAAGAATCAGTTTTGTGTTGTGTGTTTCCTTGACTGATGAAGCCTTCTGGATCGAATGCGAAAAGTTTCAGCACAAAAAAAGAAACTGTCCAGATGACCTGATTGAAAAATGCTGAATTGTTTAGGTGTTTTTCTTGTTAAATTTCAAAGAAATGAGCCGCGTTCCTCCTCCTTTTTCCCCTCCCTCTACACGCTCCCGGAGCACCGAGGCAGCAAACTATTTTTCAAATTCGGCTAATTTGACCATTAAAGTGCATTTATTAAGCAAACGTTAGACCGAGACACACATTTACTATAATTTCGAGCAAACAAATGATTGTTTTTAGGCATTTCTCTTGTTAAATTAACACAGCGACTCGACACGTGCACACATCTACTTCCGCATATCGGCTTTTCAAATCCAGCTGATTTGACAGTCAAAGTGCATTTATTAAGTAAACATTAGATTGAGACACACTTACTATAATTTCGAGCAAACAAATAATGGTTTTTAAGTGTTAATCTTGTTAATTTCTTGTTAAAGTCCTCCCCTGCACGCTCCCGGGGCCACCATTTGGCAGCTCATCTATTTTTGGCACAACACCGGCCCACACTTCCGGGTTCGGCCCACATTTCCAGGTTGTCAGCGGTGACAACAAACGCAACGCGTCAGCGGTGACACATAATAGATGCAACGTATTTATGGATTTTTCCACTTTATTAAACAAATATGGACTGATGCAACTTATAGGGCGGAGTGACGTGTCTGGCAGTAGTTGGATGTAGACACAGAACACTGCAAATATAAAGGTTTCAATCCACCTTTCTTTCTGTCTCTGCTGTCACTGTAGTTGACCAAATAATAACAAACAGCTGCCTTTACTGATAGCGGGGGTCCTCAAGCCCATGTCTGTCTGTGATCACATGCTGTGCTACCTTTTAAAGGTTGTGTGTCAGATCATAAAGTTCTGCACACAGAAAAGTTCTGCTTGTGTACAGGTTTAAAACTTTGTGCATTCATTCTGTACAAATGTATGACAACCCAACAGAAGTTTTTTGGGTAAATTTGCATACTTTTATACCCATAATTAACCAACAAGATAATGATCTGATGCATCTGTTTTCTGGTACAGTGTCCAGGCAAAAATATTAGCCCCATAAAAATGTTTAAATCTATATTTTGGAGGTATAAGTTTGGCCAAAGTAAGTTTGAATTTTTGATGTCAGCAGGTCGGGGCTGTGTTTTGCATACAGAGCATCTTCAGAGAAATGGAGGAGCAACACCAAAACAGCACTAAGTTGGAGAATCCAGACCAGAGGACAAACACTCTCTTACTGGGTGGCATCGCTGCTTCAACACCAGACAGACCCAGCGCTGGATCATCTGTCTGCATTATGGTCTCCCTACAAATCAACTACATTTTTCTGTACTTCTTTGCTGCCCACATGCTCATAAAGCTAGCTTTTCCATGCTGCTTTTGGCTACAAGATTAAAAGAAACATCTAAAGAGGTGTGTTGTGGGTGGTCAAACCCATACATAGCGACACACACACACACAAACCACATGCTATCTAGTTTCAAGAGTGTCTGCCACAAAACTGCTATTCTTACCAGAATTATACATTTGCAGCTTTTGATTTCAGCTGAATAAATGATGTGGAAGAGAAACTCATCTGAGATGTCTGCACTTCCCATGAGCACTCCCTCTGGTTCAGAGGTCGGTGGAAAAATTTTGTGCTCGTCCTGCACATTTCAGCTGATCTGTTTTTAACCAGTGGACATGTGTATTAAACTATTACAAGCTGCCTAAACCAGTGTTGTAGCCAAGACCACCTAACCAGAGACCAAATCAAGACCAGTCTTGAGTACTACAACACTAACTTAAACTGCTATAAACTTTGTCCATCCAGTTTCTGATGCTGATCTGCTTTTGTCAAATTCCCAAAACACTTATCGTCAGTGTAAGATCATGGGATGTATTTTTTTTTCCTTAAGGTATCTGTCAAAAAACAACAACAAAAAAAGCAGTTAGAGAGGACATGGAGGTAGTTGGAATGAGGACAGAGGATGCAGAGGACAGAGTGAGATGGAGGAGGACGACTTGCTGTGGTGACCCAAGGAGAGGGAAAAGTCGAAAGAAAGAAAGAAAAAAATAATCCATCCATTTTCTTGACCCGTTTATTCCATTTTGGGTCACGGGGGTCGCCGGTGCCCATGTCCAGCAATCACTGTGCGAGGGGCGGGGTACACCCTGGACAGGTCGCAAGTCCATCACAGGGACACATAGAGACAAACAAGACAAACAACCAACTCTCTCACTCACACCTAGGGACAATTTAGAGTTACCAATCAGCCTAACATGCATGCTTTTGGTCAGTGGGAGGAAACCGGAGTACCCGGAGAAAACCCACGCATGCACGGAGAAAACATGAAAAGTCCACCCAGAAAGGCCCCTGGACCAGGGTTTGAACCAAGGACCTGCTCACTGAGAGGCAGCAGCTCTACCAGTTGCGCCACCGTGCTGCCCAGAAAAAAAAAAAAAACAATTAATCCCTCTTTAATCCTCATACTTTGTGCAAAATGATGCCAACATTGATCATCTGTTTACACATACAGTGATATCTTAACACACACAGACATATTTTTTCCATATTTCCCCCCATTTTAATGTAATCATCCTAATTCCTGTAATAAACAACCAGAGCAGAGAACTGCGAGGAACAGACTCAAACACCTCATTAAAAGGTACAGTAAGTGATTACAGTGATGGTTAACAGGAGACACAGGGAGGGTCTGAAAAGGATAGAGATGGACAAGTATGTATCCTGATGATGCTCAGTAATCCAGGTAGAAAAATATAACAAAGTCAGGTCTTCTGGATGGATTCAAAAAAAATATTTTTTTTTAATTACAAACGTTGAAACATTTAGTCTTTTATCCCAAAGACTTTATCAGTCTGAGCAGCTGCACTAAACTCAGTCTTACAAATAGCCCCTTTTCAAAGTGGATCAACCAGTTTGTTGTTAACAACCATAACTAGCTGTTCACATCATAAAGGAGGACCATCAGCCTAATAACTGACTGTTAGGGTGCATTCACACCAGCCCTGTTTAGTCCACTTTAATCGAGCTCTAGTCCGTTTGCCTAGAAAGTCCGGTTCGTTTGGAGAGGTGTGAATGCGCAATCAAACTCTGAAGCGGACCAAAACAGCCAACTCTGGACCGCCTAAATACCTAGGTCTCGGTCCAGTTGAAGTGAACTCTAGGCGGTTCAAATGCAATGTGAATGCAAGTGAACCTGAGACTGCTCCAAAAGCAGGAAGTGGACTATAGAGCAGGGCATTCTGGGTAAATACAACCAAAACAAACCCGCGTTTCTCATACTGTACCTCATATGAAGCCGTCAGCCACCTTGTGTGAAAAACAACATTCTCCGTGGTCTTCTGCCTCATCTAATGCTCACGCTGAGTCCATTGTTGAAAAATGACAAAACAGAAATCCTAAAACCGCTCAAATTTAGCGCCACTCCGTTTTTGTTTTTATTACCAGAAGAAGAAGTGTCTTCAGAGGTTTTTGTGTCGTTTCTTTCAGTAGTTCTTGGTGTAGCACCACCACAGGTGAGGGGGGGACAGGTTGGCTCGATTGACTCATTGCAGTGTAAATGCAAACCGCACCAGCTGACATGTAAACAAATGTTCTGAATTTTGATCCCCAATCCAACCGAGTCTACCGGACTATCAGGTGTGAAAACACCCTCAGTGCCCTGATGGCCGCTTGCTATTCAAAGAGGGCTGAGTGATACTAGCCATAACATCAATGTAAGACTGACAAATCTTTTGGATAAAAGACGAAACGTTTCAACAAGTTTAATTTTTGAAAATTGTATTTATTTATTTATTATTTTTTAATCCGTCCAGAGGACGTGACTTAACTTTGTTAGATGGATAAGTATGGTTTCCAGAAGGTATTGCTGGTAGACTTGTAGTAAATCTTCTTCTTAAGTTCCTGTTGGTCTGGTGGTGCAGAAAGGAGGGCGGAGGATTCCAGGTACGTATGGTGACAAGCGATGGTGGTGATGAGGCAGGTAGGTGAACAGGTACTGTAGTGGACTGAAGGCAGGCAGGTTGAAGACAAGTTGGTGGTCAGGTGAGTAGCAGGACAGACTCAGGCTGAAGTTAAGCGTCACCATGAGTTCCAGGGTCTTTCTCTACTAGAAAGCATAGAGGAAAACAGGTAAGGTTCATAAAAAATGACAACGATAAGACAAGACAGAACTTTATACCAGGGTAGTCTTGTCAGGATCCAGGACTAAGAGAACTGATGTCTTAATCCTGAAGATTAGGAATAACAAAAGGCTGTCACGAATACCGGATGGTATCCAAATGTTCCAGCGGAGGAGAGAGCACTTGAACAGTCCTTTATACTCCTGGAGCTCATTACTGGAATTGGCCACAGCTGCTGCTCAGTGGCACAACTCTGTCACTCAGGAAGCTGCAGAAGGAGAAAACACTGGAATCCCACAAAAATATTTTTACTTTCTGAGTGTAAAAAGTATTGTTTAAGTAAAGAGTACCTTAGTGAAATTGACTGAAATCAAAATTATTTTTCACAGTTTGCTAAATAAATAAACTATATCTTGTTATTTAGGAGTAGCTGTGGCCGAGTGGTTTAAGCGCTTGTCCGCCAATGGGAGAGTTGGGGGTTCGATTCCACCTGCAATCACATGCTGAAGTGTCGCTGAGCAAAACACTGAACCCCTCATTGCCTCCGATGTGTGTCCCATCGGTGTATGAATGTGATCTAAAGCTCTGATTATTCTCCGATTCAGATTATTCTTTGTATAGATCTGGTAGAGTGTTGTGTGGAGGTAAATGAGGGCACAGGTTGTGTTATAAAGAGCTTTGAGGGTCTTGATAAGGTAGAAAAGTACTAAATAAGTGCAGTCCATTTACCATTTACCATATCCAGCAGTCACTGTGAGAGAGGCGGGGGACACCCTGGACAGGTCTCTAGTCCATCACAGGTGAGGAATAAATGTGTCCCACAAATCATTCTTGTCTGTTTTTGCTTTCATATTACTCAGGTGACCTGACTGAAAACCTATAACGATTTTAGCAACATATTACCATGCTGATATTTTCTTTACATAAACAAAATAATAATGATTTTATCAAATCTTTTTCACATGTTACCTGTTCTATATTTGAATCTTTTGCTGAGTGAAGGTAGGATAAGAGACTTCACATTGTTTCACAACAGACTGAGGACATACAGGCGGTGCTTTTTTATGCCTTACAGAGTCACAAGGTTGAAATCATTCACTCGCCATCAGAAGTCTTCATAACAGGACAATCCGCCTGTTAATGTGGAATGTGTGTCCTCCTTTTAGAAAATGCCGACAAGCAAAGCAAAACACGGCATCTCGACCCACTCTGTTTTCCAACCACAAATATTGATCGAGCCAGCCTTTGTTAAAATTCTCTGTTGCACTCCAAATAGACATGATGGGTATTCTTGCAGTCGTCTTGGTCCATCTCGAGGACTTCTGATTAGATCCTCCAGCTGTCCAGTGCTAGCAGTGTTAGCATTCTCCGCAGTCAGTACGCTTGATCTCCTTCTTCCAAATTATTGTTTCTTTGTTGGTTGCAGTCAGCTTCCAAAAATTCTCCTTCCATTCTAGGAAATTTGGGTAATGGAAAATGGTTCATTTTTGCAGTCAAGACTTCGCTTTGCAAAAATACTGTTTGGCAGAAAACAGCGCCCAGAGACACTAGAGTACAGCACAGCATTGATCTGAGGGAAATGTAGTCTGTCTGAGTGGCAGTTACTGTACAGTTGGAGGCTGAATGACAGAAAACTACAAAATGGCAGCGTCCATCACAGGGACACATAGAGACAAACGAGACAAACAACCATTCACTCTCCCACTCTCACCTAGAGACAATTTAGAGTTACCAGTCAGACTAACATGCATGTTTTTGGTCTGTGGGAGGAAACTGGAGTACAGTAGTCCCTCGCTACTTCACGGTTCTCTTTTTGCAGACTTGCTCTATCGTGGTTTTTCAAAGTAAGATTGGACATGACACACAACTGGCTGATTGATGGATGAGCCGCACACATAGCATGGCATTTTTATTAAAAATAAATTATTTTGAATGATTTAGCACCTGCAGCACGGTGGCGCAATGGTAGAGCTGCTGCCTCTCAGCGCGCAGGTCCTTGGTTTAAATCCTAGTCCGGGGGCCTTTCTGGGTGGAGTTTGCATGTTCTCCCTGTGCATGCGTGGGTTTTCTCCCACAGACCAAAAACATGCATGTTAGGCTGATTGGTAACTCTAAATTGTCCCTAGGTGTGAGTGAGCGAGTGAATGGTTGTTTGTCCCATTTGTTTCTATGTGACCCTGGACTTGCGACCTGTCCAGAGTGTACCCCGCCCCTCGTGCAATGATTGCCGGACATGGGCACTTGCGATCCCCGTGACCCAAAATGGAAGAAGCGGGTAAAAGATAATGTAAGGATGGATTTAGCACCTGTGTGCAGCCCTAGATGAATTTGTTAGATTGTGTTCCTTCAGTCACACTGAATCATCATGTCCATACATGTAAGCAACATGAGCCACACTGTGTTAGTGTAGCTTCAGACGGCGCCATTCTTAAAACATGCTGCCTCACTGTGCTGCTAGCTGTGGCGGTGCTCACACTGCTAACGAGTTGTACTGTTAGGAGTGCGCGGGGAACCCAGATGATATGAGACCCAGAACGAGGCAGACACAGGGGAAATACAAAAGAACAGTGTTTATTATGTACAGTGAGTTAAATGACATCCACAGGCTGCTTCTCTGAGGCTCCTGGAAAGAGGGACGACAGGTTAATAGTTGTCCAACGGGGGAAGGCCAGAGTGGTTTGTTTAATGAGTGTTTGTCCTTACAGTCCAACCCGAAGAGGAGAGCTGGTCCTTCAGTCCAAGGAGAGCGAGCAGCAGAGGGAAATCCAACAGGGGTCAAAAGGGGTGCGAGGAAGGCTGGCAACTGGAGGCAAAGAGGCACGAGGAATACCTGACAGGCCGAGGGATCCAGATCAGGTCACGAGGGAAATCCAAAGAGCACGAGGAACCAGGAAACTGGAAAAAAGAGCAAAAGGTGAACAAATTCTTTTCACCAAGACATTTACCTCACAACAGTACTATACCATAAGAGATGATATGCTCCAGCGTCGAGTCACACCGGACTGCAGCCTTAAGTAGATGGAGAGGCTCATCAGGCTGATGGCCGCCAGGTGTTGGTAATCAGCGGCCATCAGCAAGGCAGGCTGCAGGCAGTGGGACCCTTACAGTACCCCCCCCTCAAGAATCGCCACCCGGCGACCTGAGGCGCTTCTCGGGGTGGTCTCTGTAGAACCTGGAAATTAAACTAGGATCAAGGATAAAGGACCTGGGGATCCATGACCTCTCCTCAGGACCGTACCCCTCCCAATCGACCAGGTATTGGAAGCCCCTACCTCTGCGTCTCACGTCCAAGATGGAACGGACGGAGAATGCAGGGTGGTGGTCGATCAGGCGAGGCGGCGGAGGGAGGTCAGATGGAGGACACAGGGGACTGAGGGAGACAGGCTTCACCTGCGAGACGTGGAACGTAGGATGGATGCGCATGGCCCTGGGGAGCTGGAGGCGGACCGCAGAGGGGTTGATGATACGGGTGATGGGGAAAGGACCAATGAAGCGGGGGGCTATTTTGCGAGGGGTGTCCCGCAACTTAATGTCCTTGGTGGACAGCCAAACTTGCTGGCTGACCTGGTAGGCGGGCGTCTCTGAACGGTGGCGGTCAGCAAACCGTTTTGCCTGGGCTGCGGTCCTAAGGAGGGCTGCTTTGGCCTGGCGCCAGATGCGACGGCAACACCTGAAGTGGTGCTGGACGGATGGGACCTAACAGTCTGTTTCTGAATCAGGGAACAAGGGGGGATGGTAACCTAAGGAGGTCTCAAAGGGGGACATGCCGGTGGCAGAGGAGCGGAGGGAGTTATGCGCATACTCCACCCAAACCAAGTGCTGGCTCCAGGACGAAGGGTTAGACTCGACCAGGCAACGCAGTGTGGACTCCAGCTCCTGATTGCAGCGCTCGGCTTGTCCGTTAGCCTGAGGATGGTAACCAGAGGTGAGGCTAACGGACGCCCCGAGCGACTTGCAAAAGGAGTGCCAGACCTGGGAGATGAACTGCGGGCCATGATCAGAGACAATGTCCGATGGGATCCCATGGAGCCTAAACACATGGAGGGTGAGTAAATGGGTAGTCTCAAGGGCAGAGGGGAGCTTAGGGAGGGGAACAAAATGAGCGGCCTTAGAGAAGCGGTCGACCACCGTGAGGATGGTGGTGTTGCCGTCAGATGGTGGAAGGCCGGTAACGAAATCGAGGGCAATGTGGGACCAAGGGCGACTAGGGGTCGGGAGGGGGAGCAGAGGGCCAGCCGGGGGTTGAGTACCAGACTTGTTTCTGGCACAGACAGGGCAGGCAGAAACAAAGTCCTTGATATCAGAGTTCATTGAGGGCCACCAGAAATGGGTCTTGGTGAGGGAGAGCATGCGGTTGACTCCGGGGTGACAAGAAAGTTTATTGGAGTGAAGCCATTGGAGCACCTGGGACCGCACGCTGGAGGGGACGAAGAGGGTGCCGGGGGGACCACCACCTGGATCCGGTTCGGAGAGGAGGGCCTGTTGAACGGTGGCGGTGATGGGCCAAGAAAGAGAACCAACAATGCAGGATGAAGGAATAATTGAGTCAGAAGCCTCGGGCGAGTCAGGTGGGGCAAACTGCCTGGACAGGGCATCAGGCTTAATGTTTTTGGAGCCCGGGCGGAAGGTCAAAACAAAGTTGAAGCGATTAAAAAAAGCGACCAACGGGCCTGACGGGGGGTCAGACGCTTGGCGTTCCGGAGGTAGATTAAGTTCTTATGATCTGTCCAGATCAAAAAAGGTGTCTCAGTGCCTTCCAGCCAGTGCCGCCATTCCTCGAGTGCGAGTTTGACCGCCAAAAGCTTGCGGTTACCCACGTCGTAATTTTGTTCTGCTTGAGAGAGACGACGAGAGAAGAAGGCGCAGGGATGGACCTTGTTGTCCAGAGGAGACCGTTGGGAGAGGACCGCCCCAACCCCAGTGTCAGAGGCGTCCACCTCCAAGACGAACTGGTGCGCGGGGTCAGGATGGCAGAGGATGGGCGCCGAGGAAAAGAGGGATTTGAGTTTCGAGAAGGCAGTTTCAGCCTCCGGGGTCCAGTGAAAGGCTCGGGCGGTTGAAGTGAGCTGAGACAGGGGGGCGGCGACACGACTGTAATTTTTAATAAAGCGCCTATAGAAATTCGCAAACCCCAGGAAGCGTTGTAACTGCTTCCTGGACTCAGGGGTCGGCCAGTCGACTACCGCCCTGGTCTTCTCAGGGTCGGTTCGGCAACGACCACCCTCAAAAATAAAACCTAGAAATGAGACAGTGGAGGTGTTAAACTCGCACTTCTCAGCTTTAACGAACAATTGGTTCTCCAACAGCCGCTGAAGAACCATGCGAACGTGGGCCGTGTGTTGAGCGGGGTCGTGGGAATAAATGAGGATATCATCTAAATAAACAAACACAAAATTACCAATAAAGTCGCGCAGGACGTCATTAACGAGCGCCTGAAAAATAGCGGGGGCATTGGTTAACCCAAAGGGCATAACTAAATATTCGAAGTGGCCCAGAGGAGTGCGAAAAGCGGTCTTCCACTCCTCGCCCTCTTTAATACGGACGAGGTGGTACGCGTTTCGGAGATCAAGTTTAGAAAAACAGGAAGCAGACTGCAACTGTTCCTGAAGAGAATCAATAAGAGGAAGAGGATATTTATTTTTAATGGTTATGTTATTCAAACCGCGATAATCTATGCATGGCCGGAGTGATTTATCTTTTTTAGAAACAAAGAAAAAACCCGCTCCCACGAGGAGGTTGAGGGTCTAATAATGCCTGAGGCAAGGGATTCATTAATATAGTCAGACATAGACTCCCTCTCAGGACCAGAAAGGTTGTAGAGTCTACTTGACGGCAAGGGGGCGCCAGGTAATAAGTCAATCGCACAGTCATAGGGACGGTGAGGAGGAAGTGACAAGGCGCGTTGTTTACTAAAGACGGCCGCCAGGTCGCGGTATTCTGCAGGAACCGAGGTAAGATCGATCTCCTCTAGAGGAGGTGTGTCTCGAGGGAATTCTTTAACAGCGGAGCGCAGACAATTGCTGAGGCACTTGTCGCTCCATTTATCAATACAGCCGCGCTTCCAGTTAATAACTGGGTTATGGTTACGAAGCCAGGGGAAACCTAGAATTACTTGAGGTGTATGAGAATTGAAAATAAAGAAATCAGTCATCTCATGATGATTTCCCGAGATAATGACATGTAACTCGGTGGTCTTTAAATTAATACGGGTCAACGTGTCTCCGGTTAAGCCGGCGACAGAAATTGACGGAATCTCGCGAGTAGGTAGAGAATATTCTTTAACTAAATCGGAGCTAATCAAATTTTGTTCAGCACCTGAATCGATTAGAGCTGAGAAAGAAAAACAAAGTTTTTGTGTCTGAATGACCATGGGAAGTAATAATTTAAATGGGGAGGTTAACGCAGACGTTCCCACCAGTAACTCCCGCTTTACTGGTGGAAGTTCTCGTTTCCCCGAAACGGACAGTGGGGCAGAAAATGACCGGGATTACCACAATAAATGCAGAGACGGGCAGATACACGCCGCTGTCTCTCTGCACGAGTCAGCCGTGCGCGCCCCACCTGCATAGGCTCGGGGGAGCGATCCCGTGAGGGGAGAGAAGATGATTGGCTGAGACCAGGAAGCAAGGAAGACTGGGAGTTGTAGTTCACAGGGGGCTGTCTTGAAGAAAAGGGCTCGTAGCGAGGGGTCGTAAACCCGGAAGTGGAAGAATTATGGGAAACATAGTGCTGAGGTGCAGGCTTGGGCTCACCTGGAGGAGTCGAAAACCCGGAAGTCGAGGGTCGATGGGAACTGTAGTTTGCTTCTCTACGTCTTTCCCGGAAGCGGTCATCGATTGAGATGGCAAGGTCTATCAGTTTGTCGAAAGTCTCGGGTTCATCTCGCGTGGCCAGCTGGTCTTTGAGAAAATCAGACAGAGCGTTAAGGAAAATACCTTGGAGGGCGGGCTCGTCCCATCCTGTTTGGGCAGCAAGGATCCGAAACTCCAGAGCGAACTTCGCGGCATTACGATGGCCCTGTCGTAAGTTCAACAATCGCTTGGCGGCATTTGAAGCCTGCAGGGGACGGTCAAAAATCCTGCGAAACTCTCGAAGAAAGAGGGTATAGGAAGCAGGGGGGTTATCATGACTCAAGAGGAACGAGTGAGCCCACCGGAGAGCGTTACCTTTGAGTTGGCTTACGAAGAAGGTGATTTTGGCCGCGTCCGACGAGAACTGGGAGGGAGCCCCCTCGAAGGCGAGTCGGCACTGGAGCAAGAAGCCGCCACATTGGTCAGGGTCTCCGGTGAAAAACTCAGAAGGTTTAATGAAAATTTGTTGGACAGGAGGAGTGGGGCCAAGAGCCACGGGGGCTGGCGGAACGACTGGAGCTGAGGAGGCAGAAGCTTGCAGCTGACGTTTAATGGAATAAATCATACCTCCGAGCTCCTGAAGGTTGGACTGGACCGTGGTCTGGTGAGTCAGCACCTGATGAATTACTTTGTCCATCCTGTCGATCCGCTCCTCCGCGGGAACGGGGGAGGTCTGCTCGCTCTTGGTCTCATTCTGGGTCTGTTGTGGCTGGAGCATTTCTGTTAGGAGTGCGCGGGGAACCCAGATGATATGAGACCCAGAACGAGGCAGACACAGGGGAAATACAAAAGAACAGTGTTTATTATGTACAGTGAGTTAAATGACATCCACAGGCTGCTTCTCTGAGGCTCCTGGAAAGAGGGACGACAGGTTAATAGTTGTCCAACGGGGGAAGGCCAGAGTGGTTTGTTTAATGAGCGTTTGTCCTTACCGTCCAACCCGAAGAGGAGAGCTGGTCCTTCAGTCCAAGGAGAGCGAGCAGCAGAGGGAAATCCAACAGGGGTCCAAAGGGGTGCGAGGAAGGCTGGCAACTGGAGGCAAAGAGGCACGAGGAATACCTGACAGGCCGAGGGATCCAGATCAGGTCACGAGGGAAATCCAAAGAGCACGAGGAACCAAGAAACTGGAAAAAAGAGCAAAAGGTGAACAAATTCTTTTCACCAAGACTTTTGCCTCACAACAGTACTATACCATAAGAGGTGATATGCTCCAGCGTCGAGTCACACCGGACTGCAGCCTTAAGTAGATGGAGAGGCTCATCAGGCTGATGGCCGCCAGGTGTTGGTAATCAGCGGCCATCAGCAAGGCAGGCTGCAGGCAGTGGGACCCTTACATGTACCAAACACAGAACCACTCAACACATGAACCATCCAACTGGATCACTCTCCCTGTTTCAGCTTCAACTTCCAGGTCCCCGAGGGATGTCTAGTTTTCCTTAATGATCAATGACCTTCACCTTCCTGATAACACTAAAACTTCTGCGGTCAAGCTCAACTGTATTTGTTGCTTCATTGAGACTTTTGAAATAATGATATCACTGGTCCGTTTCACGCCCGCTGGGTGTAAAACAATCTAACACGCGCCTCTAAAACCACACTATCGCACAGTGTAGACAAACACTATAATGCACATCTCAGTGTGGCTGTTGTTGCTGTGAGCAATTACAGCACCTTATCTAACAGCCCCAATAATGAGGTTACACGGAAAGCAGCTTCAATCATGTCAACATAATGAGAATTGGACCTGTGTCTTGTGTTCTGGGGTTGAGGACAGAGACGACGACACACACATATACTCAGCTTTCTTATCTGCCCCACCTCACATCTCTGCCTGACATTTAGGGGAAATTGCATTCAGGCTGAAAGTGTGATGCAGTGTAGGAATGACTCTGAGGCGCTACCCCTCTTGCTCTCTTCTTCCATCCCTCCGCCCTCTCTTCGTGTTCTCCAACAAACCCCACCACCACTTCTGACAGGCTGCTTGATTTATGACTCCAATTCCCGAGTGCAGACACATAGACGCAGGCCACACTCTAAAACTATATGTATGTATTTTAGTTCTTCTCACCAACCTTCACTTCCTTTTCTCTCTCTTTTTTTGTCTGCTTCTATCAGTTTCCCTGTTTTCCTTACTTTCTCTCTCCCTCCCTCTTCCACACAGAGTCACGCACGCACACATTTTGTGTGTGGTGATTGATTATCTTTGCAGGACTGTCTGGTGTGTTTTTGATCTTTTTGAAATTTAATCTCTGTGAGTACTACAAGAAATGTCTTATCTCACTCACTCACACATGCATGCACGCACGCACACACACACAGACACACACACACACACATCCCCCCCCACACACACAAACAAAGATGCATGCAAAGTGAAAAATGCAAGCAAGCAGTGCCGTGTTTTTTAGCAGCACATTTCAAGTTGTATGAATAAAGAATTTCATCAAAAGTTAGAGCACAAATAAATGCAGATTAACTTCCGAAGCTCTGTTCTTAGTTTTGAGAAGGAGGTGTGGTCAGAGCCTAAATTCAAAACGTTTAACTTTGAAATCAGGATCATTGTGCATCATTGTTGGAGTTTCAAGGGCACAAAATATTCCTGTGCAAAATGAGTGGACTACACAATCATTTCTGAAAAGCTTTGTATCTGGACTTTAATTTGTTTTAAAAAAATATTCTTTCTGGAAAGCCTTTTTTCAAAGTTTAGGTAGAAGTCTCATGTTTTTAAATGTTGTTGGTGGTGCAGAGGTTAGAGAAGGTGGGCCTGCGATCCGAAGGAAGGTTGCTGGTTCAGCTCTGCAGACCAACATCAAAATGCGTGTGGGATAGGTGAAACACTCACACCTGCCTCCACCCCCATTTTTCCCACTCTGGGCCCTTGAGCAAGGCCCTTAACCCTCATAATCTTCTGCCTCCGGGCGCCCTAGATAGCAGCCTTCCGCTCTACACAGAGAGCTGTGGTAGCGTGTTGGTCTGTGGTTACATCAGGAAGGTCATCTGGTGTAAAAACAATTGCCAAGTCTTCGAGGGAGTTAGTTTGCTGTGGCGACCCCTGAAGAAGGGAGCAGCCGAAAGAAGAAGAAGAAGTGGACAAGAGCTACAATAAAATAAAATAAAATAAAAACTGGAGTAGTGTCGATAGGTCCTTTAATCTTAAATTAACACAGGCCTAACTAGGAATGTCCCAATACTATTTTTAATTTTTTCAGACGGAGTACACGTACAAGCACTTCAGTTTGGGTACTTGCTGATACTGAGTACTGATACAACATATTTAATGAGTTAGTACTTAAACAATGCACAATGACTTTAGAAACACATTTATTTTATTAAGAACACAGCAGTCTGCTGTCTTAACATCACCTGATTTTCTTAAAATATCTCCAAACTATAAACTTCTTTTTGCCCTCAGGTACTTTTAAAGTAGACAAGGAAATGACCTCACAAAGTATAAAAATGGTATTGATCTTAAGTAACGGGGTGTTTTTGTACTAGAGGCTGGTATATGGCCTGATGTCAACACCACTAGTCCATACATCTGAGCTGCTCAGTAATCAGTCCCATACTAATCTTGGTAAGGGTAAATTGCCCAATTTTGTAACTGCAAAATTATTATACAGATTTGAGACAAAATGTAATAGCAAAAACAATTATCATCTTAAATATGAATGTTTGTTGTCAAGAATTATTTCTAACAGATTTTATGGGGAACCTGTAGTCCAGCTAATGCCAGTCATTGATACCTGGTTTGGGATGACGTAGAGTGTTGCAAACAGTTCACTGCCAGTGTCTGGATGGCAGGCACAGATGTCATTGCGTTTTGCATGTGTGGAAGTTCAGCCTTCTGCAGTCTCCAGGTTCCAGAATGGCTTCTAACGAGCAACACCTGCGGCCCATTCTTCTCAGAATCAGAATCAGAATAAGCTTTATCATTGCACCAAGATGCAACGAGAACATGTACAATCATCCGAAAGATGGATGGAGTGCACGAAGCTGCTGCTATAAGAACGGCCTTCTTATCCTTATTCAGAATAATACTTTTAGATAGGAAAAAGGGAAGAACCATGAGGATAGATAGCGGTATTACAAAAAAGATCTTTCACATCTTGTCTATCAGGACATGATTTGAGACATCAAAAAAAAAAAAAAAAAAAAAAACTTCTACCAGCAGCACAATTAAAAACATGATTACATATGCATTTGACATCAAGGTGTTGAGATTTGTCCATGCACGTTTTTCAGATCGACCATAGTTCCGATGATGTTGTTTCAGCCGGCAGTTCTGCTAAGCTTGCCCAGAAGTTATTTTATCCCTGGTTACCCATGACCTAGGAGAAATTTGATAGTCGGCCCATCTCCGAGGTCAAATGGGGAGTCAGATTCAGATAAGCTTCGATTGTTGATTTTCTTCAGGCAGACAGATTTTTTTCATCAGCAATGAGTCCTTCTGGAACTTTCTGGTTCGAAATGGCCTGATTTGTGGGAATTCATTCCACTGATCCATGTTATGAGCCTCCTTCAAGGTTGTTCCCACCATGCTGACAAGTCCCAGAAGCCGCAGGTGGCCTGCGATTCTCATAAATCGTCTCCACCTTACAGTTCAGCTCGTAAATCAGCTGATTATGAGAACTCACAGCACGAAACAAACCTTCATACTGACTCGGAAGATTTGCATGGCCGAAACTGCTGTCAATGTCTTCTTCAAAAGTTGATAAAACAGAGCCCCGCCAATGCCAAAAAGCAGAGATCCTGCTATCATAAATCCAAATATATAAACGTCTTCATTGTCCTCCTGAGACAGGACTGAGAGGCACATCAGCTGCCACACTCCCCACGGATCCATGACGTACCCCACAGCGGGAGTCTCAGCTGGACAAGCGGGATCTCCAGGACCCTGTCATTTTGTTGAAAATATTTTGTTGATTGCATTGAAAGTCCAGGTCACCAGATACATAATCTTAATTTATGTTCGGAAGATGTGTACCAGGCACTTCAGACACACACAGAGCGAAAGAGGAGGGAGGAAAAACGAGGGAGGGAAGGCAGGAGCAACCACCTCGAGCGAGAGCCAGACAGAAAAAAAAAAAAAACAATGACGAACCACCAGTACTTAAGGCTGCAGATGAGGCCAACTCTCTGCCGGAGCATTACGATGCCTACTGGTATTTATGCTTCTGGCCTCTTTGCATATTAAAGTATCACTATCAAACTTACCTTGTTCTCTCCGTGTTACAGCCATCCTGTCCAAGTTCCTTTTGGGTACTGATCCTCCTGAGTCACACCAACATTCTGGTGAACGGCCTCTCCTCGTTTTCTTGCTATCCAGCCACTTGCCTGCCAAGCCTGTGTCTTCCATGGTCCACGCTCTGGAACCCCTGGGTACTGCCTTCCAAGCCCGGGTCAAAACTACCAAATGTAAGGAGCGAAATAACACATTAAAATCTTCCACCTTCGAACTATACCTACCTGACCTCTCTCCTTGCTCTCCAGGATTCCAGAGACCTTTTCCGCACTGAGTGTATTATTATCACTGTAATTATACACTGTTAACCTTTTATGTCTTGGAGTCTGTCTTGTTTAAGTCTCATACTATCTGGATCGCCTGTGAACATGACAGCATGGTGCACAATACAGCAATCCTTCCTTGGTGCAGTTGTCATAAGAGACTGAAGAGACTAGAACCATCATGTGTGGGTGCCCTTGTGTCCCAAAGGACTCTAACATTAGCAGAACCCATGCATGTGCACACATGGTAGGAAGTTGTACAATACAACCGCCTGGCTTCAAACTAGTAAACTTAAGTAAACTTAAACTAGTAATTAACCCCTGTCGTAATAGGTCAAGATAAAAACTGGAAAGCATAGTTTCCTCAAATAATAAGGGTGGTGGGTTTATTTATACAATATATAATTGTGGTGGTGGCCATATTGGATTTTGATGTGGCAACCTAAGTTTTGATATTGACCTTTGTTACACCTAGGTACAGCTACACAACAAACTTGAAGTTGGCATGTTACTTATTTTTCAAGTTATCCTGCTCACAAAATGGACAGACATATTTGGTGGCAGCTGTCTTGGAGTTTGACATGGCGACCCATCTTTCGAAAGGAATATTTTTTATGCCTAGATGTAGTCACACATCAAGATGAAAGTTGGTACCTCAATTATTTTTTAAGTCATTCTGCTTATACCTTGCACAGACTGACAGAGGGTATTTCCAGCTCAACTGTTTGTTTTGCGACAAGTGAAAAATGCCCACAAAATATAATTTTTGTTCAATCACAATGTAGCAATTCTTGAACCTGTTTTAGTCTATTGGTTCACAAAATGAGAACATCATATTACACTAAAGAATACTTGAAGCAATTAAGTTAGATTTATGGCAATGGAAATGAAGACCATTAAATCATCAAGAAAATACAATAAATCATGCAAAGGTTAGGTTCATTTTCTCATACTCTTCATAATCATTTATAATAAAGGATGAATTACTCACATTGGACACATGGATGATTTTAGAGTTTAAACTTAAATCCTTTGAACATAAATCTTTTTTGTCATACTGTAGTGTTGTGTTGTCTTCACTATGCTTGTGTCAGTTTCTTAGATCAGTAACGACAAATGAATCTAAACAGCAATAATACATGTATGAAGGTCTAAAGACAACCTCAGATATGTGGACTGAATATTTCCGCTCTCACATTCAGCTGGCTCACCACAGTTCGACTCAGACACATTTTCCCATGTGCCCTCTGTTGTGATGAAATCCACTCATAAGGGTTTAATTAGATGGGCGCTCGTCTCTTTAAACAGCGTGAGACTGCTTTTAAGACGCTTTACCACACATTTAATCAAACAACTGCCATTTCCTTCATGTTGAAGGAATGACAACAATGAGTCTTCACTGTAGGAGGAATCTAAAACATGAACATCGTAAATTTATTTTGACAGGAGGATAAAATGAAAGACAAAAGGAAAATTACCAAGGTGTGTTAAAAACTTAAGAACATTGTTGTTGCGCCACTTTTCTGTAAAAACGTTGTTGGCTTTGATTCCAGTGCAACAAGGCTGCATCACTCTTGTTTGTTTCAGTTTGAACAGACATCTTGGCGGCTTGGTATTTGTGTGCACTGTAAAAATTGTGGCCCTGCTTAAATTAAAAAAATTGATGTC
>NC_056505.1:32865096-32872120 GCF_014905685.2 Nematolebias whitei
ATGTATGAATCTTTCTGGGCAGCACGGTGGCACAACTGGTAGAGCTGCTGCCTCTCAGCGAGAAGGTCCTTGGTTCAAACCCCGGTCCAGGGGCCTTTCTGGGTGGAGTTTGCATGTTCTCTCCGTGCATGCGTGGGTTTTCTCCGGGTGCTCCGGTTTCCTCCCACAGACCAAAAACATGCATGTTAGACTGATTGGTAACTCTAAATTGTCCCTAGGTGTGAATGAGAGAGTGAATGGCTGTTTGTCTCGTTTGTCTCTATGTGTCCCTGTGATGGACTTGCGACCCGTCCAGGGTGTACCCCGCCCCTCGCACAGTGATTGCTGGACATGGGCACCGGCGACCCCCGTGACCCAAAATGGAATAAGCGGGTAAAGATAATGGATGGATGGATGAATCTTTCTGTAACTTGTTTTTATGTATGTGAATGTTACTGTTCAGTGCCCTGAGACGACTTCTGTTGTGACTTGGCTGGATTGAATTGAATTACAATATTAGTTTTATCTAAATGATTGTCTACAGAAGATAATCGCCCAGTTAATCTCCAAATTCATTTAAAAGAAAATAAAACAGATAAATGAACTAAGTGTGCACAGAGAAACGAGCACCAATCAGCTGCAGCACTGGCCTGACCTGCATGATGAGGGATGTGCTTGTAGCCACATTGGGTTCTTTGGACTGCAGCTGACGGTGGGAGTAGTTCAGGCCGTCCCAGGAGGCGCTGACCATGTTGACCACGTTGGCGTGGACCACCGTGAAGTAGGTGAGGCGCCTCGGAGCGATGCGCAGCACGCTCAGGTTGTTGTACAGCGCCGACGCGCTGTTTTTGATCTGGATGCTCTTTTCCTTGTGATACATGAAGCAGCCTCGGTTTAAGTTGGTTGAAGCTTGTGTGCTGCTGATCTAAAAACAAATAAAAAGGAAAAATGAAGGTCACAATAATGGAAGTCGTATTTAAGTTTTAAGCATATCTGTTATTCGCGTGGTAACGATTTAGCTGCAAGCTAAGCATGCTAGCAAGAAGGTAAGCTATGGTGGATAAAATGCTACAAAACGTACAAATATTTAACACTCTGCTCACACCTTTGTTTCAAATTACACAGCGTTTAACTTGACGTCACTGGCACGATTTAATTTATCCTTACATAAGGGAATGAAGCGCTTTACTTAGCAACAAGATTACTTAAGCTCATAGACGTGTACTGTTTGCGTCCTCCGCAGCCATAGAGACGACGTACTTCTACGTATTACGTCATCGTTGCGTGCTCAGTTGCTAAGCAACCGTAAATTTCTCAGGAGTACGGATCTCGTCTTGAGCCACTCTCATCCTGTTAGTTTTAGTAAGTAACATATTATTTTATAGTGCAGTGTTCGTTTCTAAATGTGGATTAGTTTATTTTAACAAGTTTAAATAAAGGTAACTATTTTTTTTTAAATTGTTTATTTTTGGGGACGTTTCGCTTCGTATCGGAGGAGCTTCCTGGAAGATAGCGTCAGTCTGAACTAAAGCTACTAGTCCAAAGCTATAAAAAATACTAAACGTTATATATATATATATATATATATATATATATAAAATAGTCCAAATGACTTCGTATGAATTTACAAGGTCTACCATTCACTGGATGAGCTGGTAGTCTAATGCATCCCTGCTGCAGGTCAAGGATAATGTTTAAATTAATAACAGACATTTTCTGTGATTTTGAAAAAAGTTGCATAGTTAAACTGATTTTTAAATTAAACTGAAATGGAAAAAAATGCCTTAAGAAATAGTCACTGAAATAAACCAGTCAGTCTGTTTGTTTATTGTGGTAAACATAAATCACTGCCAGTCTTTAACGCAGCTGAAGAACTCTCCAACTAAAAAGTGTTATAAGTTCATCTTCTTCTTTTGGCTGTTCTGTCTTCAGGTGTCACCACTGTGAGTCATTCTTCAAGTCTTCTGTTCTCACTAATGTTATTAGTTAATGTGCATAAAGTGTGTAATTTTGTTCATCAGTTTATTTAACATCGTTTTCTGCTATCAGCCCTACAGCCTCCAGTACAGAACTTTTTATTCATCACGTTCAGGTTTCAATAACCCCCACTCATCTGCAAAGAACATTTCTATCTCTCACAGATTTTATTTTATTTTTTCCCCCTGAAGGAATCATCCCAAGGGATCAATAAAGTTTTATCTAATCTAATCTAAGATTCACAGCATGCATGCAGTGTCTTGTTAAAAACATAAAAAAGTCTAAGTATCATTTACTGTCTGCTGACACACAGATATTAATGAAGATCTTTGCAGATGACAGGACTTCGCTTATGATGCAGAGTAAAATTTAAAAAAGAGAGTACTGTACTGTCCTCCACTGCTCCTGATTTACTGACACACTTCATGTGCACAACCGTTCAGCTTCACAAACTGTGGTTGTGTCAGGTTGTCAATCATCCTGATAGATGTGGAAGTCTCAAACTGTAAATTTTGGATTTTTGTATAAACCAAAGCACAGGAACTTTCTTTTGCCTCTGACTAAAATTGAAGAGGCAATGCTGAATCCCATAGAGGTGCTTAATGTAATCTGAGGAGACTGCGGCTGACATCATCTTGGTCTGCAGTCTTGTTTCAGGTATTTCTTCTGCTCAGACGTTGTCTTCACTGATCCTGAATCAAACCAAGGCGCTTGTTCGCTACCTGACAAAAGATCAAGATCCATAAAAGTGGAAAAGGTTTTAAGCTGCAGTACAGTTTTATCACTGTTGTGAGTTTACAATGGAAACAGCATTCTTCAAAACCATTTCAGTTTTTACTTGTGCAATTTTTGTTTTGTCTTTGGTTGCAGGAGACTTGAACCAAGATGCCTCGCCTTGCATCCAAGGCCAAATCTAACAAACCAAAACAAAGACCACCTGTCAAGGAGACCACGCCTACGGAGTCTGAACAGAAAATGGAATATATCATCCCTGGCCGCCTTAGTCGACCCCACTGGAACGATATGTTGATCCAGGAGGAGACAGATGAAATAGTGGGGGGAATTATGGATGAACTGCTTGGCAAAGTCACGGACCGCTGTCATAAGTTAGACATTGAAAGACAGGTAAAATTGAAACATCTTTTTATGTGAATTCAGCTTAATATTCCAAACCAACACTCAATGGATGAGAGATCTGTTAATATGTATTCATTTCAGTCATACACATACTGACACTTATATTTACTTGCGTTCTTTGTTTTTTTTTTTTTGTTATTAAGCTTATACCCTACACTGTATTTTGGGCTGGGGAGTACCTCACACAGACTGTGGAGCAACAGTTCTTGTATCTGGATGAAAGGGAAGGGCCAGAGGAGGAAATCTGTAGAACAGAAGACTCTGAGCCAACGCCTGCAGCTCCAGACTCTTGGGCTGAGGGATGTGTGCCTGTTGTAAAAGCTTCAAACCAACCTCACTGCACATCACAACAGGTGGTCCTTTCTGCAGAAATGCTTTTCAAGTTTATTAAAAATGTGTTTGTATTCATATCTACCATGTGTTTTTAGATTTCTTTATTACAGAAGCTTGACAATGACCAAGTCCCCGTGCAAACAGAGCCAAGAGTAAAAGAAAAAGTGAATGCTTTTGCCCCAACAAACCGCCCTGTACAACAAGCTGAAAGAGAAGCATGGCCCAGTGAGGCTTTCATTGGCCCACCCTGTGCTGAGCCTTGTCCTCGCTCACCAGGAAAAACCAAACAAAAGAAGGAACATGCAAACATACGGCCCAAGATGGTTCCAGTCAAAACACTCTCATCCACTTCCAGCTCCGTTAGAAGAATGCATGACGAGATAAAGAGTGACAAAACAGAAGATCCTGCTTTTAAAGGAAGACCTACATCAGCGTATGAGAAGTGCCAGCCTATACCAAAGCTGGATCCGTCTCGCTTGCCTCAACGTTACATGGTCCCAGAGTATGAGATTCTGGACGACCCCAAAAAACCTGGTGGACTACTCAGACTTGAGCCAACATTAAACAAGCGTCAAACTGAGAGGAAGATAAACTCACCAATCAGCCCCAAGGATCAGCCACAAACATTTTCAGAAAGAAGTGAGGATGGTGTCTGTATGTCCAGTAACAAAAAGGAACAGTGTGGGCTGTGTGAACCTCGCAGGTTGGACCTGAATATTCTGGCCGAGGGTGTTTCTCTCCTGGACTTACAGGATGTTGAGCGCAGCCCTGTAAAATCGAGCAGTCCTTCAGAGTCTACCGAGATGAAGCCGATTCGAAGTGATGCTGCTGTGCCGATGTTTTCAGTTGACCAGGTAACAGCAGGTCCAGCACCTCGACTCATTCCACCGAGTCAGTCCATGAACTGTGACAGAGATGATTTCAGGTGAAGGTACTTAGAGATTATTAGATTTTAGGAGCAGAATGAAATGAAAATATTACTCAAATTCTAAAATGTGGCATTTGTTGGGGGAATGTTTGAAAAAAAAAAATCTTCTAATAAAAGTTATTTATTCTTCCCTAAGTGGATGTGTCACACTACATTCTCAGTAAAACACATAAAACATGAATATTTTCCAAAAAAGTACTTGGTAAATTGCCATATAGTTTACAGTCAATGTTATACAAAGTAATATATGTGTTTGATTTTTTTTACATTCTAGTTTTCAGTTTTGTAAACATTTTAAAATTAAATCAACAATTATGTGTAACTGCTGAACTGTCGCCTGCAACTTAAACTCCAGCACATCATGAGAAATTTGTCTGAACACAGTTTATACGTTTCTATTTACACAACAAAGTCATACGACTTTCAAATGAACCCGTTGCTTGTACTAATGCAGTTAGTCAAACTTTGTTGCAGTTTTCTCAGTTCAGCTGGTTACACTTTGAAGATGACGCACGCTTACTTACAGTTTGGTGGTGTTGGACTATAGCAGGTTCCAAAAGGCTTCTTGAACTAAATACCTAAAAATAAAACTACTTGTAACTAGAGAAACTGCATTTCCTATAAAAATGCATAATGATAGCTGAGTGCTAAATGATTTTCAGAAAGTCAGAGTTAGAGATTCTTTACTGTTGTTCGCACCTCATGTGGTGGAGCGAAATTATGTACACAGGGTCCCAGTTACATCCAACAGTAAAATGTAAAAGAAAAACAGTAATAACATCTAAGATATGAACTAAGAAAAACATCAACTAAAAATACACTAATCACTAATAGCATAAAAACATTATGTCGAACAGCAGCACGAACATGAGTCTGTGTGAGCAGAAGAGATGAACACATCAACATGAAACAGATCAGCAGCAACATGAAACTGATCAGCAGCAACATGATGTGATTTTTCACAGTGATTATTCTGGTTAGAGATTCATGAGTCTAACAGCCTCAGGGTAGAAGCTGTTCCTCAGTCTAGTGGTTCTACACTTAATGCTCCTCAGCCTCCTTCCAGAGGGGAGTGGGGCAAAACGTGTGTGCTGGGTGAGTGGGGTCCTTCATGATGCAGGTGACCCTCTTCCTGTATCTGGAGGTGTAGATGTCTGTGATGGTGGAGAGACTGACTCCAACATCTTCTGTGCAGCCTTCACCACTCTCTGCAAAGCTTTTCTTTCTGCAGCTGTGCAGCCTCCATGTCACACGTTGATGCTGGAGCACAGGATGCTCTCCACTGCACACCTGTAGAAGGAGGTGAGGACTGAACTTCCCAGACCAGCTCGTCTCAGCTGCCTGAGGAAGTAGAGTCTCTGATGAGCTTTCTTGATCAGACTGGTGGTGTTGTTGCTCCAGCTGAGGTTGTTGTTCATGTGTACACCCAAGTACTTGTAGCTGGAGACCACTTCCACCGCAGATCCTCTTATGTTCAGGGGGTGTAGGTGTTTTTGTTCCTTCTGAAGTCCACAGTCATCTCCTTTGTCTTCTTCACATTGATGTGAAGGTTGTTCTCTTTGCACCAGCTCTCCAGGTGTTCCACCTCCTGCCTGTAGCTGGACTCATTGTTTATGATGCATCTCACCACCACTGTATCATTTGCTGAAAGCTGCTTAAAAAGCCAGAGTTTATTTAAAATACATCAATAGCTAAGAATTTGAGATGAAGCTGCAAGAAGCACAAAAAGCAATAAACACCTAAAAATGCAGAAAAAGTTTGAAATAAGGTTAAAATAAGTTTAAATGTGCAGAGAAGCAGTTACAGCAAAAAAAAAAAAAATTTGCTAAAAGTAGTGTGAATAAAGGCACAAGCAGAGAAGAAGCTAGTAAATGCTGTCAAGTTTAACATTTCCTTAATGATTATTAAACTGAAGCTCTTTAAAAGGGGTGATTTTTGACCTTGATGACTTTATTTGACCTGTGACCTTGAAATGAATTCAAAAAATTGATGGTGTCCAGCTAAGTTTGACATTTCTATGTTAAATGGTTACCAAATTACATGTATAGCAATAAAAATAGGTGACCTTTGACCTAGTGGCTCTAATAAACACCATCGCTGATCCATGAAGTGTCCAGCTGTGAAGTTTGACATTCCTACGTTGCACTGTTGCAGAGTTAGAGCTCGGACAAAAAAACTGTCCATGGATTGATGGACAGCAGGCGTTATCGTTGGTGGCCATTAGATTTTTATTTAACCTATAACAGAACACGATGAACCAAAGAGTTCAGATCAGTAGGAGGACGCTTAACTAGTCAAATAAAGCTAAAACCAGCACAGACGTAGACAATCAGAACAAAATGCTGATGAGAGAGAGAGAGACAGAGAGAGAGAGAGACAGAGACACAGAGAGAGAGAGACAGAGAGAGAGAGAGAGACAGAGAGAGAGAGACAGAGAGAGAGAGAGAGAGAGACAGAGAGAGAGAGAGAGAGAGAGACAGAGAGAGACAGAGAGAGAGAGACAGAGAGAGAGAGAGAGAGAGACAGAGACACAGAGAGAGAGAGACAGAGAGAGAGAGACAGAGAGTCATGAACAAGATGAACATTTTGGCAACTGAATAACTGAAATAGCTTAAAACCTGTGAGGTGTCATCATGGGTTACATAAATACCCATATTTAAAAAAAAAAAA
>NC_056505.1:32872220-32874165 GCF_014905685.2 Nematolebias whitei
TTGATATAAAAGCTGATTCTGAGTTTGTAACTGAAGACTGTCAGCTGGATTCAGGAGCAGGCCGTCATTCACCTGCTTGCTGCTGATACATTTTCAGGTGAAGGACGTGGTGCATCGTTTGTCTTCACATGTGAAGAATTACTGTGAAGAGAGAACCAAATGAATAATGCCACTATTGTAATGGAACATAACACCGGATCACACTGTGTCACAAAGATATGTAAAGTTTTAGTCATGTAGTTGAACTTGAGTCACAGGTGAAGACTGTTTATCTTACATTTTTATATCTTTTCAGACAGGAAGAAATGCCTAAATGAACAGGTGAATGAGCATTTTCTGGGTCATCATCAAGCCCTCTAACGTTCTCCTCCACCCCCCCTGCTCCCATGTGTCCCTTACCTCACTTTAATTGGCTACCCGCTTCGTTACAAGTAGGGCCCACTGCTCCAGGCTGTCTGGCCTTCTTCGTTCTCAGCATAGATCTCTCTGACAGCTGTCTCCGTATGATGATCTTGCAATGACCTTCAACTATCTCACATGTCCAGTTTTCAGCTTCTCCTGTTGGGTTGTGTTGGTCAAAAGGAGCACTGACGGAGGAGCGGGCTGGGGATCTTTGAGACGGACTGGATGAGCTGAAGGATGAATTGCAGGAACTGCAGGAGCAAGAAGATGAGCAGCAGGAGGAGCAGCAGGAGGCAGATGAGGAGCTTGGAGAGGAGACTGAGCTTGGTGTGAGGTTCGAAGGAGTATCAGGGAGTGTGTTAGGAGGAGGCTTGACCTTGGAGGCTGCACAACTCGTAGGTGTTGGTGTTCTTTTAAGAATCAGCCATGGATAATATGGCTGCTTGACATTTGGAACTAATTCGGCCGTCCAAATGTAGCCCTGATTAACCTGAAGACAAACAGAAATAAATACAAATTTAATCTGCGGCAATGTTGGCAACAATTATTTACAACACTGTTCTAGTTGAACCACTACAATGAAGTGTTTCATCAATAAAAAAATACTGTTTATTATGACTTTTGTTTTCAAAATATACAGTTTAATATATATATATATATATATATATATATATATATATATATATATATATATATATATATATATATATATATATATATATGTGTGTGTGTGTGTGTGTTTGTCCAAATAATAAAAGGTAATTAAAGTAAATACTGTATATAAACAAAAAACTTTATTTAAAAAATCCATTAAATATTAGCTTATACCTGTTTTGAATTTGCACGTGGCTAAGACTGTTATTTGATTTATTTTTAAACTAATGATACAAGACTTATATTTTGCTAACTTTAAATGTTATTATGGTCTAAATGTGTCTGGTTTTTTTTTTTTTGTAATCAGTGGTAAATTTGATCAAACGTCGATTAAATTTTATAATTTCACCCATTAAAGTCGCAGCTAGCTTAACGGAGTTGTAGCATTTTGATTACTGCGGGATTTTACAAATGCATGATTGTTAAAAAATTAATAATTAAATTTTAAAAACTCACTTTTTTCATGATGAAGCTTCAGCCCTTGGTGTTAACAGGTGGTTGATGTTAGAAGAAGAAAGTTGTGGAGCTGAAATCGTGTTTTTAAAGTTAAAACCAACAAACTTTTATGCTAGCAGACTGTTTTAATCACGTGCTCTGATGGAAACTGACCATCTTCACCAGACTGGTCAAACTTTGCTTTTTAATGTCTAAAATTAGTTTCTGTTTCTTTAGGCTGAACTAACACTACAGATTTATTTATTTTTATTTCTATTTTAATTCAGTTTACTTAGATATCTGGCTTTACAATGACGCTTCACAATTGAAAAAAGTAAGTTTATGTATAAAGTACTGTCAAAATGCAAGTATTGTCAACATGCAAGCACTGTCAACATGCAAGTACTGTCAACATGCAAGCACTGTCAACATGCAAGTACTGTCAACATGCAAG
>NC_056505.1:32874265-32883768 GCF_014905685.2 Nematolebias whitei
CTCGTCATCATATCTGCCTGGCGTTAATGTGGGAGTGATTGAGGAGGGCTGTGTGAGCAGGCTGACAGAGCTCATCTCTGGTCCATGATGCATGGCTTCCCTGGGCCTCCCTGCTGCCCCATTACACCCTGATTAATTGGCCCTGCTTAAGTCAATAACTCATCCGTTAAAAAAACAAAAAAGCTCCAGTGGAGGGAAGGGAGAGAGGTGATGAGGAACACAAAAGGAAGGGCCCAGAAGAGAGAGAAAAGGCAAAGAGAGAAAGAAGACAATGGAGGAGCCAAACATCTCTGTGAAAACAGCTGAAAATGATTTAAATCCACGCCTTTATTAGAGTTTAAAGGCAATTACTCTCTCCACTTGTGTTCTAGTAATGAGTTGACTTGGTAAAACAGTTTGCTGCTTGAAATATATTTTTAAGACTCAAACCACTGAAATGTGAGTTATTTTTATTGCTTCCTTAATTTGTACTTCTACTGCAGCAAAATGTCAGAAGTCCATCTTTGCTACCTTACCTTCACACTTCACCTGCGCTGTTGGGTGGCTGACTGTGAGCCTTGTTCAGCTGAACCGAACGCTCAGCCAGTCAAGTGTGGGTGACAATTTGATCCCCCTTTGATTGAAAGTGGGCTGAAATTTGTCTCAAGCTTCCTCTTAAATAATGAAGATACAGTAAAGACAAGGCTGATGGAGACAGTTTCACAGCTGCACTAAACTGGCTCCTACATGTTGGATCATGAGAAGTTAGAGACGAGCCACAAAGCTGACGTATGAAGCTCATTTAAAAGATCATTTAAGGACATTAGAGCACCACGTTAAAGTGAACTTTTTAAAACCAAAAGCACATTTTAATTTTAACGTTTGCATCTTTTGCACTAACATGTAAATATGAATAAATAATTTTGTCAGCTGAAAGCTTCTCAGTGTTTGGGTTCATGGTCTCATAATTAATAACTCAAATGATTAAGACTTAAGTTTACGTCAACAATAACAGCATGGTAGGACTTTCCTTTCATCTGAGGGGGGCAGCATGAGTCTTCTTCCAGACCTCGGCAAAGTGGTTTCACATTTATACAACTGTTTGAACTGATGAGCTGAAATCTGAAGTTGTTCAGAAATGGCTCCAATAAAACTTTTCCAACATGTGCAAATCTATAATTATTCTTCGTAAGTCTTCACTGAGTTCCTTGGACTTTCCCATGTTCTGAGAAGTGGTCAGTCCACTGAGTTTTGTCAAGCAAATTTGATTCATGCTGGCAAAGAAAATCTCCCTGTTGTACTCAATCAAGACCACTAAGGAGAGTAACCCTTCCTGACCTGGGTTGGCACAGTCCAGGTTCCAGCCCGGGTTCTGCATCTTTACATTGGGCGGTACTGGCTCACTCCCAGCTTGATTTTTGGAATCCAGAAACCCCTGGTTCCATGCAGGTGACCCAGGCCAAAGATCTGACGTCAACAGACTGCAGGCCATTAACTGGTCCACTGACCTATTATGTACAAGTGAGTGCAAACAAGCTAACATTAGCTAGCATCGTGTAACAGCAGGTTAGTAATATTACTCTAAGTAAGGCTTCAAATTCCACCAAACCGGTCATGAGTTGTTAAGCAAATCTTTTTTTTTTTGTATTTGAGCAGAGCAGGGAGTTTGTCCTACTGCACTTGAATGCAGCCCAACAGTAACCAGGTGCATTTAGAGACCCAGCTACAGCTAAATGATGCTTTGGGGTACCGGGGGTAAGATGTACAACGTCCGGGGTCCTGATATAATAGACTTTTTAAAATGTATTTATTTTTTGCTTGATTCAACGTTCAAGGTTCTTTCTTGTCATTCACATCTCGTGGTACACGAGGTGGAACAAAATTGTGTACTCCACATCCCAGTTACACCCCAAAATAGCCAAATACGTATAAAAAAAGAAACAGTATACAAGGATCTATAGACTAAACAATAAAAATGTAATATAATACGATGTGTTAAACAGCAGCCTGAACATGTTCATGTTCAGCCTCATTCATGTTAATTAGTTTTACTTGGAATAAGAATGTTGTTTCTCTGACCACAGAACGTTATCTGGCCTATCTGAGTAAGCTAATGTGAGCTTGTGTGTCACACTTATGCTACTTCTGGCTTAATTTCGCACCACGTGTTGCACCTTTTTTAGTCTTACAGAATTTTCTTTATTTTGTATCTTATTTTCTTGTAAAGGGAGGTGTCTGGGACCAGACTGTTGAAATGCTCATTGCAGCTCCTCTCTGTTTTTTATGTCTCAGAAAGACAATAAAGGATTGTCAGCACAGGTTCATCCTGTCTTCCTTCACGCACCACATGGCAGAACACAGCGCAGAGTAACAAAAGACAGCCGGTTACCACAGCTAGCATGAGCTTACCTTCTTAGGTCATTTTGAACTCCCTCATGAGCATGAAACTTCTCCATGGCCTTGTACACGATATCCTCCTGCTGTGTCTAGCAGCATGCAGCTTTCTCTGCCTCTGTTGCAACTTGTTTTTCATGAGCGAACAATAAACAATAGCATGAGATCCATGCATTCTATTGTTGGGTGTCACAAAAATAACATTGCATGAGCCTCGAGCGTTTTTGCTACGACGATCCTGCCCACATGGAAAAAGGCTGTGCAGCGCCGGGGAAGACCAGTGTCAGGCTGGACCAATGTAAAAACACCAATTTTGGCCAGTTAAACTTGATTGTAGAGCCTCCAGCTTCTTGTTAAAAAACAGGTGTATGTACAAAGTATGTATATATCTAGGCTAATATGAATAACTTTGACCCTGTGTGGATTAGAGAAAATCTATTTAAAAAAAGGTCAACCTTGTACTCCCAGTTTTTCTTTCTAAAACTTATTGAAGTTGTTATAATTTTTCCACCCTGACAAAAAAAAAAATCATCATTCTGATTAGAAAAAATCATTAAAAGACCCAAACTAATACAACATTTATACCCAGGATAGTTTAGTGTCCACAGCTAACATTAAGCAGTTGACCATAAGTCCTGGAGAAGACAAAAAGTGTAAACTTTATATAAAACGTTTAGTCGTCAGAAGTTAACAAGCTGCTGTAAAAAGCATTTATCGCCTGTGTTCTCTCTCCCTCTCCAGCTGCAGACCATAGATCCCAGCCCTGAAAAGCAGATTACAGCTAATCACCACAGACACTTAGATCACCGTTCTGATCAAACAACAGCTCAGCTGTAATGTCAACATGCACTCACTTGGATATCCACTTGCTGAGCGATGGATTTGAAAGCAGGGCCTCTGTTATCTTTGTTATGGTTTGAAGAGCTGACATGTTTGACAGCGGTGAATGTAAGTAGCAGTGTTATGACATGTCTGAGCGACCATGAAAAAGGCAAAATACTGAGGGCCCCGGCATGGGCGGCTCTTCACACCGGCCCTGACACGACACAGATAAGAGTGAATAAACACAATGAACTGGACTGATTTCCTCCATTGTCTGTGAACTGAAGAGGCTTTTGTTTGAGGATGTCTTTGGATTCATTGGTTTCAAGTGTCTGTTTACAAGTCGGAGGCAACAAAAGAGGGCACAAACTTGTGAAAAGGTGAACAACTGAACAGGTAAGTTCATTCCATCATCTTCCAGTCTCCAACAGTGCAATCATCACCATCTTTTAATCTTCACCTTCTAGCAGATGAAACAGACAGCCTGGCTCCTTCCTGCTCGCTGCACAGATAGGGCTTATATCCCCCACCACCACCACACACAGAAGCTGAGCAGAGCTGTCACAGCACACATATGAGCCTCGCCTGGCCTCTGAGGAAACATGGCCCCGCTCCAGTCATAAATAATAATGGGATTGGCTACATGACACGTTGAGTGATGGGGCCCCTCTCAGAACTCATTTACATGGCTTTGTGTAGCAATCATCGGCCCCCTAATGTAGCGCTAAGCAAATGAGCCTTTTGGAATATTGTGCAATTTATCGCAAGTCAACTGGCACCGGGCGGGCGCTCTATAAATCACACTCAAACACATGCCCCCAATGACAGCTAAATCAACATGGAGTAATTGCTCTGAAATGTGGAGGAAGCGAGCAGGCAGGCTGGACAAAGCAGTGGTGGTGGTGCTGGGGACGTGTTGTGTTTCTAACCTCTCTGTGACTCTGGAAATGTCCCATTCAGATGTTGAGGAGAACTGTAGGAGCCTCACGTGGTTAATGAATGAGTGCAGGCTTAAAGGAAAGAAAGACTTCACCCCTCTGACTGACCAGCAGAGGGAGCGGCAACTGACTGGAGAACACAACGAGCTGGTAAACCAGGAGACTGAGACCAGTCAGCTGCTGTGAATGACTAACTAGATTTTGTGTGTGTGTGTCTGAATGCTTGTGGAGGGGTCTATTTGAAGCTGTCAGCACTGCTGTGTGAATGTGTGTGTGTCCATGTGTGTGTGTGTGTGTGAGAGAGTGAGCGAGCAAACACAAACCTGTCCATCAGTGTCCATTATGCTGACAGCGAGTGAGATTAATGACCACAGGGTCAGAGAGATGCACACTGCCCCGCCCTGTGTGAGAGCACACACACACACACACACACACACACACACACACACACACACGCACACACGCACACACACACAGAACTGGATGAGAAGCTGCAAAAAGCAATAAAAAAGACAAAATGAAAACAGATTTCGTCGGTGTGTTTTAAACTCGAGTCAGCATTCGTTCAACATGACACTCACTGCTGACATACTGTTTTCTATTTGATGCACAGAAGATATAATGTTATATTTCTGTTTCTGAATCATTTTTAAACATACAACTATGAAACAGCACCAAAGTGTCCCTGGACAAGACACTGGACCCCTCACTGCCTCTGATGTGTGTCCCATCAGTTTATGAATGTGATAAAGCTCTGATTAGTTTCCTTAGAATGATTGGTTCAATTAGCTTTGTAGAGATGTAGTAGAGTGCTGTATGAATGGGTAAATGAGGACACAGATTGTAGTGTAAAGTGCTTTGAGTGTCTTCAAAAGATAGAAAGGGTCTATATAAGTACAGTCCATTTACCATAACAACATACATGTATGTCATTTTGCTCATTTTTACAGAAGAACTGATGAACTGAATTGATCAGTGATTGGTTTGCACACAAAGGAGCTCCTCAACTTTGAACAATTTTCCTGAAAATTCATTTTCTCAGAGGACACGTCATCTCTGAATATCTCTAACACACCCAACATGTCTCGCACTTTATTTGCACTCCTGTATCTGCTCTTGTATTGTATAAAATTGATTCTGGTACTTAATCTGTCCTCAGTGGGTACTGATGCCTGCCTCTTTTTCGTATCTTACATTTTTTTTAAAGATAGCATCTTCTAAATGAAAAAAGTAACATTCCTTTAAGGAAACCATATTTCCTGTTGCATTACATCCCAGCATTTTAAACAAAAGTATCACAAAATCAGTTAGAGCTCCAAGTATGAGTCTCAGCTCTCACAGCAACACTTTTATTCGAAGTATCTGTAAAACAGACTGAGTTGCATCCATTTTTGTGTTAGCTGCAGTGGCCACTGATTCCCTAATCTAATCAGTTTTAGATGTACATTAAAGGATGACTTCCTGTGAGTTACAATGGAATTTGTCCAGTGGTTCAAGAGATTTTTAGCTGATAGATAAATCTTGCAATTACAGCCAAACTTTCATAATAGTGGACATTAATGATAACATGTAAAGGCTGACAGTTTTCTGATGCCTAAATGAAATATCTAACATTATTTGATTGAAATATTATGCAGAGATAGCACAACAGCGTCATCGGGCGTAAATTCACTTCTTCAGACGGACCAGCTGTAGAAACACCACGTGGAGCTCAGACAGAACTTTATCCCCTCCTTAGATTGTGATGGACTCGTTCAAAGCAAGACAAATGAATACAGAGACAAAACCCACAAGAAATGCTCTACATTTCAGACCAGTCTCAACTAAAAGATGGTTACACTGATCATTCAGTGTCTTCTTCATCCTCTGATTTGAGCATGGACTTTGTTGGTCTGATTTAAAGTGTTTTCTCACTTTTATAAACTGGGCAATGCAAAAGTCTGCAATAATTATGAGTGGACAGACTCAAACCTGGAGGTCATTTAGGGTTCTCAAACTTTTTGGGTTCAGGGACCCCTTCCTTACAAGGGAGAAAAAGTTTCAGGGACGCCCTCAGGACCCCCTATAAATGTTTATACTTTTAAACACGGAGTATTTTTCATTCAAGACACAATTAATTAAAAGCATGTTTAATGTCAACTTGCAAAATTTACAGTTCTGAGACAATCAACAGTATCAAAAAACACTTTAAAACTTTAACTATTCACATAATGAACAGAAATGTGTTGCCACTTCTTCAAATTATTACAGAAAACTCTTGACATAAAACTGAACAGAATCATAACAGTAGTACAGCAGTAGTCAAACCAAACAACAGGGCTTCATTTGTAAACCGATCGATGCTGGAATGCAAATAGCGGATGGTCCTCCCCCAGAAAATTTTGAATCAATTAGATGTGATTTCCTGCATTTTGGTGTATTTTAAGAGGTTGTTAAACATCTACGTGCTTGTAAATAATTTTGTTTGTGGACCCCAAGCACCGGCTCGTGGACCCCAAGCATCCAGGGACCCCAGTTTGAGAACCACTGATTTAGAGGATTAGAGAGAAAAGCTACAGATTATATCTGAGACGGCCTGGAGGTCATTTCATGCTCCATTTGAAGCCCAACAGTCAACTCATGGTCACATGGTTGCAGGACATTTGTTTTTGCGTACACCTTTTATAGTCCACGAGATGCACGGTGCAGAGCTCCCCCTCTAGACGCAGTATACGTCACGACGTGGGTTTCTTCAACTTTGCCCCTGCATTTGCTGTTTGGCCACAAATCAGTCACAAAGGAACTTCCATAGTTTTGTCTCTTCATTGCCCAACGTCTGTGCAGTCTCCATCCTGGTTTTCATAATTTTGACTATCTTTATAAGAGTCGTATAGCTGGATGTATATTCTGACGGCCTCGGCCAACTGCTCCTCAAAGCTGCCCATGCTGCACAACAGCTGGCTGCTGGAAGCGGAGTAGTTGAAGCAAAATGGCAACATTTCTGTTCATGTGCTTTTCTGCAGAAACAACTCATCCACAAATTTCTGACTAATCACACAATACTTGGCACAAACTCATGTGAAAAAAGTTCAGTCTGGGCCTTGTGTCGAGAAAAGGCAAACAAAACTATCATATTTTCTGGCGTATAAGTCACAGTTTTTTGCATAGATTTGTCAGTCCTGTGACTTATACGCAAAAGTGACTTATATCGAAATTACTGCCGTACTTGTCGCACCGCCCTATAAGTCGCATCAGTCCAAATATGTCTAAAAAAGTGGAAAAATCCATAAATATGTCGTTTTGCCATATAAGTCGCATCTATTATGCATCACCGCTGACGCCTTGCGTTTGCTACGCTTAACAAACCAGTTATGTTGGCACTAAAAGTTTGTTCCACTTTGGAGTAAGCAGTTGGGCGAAGAATCAGTTTTGTGTTGTGTGTTTCCTTGACTGATGAAGCCTTCTGGATGGAAGGTGAAACGTTTCAGCACAAAAAATAAACTGTCCAGACGACCAGACTGAAAATTGTTGGACGTGATTTTCATTTCAGAATTATGTCAACGAGAGCCAATTTCCTCGGCTTTAGATGGAATATTATTTATTAGTGTTTTAGCTTCCTAACATTGAAGAACTTTAAGCACATACTTCACATGAGATCAGGTGGTTGCTGTCGTTGACTCGTTTTCTCACCAGTGTTGTGCAGGTGGTGCACAGCTCTCACTCACTGAAGGGGTGGGGCAGGCAGTTCTCAGTTAACACAGACATCCTGTAGTTAAATGTCAGGATGTATAATATGTCTCCTGGTAAAGTGAAGCTATAGTAAAATCCACAGCATATAGTTTACTCAAATGCTATCAATTAATTTGATTTGGTTTGATGATAAAATTTGGCGGTGGTAGCTCGGTGGTCTGCAGTCTTGTAATTGTGAGACTGTAGGTTTGAGCCCAGGTTGCTTCTGGAAGGGCTTCCAGTTTAAAAAAAACAACAAAAAAAAACGATTGAAAAATCTTTCATGGGAGTTTGCTCGCTCTGGCAACCCCTAATAAAAGAGCAGCCAAAATAAAAACAAGTTTAGTGATGATGAAGAAAAGAGTCTTTGTTTTGACACAACGTTCCACTCCCCACAGTTCACATGGTTTTTCTCTCCCACCCACATCGATTTAATCTCAGTAAGGCTCTTCTCTTGTTGTGTCCAGATGATTTTTCAGTTCCAGATATCAAAATGTAAGTTTTCGGGCACAGAAAATATGACCGTACATATATACAGTGGTGGTTGAAAGTTTGTGAAATCTATAATTTTCTACATAAAACATAATCAGATTTTCACACAAGTCCAAAAAGTAGATAAAGAGAACCTAGTTAAACAAATGAGACAAAAATATTAAACTTGGCCATTTATTTATTGAGAAAGATGATCCAATATTACATTTTTGTGAGCGGTAAAAGTATGTGAACCATTGAATAGGGCACTAAAGTGTCATCCTCGTTTCAGTATGTAAACCACAGTTTGTGCCAGGTGAGGCAACGTTATGTTTAAAAATGTAACTTCAGGCAACTTACTGTCACTAACTCTGAAACACAACTTTTTATTGTTTTGTTGTGATTTATTTTCCAGACAGATGTTGCATGTGCCACTGTGTACAACACCTGTGTACCTCAAACGTTTTGCTAATGCAGTGTCTTTGGTTCATTGGTAGTGTTGTCAACTGCTCTTCTAGTTATGCAGATGTTGGTTCATAAACTCAATTATTGGCATTTGTTGCCCATTGTAGATTTTTATTTTTGGCAAAAAAAAAAAAAATCCCACCAAAACAAGAATCTAAAAAAGATAAGTCTGCTGGACATTCAAAAAACAAAACAAAACAAAAAAAAGTAGAAACGTTTCATCTCTCATCCAAGAGACTTCCTCAGTCTGAGGTGCTGTTTTCAGCTCAGTCTCTTAAATAGCACCTTCTCAGAGTGGATCAACCAGTTTGCTGCTGACAACCAAAACCAGCTGATCACATGCTCAAGAAGGACCATCAGCCTAACAATGGATCATTAGCACACTGATGGCTGTTTACTATTCACAGAGGGTTGAGTGAAACTAGCAATCACAGCATTGTAAGAGGGGGACAGTTGAACCCGGAGGCCTCCACCCCTGTTTAATGATGGACGATATCTTTTCACAAAGATGGCCTCCTTTACTCCTCTCTCAAACCATCGTTCCTCTCTGTCCAGGATGTGAACATCTTCATCCCTGAAAGAGTGACCGCTGGCCTGGAGATGAGTGTAGACCGCAGAGTCCTGGCCTGATGATGTTGATCTTCTGTGCTGGGCCATCCTTTTGGCCAGTGGCTGTTTAGTTTCCCCGATGTAAGACTGATCACAGCCCTCCTGACACTGAACAGC
>NC_056505.1:32883868-32884220 GCF_014905685.2 Nematolebias whitei
TTGTAAGAGGGGGACAGTTGAACCCGGAGGCCTCCACCCCTGTTTAATGATGGACGATTTATTTTCACAAAGATGGCCTCCTTTACTCCTCTCTCAAACCATCGTTCCTCTCTGTCCAGGATGTGAACATCTTCATCCCTGAAAGAGTGACCGCTGGCCTGGAGATGAGTGTAGACCGCAGAGTCCTGGCCTGATGATGTTGATCTTCTGTGCTGGGCCATCCTTTTGGCCAGTGGCTGTTTAGTTTCCCCGATGTAAGACTGATCACAGCCCTCCTGACACTGAACAGCATACACAACATTACTCTGTTTGTACCGGGGGACTGGATCTTTGGGATGAACCAGTCTTTGCC
>NC_056505.1:32884320-32891593 GCF_014905685.2 Nematolebias whitei
ACACACACATACACAGACCCTTTCAAAAAACAAGAATATCATGGAAAAGTTGTTTAACTTCCATAATTCCATTCGAAAAGTTAATCTTTAATAGATGATAGATTCAGGGCCCATAATTTAAAAAATCCAAGTATTTATTTGTTTATTTTTACATAATTTGGGCTTCCAGCTCATGAAACCCACAAATACAGGATTTCAAAAATTAAAATACTGTGAAGACATCAGTCCACACTTCTCAGTTTGTGCAGAAAAAAAGAAAGAAATTAGGATCACAACAAATCAATAAAAATATGGTACTTTCAAAACGATATGTCAATCTTCAATACTTGGTTGAAGATCCCTTTGTCTTAATCTCTGCCTTGATGCGATGTGGCATTGAGACAAACAGCCTGTGGATTGACTGGGAGTTATGGAAGCCCAGATTTCCTTGATGCTGTCAGCTCTTCTTTGTTGTTGAGTCTGGTGCCCCTCATTTTTCTCTTGATTATACTCTATAGATTCTCAATGGGTTTAGGTCCAGCGAGTTGGCTGGCCAGTCAAGAACAGTGGCATGGACATCAAACCAGGTTTTGGTGCTTCTGGCTGCATGGGCAGGGGCCATGTCCTGCTGGAAGATGAAATCTGCATCTCCATACAGATCCTCAGCAGAAGAAATCATGAAGTCCTCTAAAACATTCTGGTAGACTGTTGCAGTGACCTTGGATTTAAGAAAACAGAGTTTACCAACACCTGCACTGGACATCACACCCCAAATCATGACTGACTGTGGATATTTCACACTGGACCTCAAGCAGTATGGGTTCTGTTCCTCACCCTTCTTCCTCCAAACCCTTGGACCTTGATTTCTGAATTAAAGGCACACTTTACTTTCATCGGTAAAAGAGGACTGAGGAACCCAACAGTTGTAGCCCATCACCCGGATGCGTCTGAATGTGGTGGTTTTTGAAGCTGTGACTCCCGCCTCATTCCACTCTTTCTGGATCTCTGCCAGATTCTGGAATCTTCTCCGTTTGATAATCCACTGAAGCCCACGGTCATCTCTTTTGCTGCTGCATCTTCTCCTGCCACATTTTGCCCTTCCACTAGACTTTCCATTGATATGCTTGTACACAGTACTCTGTGAGCAGCCAGCCTCCTTAGCTATGAACTTTTGTGGCTTACCCATCCTATGGAGGGTATCAATGATGGTCTTCTGGCCAGTTGTTATGTCTGCAGTCTTCCCCTTATTGAACTGTACTGAGAACAACTGAACCAAAATGAAGCAATTTAATGACACCTAGCACCATCTTTTATTACAGATCTTATTGTTCCATATTTTCCTAACAGAGCACTTTGCTCTCAGCCTGCAGGTTTACTTGTGGTTCCTAAAATTTACAAAAACAGAATGAGAGGCAAATCTTTCAGTTGTCAGGCTCCTCTCTTGTGGAACCAACTTCCAATCTCTGTCCGAGAGAGACTCCATCCATCCATTTTCTTTACCTGCTTCTTCCGTTTTGGGTGACGGGGGTCGCCGGTGCCCATGTCCAGCAATCACTGTGCGAGGGACATCCTGGACGGGTCGCAAGTTCATCACAGGGCAGAGAAAGAGTCATCTTAAAGAAATCCTAACTCAGATTGTAGAATTGGCCGTAATCTATAATTAAAATATTTGTATGTTGTTTTCATGGTGAAATAAATCATAGTCATCAGTGAAAACTGCTGCTCTCAGGTCAAACTTTTTTTAAATGCACTAAAGATCTTCTGTATGGTAAGATGATAGGAGTAGCTGAATCCCAACAGTAAACCACTTTAGTTTCAGGTCGTTCAGTTTTTGCTTTCTCCTATTTGACATGTAATAAAACTCTGAGTATTATGGAGATTACTGTGGCTGAGTGACAGCAGTAAAGATGATAGAGAGGAAATGAGATATAGTCTGAAATAAGACATACAATGTTACAGTCACTCTAAACCTGAACTGAACTTGAGCACCATCAAATCTCATCAAACTATTTTAATAAAAAGGCAACTCTGTTGTTCTAATATGAAGCTGAGAACACCCACATGCTGACAAGCCACTAACTGTCTATTTCTTGTCAAAGAGCAACATGGAATTACAAACAATACCCAAGCAAAGTTGTCTGCTTCAAGCTTTGTTTGGACTGGGCTTACACCATTTCCTGTCTACTTCATGTTTAAATGATACTCTTAGTAGTTTTACAAGTTCGTTAGAAAATAGTTGAGAGTGAAATTTCTCCATTAGTTGGGGGTCAGCCAAGGTGATGGTCATGGGTTCAGAGGGGGGACAAAAACAAGCATGCCTATAAACAAAGTTTGATGTCACAGAGGAACAGTACCTCTGTTGTAGCGGAAGCAAAAGAAATGCCATAAGAACCTCAGTAGATTTATACAGTCATGGTTGGAAGTTTGCATACACCCATTATGGACTTGGCTTTTAGGCCCAGTCCACAGTTGTTCAACTGGGTTTAGATCAAAGGTCAGTCCAGAAGTTTAACGTTAACCTGCTTTAACCATTCAGAAACCAGTTTTGATTTCCTCCAATAGACCAAAAACATGCATGTGTAAGCTGGTAACTAAATTATCCCTAGGTGTGTGTAGTGGCCCTGTGACGTGCTTGGGACCTGTTCTGGGTGTACCCCGTAGTGTAGACCTTTCTCATTATTCCATCCACACAAAGCACAAGTAGCTCAGCATGATTTTACCACCACCGTGTCTAACAGTCAGTACAGTGTTGATCCTTCTTGTTGCTGTGGTCAACTGACAGTCTTTGTCACATCTGAGCATAAAACTTTTTTTCCAGTTATTCCTTTGTTTGAACATGTGGACAGCTGCATATTTCAGTCCACCTTGAAGGTGTCACTTTTGGAGCAGGAGCTTATTTTTTGGTCAGCACCCTCTCAGTCCACGGAGACGTAAAACTGGCTTCACTGTGGATGGAAATACTGGTGTTCCAGCAACGTCCCATTGATGGTAGGCTTGATCCTTGCTGGTTCCTGAGTTCTTCCTGATCATCCTAACCTATTTCTAATCCTTTACAGATATTTTATGAGCTCATTGTTTGATTGGTCTGAGTGCTGTCAACAGAAAATCCACAAGAAACATAAATTTTTGTTTTTAAAAATCAGTGAAGTTGTATTTTGTGTAATCAATCCAATTGTCAGACTGAAATATTGAAGCATTGATGCTCATGATCAAGTTCAAGTAAGTTTATTGTCATTCACATCACGTGGTACATGAGGTGGAACAAAATTATGTACTCAGGGTCCCAGTTACATCCAACAGCAGCAAAAATATAAAGTGTAAAAAGAAATAGTATATAAGGATCTAAGATATACATTAAACACTAATTATGCAAAACAATGCAACATAACAGCAGCCTGAACATGAGTCTGTTAAGAGCTGATGGGTACAAATGAATACAGCAGCATGAGATCAGCAGCACGGATAATCAGCAGTACAGATAAGTCACATATCACCAATTAAAGTTGCATTACAGTGATTTTTTTTTTCACAGTGATTATCCTGGTTAGGGATTTGGTTAGATGATGTTAGGGTTAGGGATGATGAGTGTATGTGAACATCTGACCACAGCTGTATATTTTTTACACAATCAGGTTTTACTCTTGAAAGAAAAGGCAGAAAAATATTCACAATACAGTACAGTATTCAAACTTTGCATGGGACCACAGTGAGCGGCAGGGTCAACGGAGCATCCGCAAACCTTTTAGTGATCTAGTCTAGTTTTGCTGTAGGATGAAATGTGTCCTCACGCCAATTCACATATGGCCTACTTCCCTGCTGCTCTGTTTGTAATGTTAACAAGCCCTATATGGTGCAGAGTCAGGGTTTGACTGACAAACAGAGGTGTAATGACAACCATCTGTCGATGTAATGAAGGCTGTGATGGGAATGAGATGTTTTAATTAATGAAAGCAACTCCATTAGCTCTGATGAGTGGCTTATCAGCTCTGGCTCATTATGCAAATGGATTAAGATCACTCATCACCCCGCATCGTTAATAACAGAGATGTTGAGGTGTTTTATTTAATGTTACATCCTTTGACAACAGCTGGCAAAGACGTCAGCTGCATCACCCTAAAATGAGTTAATACAGTGTTCATCTTTAGCCAGAGATCCACCACAAACCTCTTTATTTTAAAGTGTTTATTTTCAAATTTGACACATCTGCATTTATTTATTAATATGTTTGGTTTCTAAATCCTACTTTTTCTATTTACAGTCAATTTGTCTAGTTTAATAAGATAAATCTAAAGAGCTTTTGCGGTTTGCTTTAGATCTAAATACCTTTTAACTTCTTCAAACTTCAGATGCAGACAAGGTGGCATCGTTCCCAAGAGCCTGGAACTGAAATCTTCTGTCAGCGAGCACCGAGCAACCAAGAGCCTTCAGAAGGCACAGATCCAGCTGCTGAATGAATGGGTGAAACAGACCAATTTTGCTATTGAGGCCTTGAAGACCAAAGAAGAGCACATTAAACAAAGACTAACAACGTGTCTAAATCAGACCACACGTCACTTCACATATGGGGAGCAATATTATAGGCAGAAACATGGGTGTGCTATGGGGTCTCCAGTTTCTCCTATTGTGGCCAACCTGCACATGGTAGAAAAGAGAGCCTTGACGTCCTTTTCAGGGACACCACCAAGTCATTGGTTCAGGTATGTTGACGACACCTGGGTTAAAATTAAATCTCAGGAAGTCCAACATTTTACTGACCACATCAACTCTGTGGATAAATACATCAAGTTCACACGAGAAGATGTAAAAAATGGCAATTTGGCTTTCTTGGACTGTGAGGTCTCAGTCTCTGATAGAGGACATTTGCAAACTGAGGTGTACCGCTGTAATGATTGCGGTGTACCCAGAATGAAAGACCAGAACTGAACAGAGACCAGGACTCAGATAATAGTTTAAAGTGTTTATTTACAGGTTGGTGATATATACAACATTAATGAGGGGAAACGGGAACACCTGGAGAGAGAGCGATGATTTAAAGGGCTGTGGTTGAATGAGAATATATCTTGTTGATTTATTCTTACAGTGTGAAGCAGGTGAAGGTATTATCCAGATGGTGTCCAGTGGCACAAGGTGAAGCAATAAGTAGATTGAGGCAAGTGGTGGAAGGCATCCAGCAATTGTAGCTAGGCAGGAGGAGTCACAATTCATGTGGAACTCAGGCAGGGCAGGTACAGCAAGATCCAAACTCTGAGGAAGCGCAGAGGAAAAAACACAATATTAGTCTTTACTAATATCACTGAGAACTGGCCAGAACACAACTACCGTTGGTAGGCAATGTCCCAGCGCCTGCAGAGTGGTTCCTGAATCTTCTTATACTCCTCCTGGGTGTTGAGCTGATCATCTGCAGCTGGAGCCAATTAGGAGTGATGAGGAGAGAGAAAGGCAGGGTGCAGGGCTGGATCCTTACATTACCCTCCCCTCAAGAGTCGCCTCCCGGCGACCTGAAGCGCTTCTCTGGGTGTGCCCTGAAGAACGTGGTGATGAGACTGGGGTCCAAGATGAAAGACCTCGGGATCCAAGAGCGCTCCTCTGGACCGTAACCCTCCCAGTCGACCAAATACTGGAACCCACGCCCCCGGCGCCGAACGTCCAGGATGCGGCGGACCGTGAAGGCTGGATGGTTGTCAATGAGACGGGGGGGCGGAGGGAGGTCGGCAGGAGGGCACAGTGGGCTTTCCACAATGGGCTTGAGTTGAGACACGTGGAAGGTGGGATGAATTCGCATAGATGCGGGTAGCTGGAGTCTGACTGCCGTAGGACTCAGGATACGCGTGATGCTAAAGGGGCCACTGAAGCGGGGAGCCAACTTACGTGGGGTGTCCTTGAGGTGAATGGTCTGGGTCGACATCCAGACTCTTTGTCCGACCTCATAAGCTGGGGCTGCAGATCGATGACGATCTGCAATCTCCTTGTTTTTGGCAGCTGTATGCAGTAGGGCGAGCTTAGCTTGGCGCCAGACCCGACGACATCTCCTGAAATGATGTTGCACCGAAGGAACTGCTACATCACCTTCTTGACTGGGAAACAATGGTGGAGCGTAGCCAAGGGATGCTTCAAATGGAGACAAACCAGTAGCAGATGATGTGTGGGTGTTGTGGGCATACTCCACCCACACCAGATGTTGACTCCATGTGGAGGGGTTGTCCTCCACCACACACCTGAGGGCAGCCTCCAATTCCTGATTGGCCCTTTTGGCCTGACCATTGGACTGTGGGTGGTAACCCGATGTTAGGCTGACAGAGGCCCCTAAGGAATTACAAAAGTTCTTCCATACCTGTGATATGAACTGTGGTCCTCTGTCAGAAACGATGTCCGATGGGATGCCGTGAACTCGAAACACATGTTGGACCAACAGCTGAGCTGTCTCCAAGGCCGAGGGAAGCTGGGGTAACGGAACAAAATGAGCTGCTTTAGAAAATCTTTCAATGACAGTGAGAATAGCAGTTTTACCATCAGAGGGAGGCAGCCCAGTAACAAAGTCTAGTGATATATGGGACCATGGGCGACTAGGCGTGGGGAGTGGCTGTAGTTTTCCAGCAGGAGGCTGGTTGCCAGTCTTACTTCTGGCACACGTGGGGCAAGCGGCTACGTAATCCTTTACATCCTCATTCATGGAGGGCCACCAGAAGTGTCTCTTAGTCAGAGCTAACATGCGAGCAACACCTGGGTGACAAGAAATCTTATGAGTGTGGAGCCAGTGGAGTACCTTAGCCTTGATACTGGTGGGTACAAACATAGTGCCAGCAGGGCCTGTCCCAGGGTCAGGTTCGGACTTCTGGGCCTCTAGGATGTCCTTCTCGATGGACCAGGTCAACGAACCCACCACACAGGATGAGGGTAGGATGTTTGGCTCCTGTTCGGTGTCCTCTGGTGGTGAGAACTGACGAGACAGGGCGTCGGGCTTCACATTTTTTGAGCCGGGTCTGAAAATCAGTACAAAATTAAATCTCGTAAAAAATAACAACCATCTAGCTTGTCTGGGGTTTAATCTCCTGGCCTCACGGAGATAAGTGAGGTTCTTATGATCAGTCCAGATGAGGAATGGTATGTCTGTGCCCTCGAGCCAGTGTCGCCATTCTTCCAAGGCCAACTTGACAGCAAGGAGCTCACGGTTTCCAACGTCATAATTCTGTTCAGCAGAGGAGAGGCGTCGAGAGAAAAACGCACAGGGGTGCACTTTGTTGTCAACAGGAGATCTCTGAGACAAAACGGCTCCCACGCCAGTGTCAGAAGCATC
>NC_056505.1:32891693-32900159 GCF_014905685.2 Nematolebias whitei
ATATGGGGAGGGGTGCTGCTGACCTCAACTCAGGATGTTGTGGGTCGGTGGTCAGAATACTTTGAAGACCTCCTCAATCCCACTGGCACATCTTCCACTGAGGAAGTGGAGCCTAGAGACTCGGGGTCAGGCCCTCCAATCTCTGGTGCTGAGGTCACCGAGGTGGTTAAAAAGCTCCTCGGTGGCAGGGCCCCAGGGGTGGATAAGATTTGCCCAGAGTTCCTTAAGGCTCTGGATGTTGTAGGGTTGCCTTGGCTTACGCGACTCTGCAATATTGCGTGGACAACGGGGGAAGTTCCCCTGGATTGGCAGACCGGGGTGGTGGTCCCCCTATTCCAAAAGGGGGACTGTAGAGTGTGTTCCAACTACATGGGGATCAACCTCTTAAGCCTCCCTGGTAAGGTCTATTCGGGGGTTCTGGAGAGGAGGGTACGTCAGATAGTCGACCCTCGGATTCGGGAGGAACAGTGCGGTTTTCGTCCTGGTCATGGAACACTGGACCTGCTCTACACTCTCAGCAAGGTCCTGGAGGGTGCGTGGGAGTTTGCCCAACCGGTCTACATGTGCTTTGTGGACTTGGAGAAGGCGTTCGACTGCGTCCCTCGAGGAACCCTGTGAGGGGTACTCTGGTAGTATGGGGTACCAGGCCCTTTGATACGGGCTGTTAGGTCCCTGTATGATCGGTGTCAGAGCCTGGTCCACATTGACAACAGTAAGTAGGGCTCGTTCCCGGTGAAAGTTGGACTCCGCCAAGGTTGCCCTTTGTCACCAATTCTGTTCATAACTTTTATGGACAGAATTTCTAGGCGCAGACAAGGTGTTGAGGGGATCCGTTTTGGTGGCCTTAGGATCGCGTCTCTGCTTTTTGCAGATGATGTGGTCCTATTGGCTTCATCAGCTCGTGATCTACAGCTTTCACTGGAGCGGTTCGCAGCCGAGTGCGACACAGCCGGGATGAAGATCAGTTCCTCCAAATCCAAGGCCATGGTCTTGAGCTGGAAAAGGGTAGAGTGCCCTCTCCGGGTCAGGGAGGAGGTCCTGCCCCAAGTGGAGGAGTTCAAGTATCTTGGGGTCTTGTTCATGAATGAGGGAAAAATGGAGTATGTGATCGATAGGTGGATAGGTGCAGCGTCTGCAGTGAAAATGGATGGATAGATGGATTTCTCACTCCAGTTGTTGAGGGTTTCAGAAGTTTGTATTAAAAACAACTAGTTTCACATTTAGGCCCCAAACTCCATTTAGGTCCATCCATCCATTATCTTTACTCGCTTCTTCCTTTTTCATGGGGGCCACTGGTACCCATGTCCAGAAGTCACTGTGCGAAAAGCGGGGGGCGCCTGGACAGGTCCCCAGTCCATCACAGGGACACATAGAGACAAACAAGACAAACAACCATTCACTCTCTCACTCACACCTAGGGACAATTTAGAGTTACCAATCAGTCTAACATGCATGTTTTTCGTCTGTGAGAGGAAACCAGAGTACCTGGAGAAAACCCTCACATGCCGAGAGAACATACAAACTCCACCCAGAAAGGGTGTTCTTTTACTGATCCATTATTACAGTGAGGTGATCCACAATACTACAGTGGTGCATTTAGGTCCACTGTAGTAAATAGTGGATCAATAAAAGAACACCAAACCCACAGTGACACATGGTGGTGGCAGTATTATGGTGTGGAGTTTATTTTCTTCTACTGAATCTCAACTTGCGTCTCAACTCAATGTTCTGTGTCTGCTGGACCTATTTCTGGAGGGCAGTCATGTGTTGTCGCGGTAGTTACTATCATCATGCTGCTAACAGGACCACATTACTGACAGGGCCATACTGCTGGCAGTACTATGCTGCAAATAAGACTATGCTGCTAACAGAACCACATTGCTAACAAGCCATGCTGCTAACAGGCCTGTGCTGCTAACAGGACTGTGCTGCTAACAGACTTTGTTGCTAACAGGACCACACTGCTAACAGAGCAACATTGCTAACAGGCCACACTGCTAACAGGACCATACTGCTAATAGGCCTTGCTGCTAACAGAACCAATCTGATAACAGGACCATGCTGTTAACAGAACCACACTGCTAAGAGTACTATCCTGCTAACAGAACCACACACAGGACCATGCAGCTAACAAGCCACACTGCTAACTGCTAACAGGACCATGCTGGTAAGAAAACCTGACTGACTACTAACAGAACCATTCTACTAATAGGACCATGCTGCAAACAGCAATAGTGTTTTTATAACACAGTTTTTATTTTAATTGTTTATATTGTTGTATAATGTTGTCTGTACTTTTTATATTGTCTGTCTAAACCAGTCTTTTTTGAAAATGAGTCATCATGACTCAACGAGACTACCTGTATAAATAAAGATAAATAAAATAAAATAAACCCCAAACACGTATCAATTCTAGCACATACTAGTTTGCATAGTAATAAGAATGTTAGGTTGACACAGCAGCAAACAAAACAAACAGTATCATGCACAAGTGTAGAGGTTTAACATACAGCGTTCTTTCACACGGCAGCACGGTGGCGCAACTGGTAGAGCTGCTGCCTCTCAGTGAGTAGGTCCTTGGTTCAAACCCCGGTCTAGGGGCCTTTCTGGGTGGAGTTTGCATGTTCTCTCCGTGCATGCGTGGGTTTTCTCCGGGTGCTCCGGTTTCCTCCCACAGACCAAAAACATGCATGTTAGGCTGATTGGTAACTCTAAATTGTCCCTAGGTGTGAGTGAGAGAGTGAATGGTTGTTTGTCTCGTTTGTCTGTATGTGGCCCTGTGATGGACTTGCGACCCGTCCAGGGTGTACCCCGCCCCTCGCACAGTGATTGCTGGACATGGGCACCAGCGACCCCTGTGACCCAAAATGGAATAAGCGGGTAAGGATAATGGATGGATGGATGGATGGATGTTCTTTCACACCTGTCGTTTTTACAAAGAGTTGTTTTATGAGTCTGAAAAACAATAAAACACGAGCACACGGGCAGTCTTTAAGCTAGACATGAGCTAGCCGAGATGGAAACTTACACTTCTTGTTCCATTCTTCTGTGCTTGACGTCTTGGCTGATGAGGTCATTATGATAATTATTAGACAGAAGAATATCACTTCACAGTTGTTTGGGATGTTTCTTTAACATCCCTTCTCTCTTTAATGCAGTGTGGATTCATTTTCTTTGTGATAGGCTAATATGACCTTTTCATTTCTTGCACAACCTATAAGCTCAAAATGTTTTTATTCAACACAACTTTTTGCTGCCCACAGTTTTAGTCAGCAGCTAAGACCAGTTTTGCAGGTATTGGCTTTCTGATCCCTAAACTGATCCGTTGTTGTTAGTATTGTCAGCTTTTCTGGCTGTCCGCCTGTTCTCTCTCTCCCAACTTGCTCAGCTTTAGCTTCACTTTCTGCCTGCTGGTGGATCACCAGTGTCAGACTTATGTTTTACAATCAGCCTGTTAGATTGTTCTCTGTGGGACTCTATTGCTTTTAGTTCTACACTCCCTGTCATTTTACAGTAATTTTCAAAGATTTGGTGGTTAGCTGCTGATAAAATAAAAAGTGCCTGTTAAGTTTGAGTTGCAGCAGTCTGCCATCATTTATATTGAAAAAAAATTGGCACAGCACTTTTAAAATACAGCATGCCAAGTCTACCTGCTTTAATGTTAGAAAAGCTTATGGATGTGGTTCATGTTTAGAAAGAAGCTATGCACAGTGCCAATCCTGCAGGCTCATGATTAAAAGAAAGGTGCCCAAAAAAAGTTTTCACTCTTGGACGTTTTTTCCTTCTTGCTATCATAAATCAGCTGTGGTCAATACAAAGTAGAAAGAAATAAAACGTAATGTTTAAAGGGGGCGCAGCACGGTGGCGCAACCGGCAGAGCCGCTGCCTCTCAGCGAGCAGGTCCGTGGCTCAAACCCCAGTCCAGGGGCCTTTCTGGGTGGAGTTTGCATGTTCTCTCTGTGCATGCGTGGGTTTTCTCCGGGTGCTCCGTGTTCCTCCCACAGACCAAAAAACATGCATGTTAGGCTGATTGGTAACTCTAAATTGTCCCTAGGTGTGAGTGAGAGAGTGAATGATTGTTTGTCTCTATGTGGCCCTGTGATGGACTTGCGACCCGTCCAGGGTGTACCCCGCCCCTCGCACAGTGATTGCTGGACATAGTCACCAGCGACCCCCGTGACCCAAAATGGAACAAACGGGTAAAAGAAAATGGATGGATGGATGTTTAAAGGGTGATACAATATTAATTGTGCATGCAGTGCTTGTGTATTGGCAACTTTGATATTATTGCACCTTCACTGCTTTATAACTTCAGGTTTTCTCTCTCTAAAACCCCTCAGAGATAGACTCACATCATATCTGAGCTCAGAATTTTCTCTTTTAAGGTGTAAGTGTTTTTTTTACTTTAAATGGTCAAATTTCAAATATAAAACACTGTAGACCCTTAAACATGTGTGTTGACCAAACACTTTCCCCATTAACAGTTTAAGACTTGTAGTTTTTGCCCAATGACTGTTTCAGGTTTAATTTCTGCTCTGTCTGCCTGTCTCATAAAGAGTGCTGTCAGAACGTGACAGATACCTGTGGTGTGGTTTTCATAGTGATCCTGAAGTACCAGCAGCTGTAACAGTTCTTTTGACCTCTTATACAGTATAAAGCATCTGTGTTTTTTCCTATCATACTGTAGATTATCACAAAATCAAGTCCAGATGATTATTAGAAGAAAGCTGATGCATGCTGGGAATTTAGAGAGTAGACGCATTTGCACCGTTCAAAATTGCTTTAGCATTTTTCAGTTTTGAAAATATAATTTTCCAAACAAAAATCCAATAATGTTGACTTTTTTGACGAAAAGAAGCAATACTTTTGTCCATTGTGTCTCTCTGCATGAACTCTGTAAGACTAATACATGATTTTATTTGTGATTAAAGAAACTGTTGAGCTTAAATTCTAATATGTTTAATTATTTGACTCTACTTTTAAAATGTGTCTGGTTTCCAGTTCCCAACATTTATACTTAGACATGGTTTAACTAAGAGGGACATTTCATGATTTTGTATAACTTCATGGAGTGTGCCAGCGTGCATAAACAGCAAACTAACTTTATTAGGGTTACGTAGTTTTACAAGTATTTTTAAAAATAATTATTCAGGAGTCCAGGATTGAAGTTTGACAAAATGTATTAATAACACTTGCAAGGAGAGATAAATACTGTTACATCCAAATGAACGTCAACCCAAAGTGTCGTCCTTACAGCATGAGCAATACTTCTCTGACAATCATATTATACATTCCCAGCACCCAGTACAAAGGATTTCTTATGTTATCAGCTGCACAGTGGCTCAGAGGAAAGCTTTCGAGTTATGAACACAGCCCAGAAGATTGTGGGCTGCCCTCTTCTCTCACTGGAAGATTTACACAGTTCCTGCTGCAGACAAAAATCCCACAACATCTTAAAGGACACGTCTCACCCTGGACATGGTCTGTTTGAACTGTTACCATCAGGGAAAAGGTACAGATCAAGTTAAGATAAGAAGCCTTTACTGAACTTAACAAAAATTGAAACAAGAATTGAATAAGTGCAATAAGAGACAACTAGTGCCATATTAATCTGTTTTTGTTGCACATTTGGAGTGTTTAAAATCTGTGACTACAGTATTACTTTTTATACAGTTCATATATATATATTTATATATATATATATATATATATATATATATATATAATTTATACTGCTTATACTTTTGCTCTGGGAAGCAAACCCAAATTTGGTTGTATTTATGTGCAATGACAATAAAGGTATATTCTATTTTATTCTATTCTATTCTATTCTATTCTATTCTATTTATTAGCCTCTTAGTGAGTGTGATGCAAAGACGTGTTTAATAATAGTCTAGATGATAGTGATAGTCTCCCAGTGTTAGCTTTTAGGTGTTCTGATCTGTCACTATGACAGTTGCACAAGTATTACACACTCTGTCACACTGTTCTGTTTATATTGTCTTTCTTTCTCATCCCTCTTCTCTCATGTTCATCTTACATCTTTTTTGTCTTCTCTTTCTTCCCTCCACATCTTCAACCCCCACTCTTACTAAGTCATCCATCTCCAGACTGGGTCCGTCAGTGGCGGCACCATTGATAGGGTAATCCAAGACTGATTAATGGCCCAATAATCAAAGGGATCCTAAGATCAATCATGGCCAGGATCGATATTCTCCAACCAAGGAGATCATTAGCCTGCTAGAGTGTATCTTCTATCAGACACACAAAACCAAAACAAAAGATGCAGGGAGGAGGAGGGAGAGAGAAGGAAGCAAAGTTGCTGTACAAAGCTGGATAAGAGAGTGTATGAGAAATTAGACAAACATTTTTATTGGTGCATAAATCAGTGAGGAGGACTCGGGACAAGGTATGTAGTGTTCAAACTGCACAGAGGAATGAAGATGAGGTAATGAAAAAATAAAATCTTCATGAACGTCAGGCTTGTATCTGTAAGTCTCTGTGTTGCTGAGCATGCAGACATGTTTATGTGTGTGTGCGTACATCACCATACTTTATCAAATTTATGGGTGTTTGTGTACTGTCTGTGTTTTTGTGTGTGCTGGTGTGTAACAGAAGGGTGTGATGGTCTCTGATTTATTGGCCGTGTCCCTTGGTGCCAGCTCCCTGTCTGCTCTAGCATGGAGGATGAATGGACCTCTGTCAGCCCGACCACAAGCCACTACCCCTCAGCTACCTCCGTCCCCCACAGTCTCACTGTTCCTCCCCCTTTCCTTTCCCACTCCCCCTCCTTTCCATTCCAACACCATTTTGAAATTAGCCACAAACATACTTAGAAGAACTGTTTACTTGTTTCTATAAATGATCATTCTGACGTCTGCCAACATGACCAGCATGATCTTTGTGGTGTTTTCAAATGATATTTCTTCTTACTGCTAATAGGTTGGAATTGTTAGTTTCAGCTATGATCCAAGGAACAACTGAACCAATAGGACATATTCAGAGCACATTTAGTGATATTATTGCTGTTAAAAAACACATTTGAAACCTTCTTTTGAAACCCTCTTTTCAGCTGTTTCTCTTGCTTATCCTTAGGCTTCAGCAACAAATGATGTTGTTCTGTGAATACATCACAACCAGTAGCGGCTGGCCAATAGAGGGTGCTAGGGCGCCGCCACACCACTCAACGCTCACCACATTACCTTGTATAAGACATTTAAAAAATAAATAAATAAAAGTGAAATAAAAAAATATTTAGAAATATACGTATATATATATTTTAGTTGTGTACGATAAATATTTCATAGTTAGTGATGAGTAAAGTTGTTACGTTCAACATTGTCTCTGATTGATGATGTGTTTCTGCCCTGGGGCGCAAAAATCTTTGCCCATAGACTCTTGCTAGAAGTTGTACATGTGCAGCCAGCTCCTCTTCAATACAAGATTTAGGATCATTCTGGGCGCACAACTCCTGCGCCCAGAAGCGAATGCACGATACAGATCGTGCTTCCAGAACAGATCGTGCCACTCCCAACCAGGCTATGTGTGAGACGCTAGGTTAGCTGCTGCAGGTAGGCTTTAAGCCATTAGAAGCCCTTTATCTAATGCCTATGTTGCCATTTCTGACTGATATGCCTCTCAACTTTTAGATGTCTCTGTTTGTTAAAAAAAAAAAAAAAAAACTGTATTCTAAAATTGGGAACTGGTAAGTTTGTTTGTTTGTTTCTGCAGCTAGCATGCTAGCACTAGCCTCCAGGTTATTGTATTGGGCTCTGTGACAAATCAGTACTATATTGCTAGATTTATTTAAATGGGCTTATAGAAAAAATAATTATCAAACATTAATACTTTTTTATACTAAATGCCACTGATGGTGTTATACTATTTCTGAACACCTACATTTGTATTGATCTGGAGAATGAAAATAAACATCTTGAAATAAGTAATTAACTTCTAATGTTAACATTAAAGTGTTTAAATTGAAGGTATGTTGAAATGGTGAAATGCTATTGCTATATGTGCAAAGGTGCAACATTAGGACCTTTAATATTAGGAATATTAAAGAGTACTCAAATAATGAGCTTGATTTTATTTCTAATATGAACTTATATTACTATAGTAATGATAATAAAACCTGTGCATGTATTGTTTATATTCATGATGATTTTTGACATTGATAAAACCCTAGGTTATTGATTATTAGGTCTGTTTCACACAGGCCAGGTTCCTGTTTCCATGTCTGTTGCTGAACTGACCAGACTGGATGGAACGCGAACCCTAGTTTTTATCCAGGAGATCGGTTGAATCCCCATAACTCCTTCTAGTGCGGTAGGAGGCGCTTTTAGCCTACAGCTACATTCTCATTCTCACTCTGGACTGTGTGTGTGTGTATACACACACACACACACACACACACACACACACACACACACACACACACACACACACACACACACACACACACCA
>NC_056505.1:32900259-32910694 GCF_014905685.2 Nematolebias whitei
ATATACAAACCAGATTCCAAAAAAGTTGGGACACTAAACAAATTGTGAATAAAAACTGAATGCAATGATGTGGAGGTGCCAACATCTAATATTTTATTCAGAAAAGAACACAAATCACAGATCAAAAGTTTAAACTGAGAGAATGTATCATTTTAAGGGAAAAATCTGTTGTTTCCAAATTTCATGACGTCAACAAATCCCAAAAAATTTGGGACAAGTCCATTTTTACCACTGTGTGGCATCCCCCCTTCTTCTTACAACACTCAACAGATGTCTGGGGACAGAGGAGACCAGTTTCTCAAGTTTAGAAATAGAAATGCACTCCCATTCATGTCTAATACAGGCCTCTAACTGTTCAATCGTCTTGGGCCTTCTTTGTCGCACCTTCCTCTTTATGATGCGCCAAATGTTCTCTATAGGTGAAAGATCTGGACTGCAGCTGGCCATTCAGTACCCAGGTCCTTCTCCTACGTAGCCATGACGTTGTGATTGCTGCAGAATATGGTCTGGCATTATCGTGTTGAAAAATGCAGGGTCTTCCCTGAAAGAGATGACATCTAGATGGGAGCATATGTTGTTCTAGAACCTAAACATAGTTCTCTGCATTAATGGTGCCTTTCCAGACATGCCACCTGCCCATGCCACAAGCGCTCATGCATCCCCATACCATCAGTGATGCAGGCTTCTGAACGGAGCGTTGATAACAACTTGGGCTATTCTTGTCCTCTCTGGTCCGGATGACATGGCGTCCCAGTGTTCCATAAAGAAGTTCAAATCATGACTCATCTGACCACAGAACAGTCTTCCATTTTGCCACATTCCATTTTAAATGACCCCTGGCCCAGTGCAAACGGCTGAGCTTGTGGAGCTTGCTTAGAAATGGCTTCCTCTTTGCACTGTAGAGTTTCAGCTAGCAACGGCAGATGGAAAGGTGGATTGTGTTCACTGACAATGCTTTCTGGAAGTATTCCTGAGCCCATTCTGTTATTTCCTTGACAGTGGCCTTCCTGTTTGAGGTGCAGTGCCGTTTAAGGGCCCGGAGATCACGAGCATCCAGTAGAGTTTTACGGTCTTGACCCTTACGCACAGCGATTGTTCCAGATTCTCTGAATCTTTTCATGATGTAATGCACGGTTGATGATGATAACTTAAAAGTCTTTGCTATTTTACGCTGGGTAGCACCAATCTGGTATTGTTGCACTATCTTTCTGCGCAACAATGGTGGAATTGGTGATCCTCTTACCATCTTGGCTTCTGAGAGACACTGACACTCTGAGGAGCTCTTTTTATACCCAATCATGTTGTCAATTTACCTAATTAGTGTTAATTGGTCTTCCAGCTGTTCGTTATATGCTCAATTTCCTTTTTCCAACCACTTATTGCTACTTGTCCTAACTTTTTTGGGATTTGTTGACACTGTGAAAATTTGAATCAACATATTCTTCCTTTAAAATGTTGCATTTACTCAGATTAAGCTTTTGATCTGTCATCTATGTTATATTACGAATAAAATATTGACATTTGCCATCTCCACATCATTGCATTCAGTTTTTATTCACAATTTGTTTAGTGTCCCAACTTTTTAGGAATCTGGTTTGTATATATATATATATATATATATATATATATATATATATATATATATGTATATGTATACATGTTATGGTTATGACACAGTCAGAGCAGAAATAAATAAAATATGCATTTTTAACATCTGTACACAGATTATCTGCTTAATACACAAAGCCCAGGCAAAGGGAGATTTGTGCCTCAACCAAACTATCTCTGTGTGCTGGCACAGTTTGATCATAAAGAAATTCGGAAATATGCAAGCAACCCACCTATCAAAAAAACAGTTTGAAAATAAAAGCCTCTGTGCTGTTTGCAACATGTACTTTATGTCAAATAATATATCTCAGCTGGTGTGCGGCTGTGCACACCCACCCTGTCCTGTGTGCATTCCATCGTCCAAAATAATACATTTCCTTTATTTGTTAAATCAAAATCATAGGGTGCAGTCATGATCAATAAAGCTCTCCCAAAAAACATATCTTGCTGACCTAGATATGCCATCATGTCGTTTTAATGAATGACTGTACTTTTTTCAGTATGGGCTTCAATTTGGACAGTCGCCTCAAATGAAAAAACAAAACAGAATTTAACTATAGTGTTTACATGACTGCTTAAACCAGCCACTAGGGAGCACAAGCCAATGTATCTCTTGTGCCGGTCCCAAACCTGGGCAAATGGTGAGGGTTGTGTCAGGAATGGTATTCAATGTAAAACACTTTTGGCAAAACAATAATGCGAGTTCATCAAAGTGAAACCATACCGGATCAGTCGAGGCCCGGGTTAACAACGACCGCCACCGGTGCTGTTGACAAACAGGGTACCGGCAGAAATTGTGCTACTGTTAGTCGAAGACTACGAGGAGGGAAACGTGTCAGGAGACAGAGGGAGAAGAGGAAAGTGAAGAATGTAGCACTCAGGGTTACAACTCTAAATGTGGGGCCAATGATAGGCAAAGGTAGAGAGCTGGCTGACATGATGCAGAGAAGGAAGGTAGATGTTTTATGTGTCCAAGAGACCAAGTGGAAGGGCAGCAAGGCTCGCAGCATTGGTGCAGGGTTCAAACTGTTTTACCATGGTGTGGATAGAAAGAGAAATGGGGTAGGGGTGGTCCTAAAGGAGGAGTTGGCAAAGAATGTAGTAGAGGTGAAGAGAGTGTCAGATAGGGTGATGTGCCTGAAGGTAGAAGGTCTGATGCTAAACATCTTTAGTGGTTATATCCACAAGTTGGATGTGATGAGGAGGAGAAAGATACATTTTGGAAAGATCTGGATGAAGTGATAGAGAGTATTCCCAGGGAGGAGAGAGTGGTGATTGGAGCAGACCTGAATTGACATGTTGGTGAAGGAAACAGAGGGGACGAGGAAGTGATGGGTAGGTTTGGTGTCAAGGAAAGAAACCAGGAAGGACAGATGGTGGTGGATTTTGCCAAGAGAATGGAAATGGCCATAGTCAATACCTACTTCCAAAAGAAGGAGGAACATAAAGCGACCTATAAGAGTGGAGGAAGGAGTACGCAGGTTGACTACATTCTGTGTAGAAGAGGAAACCTAAGGGAGATTGGAAACTGTAAGGTTGTGGCAGGGGAGAGTGTGGCCAGACAGCATTGGATGGTTGTGTGTAGAATGACTGTTGTTGTGAAGAAGAGAAGAAGAGTAAAATCAGAGAAGAAGACCAAATGGTGGAAGATGAAGAAGGAAGAATGTTGTGAGAAATTCAGAGAGGAGCTGTTAAAGGCTCTGGGTAGTAAGAAAGAGTTTCCAAATGACTGGGCTACTACAGCAACAGTAGTTAGAGAGACAGGTAGGAAGGTACTTGGTGTGTCATCTGGACAGAGAATGGATGATAAGGAAACCTGGTGGTGGAAAAGTGAAGTGCAGGACAGCGTTCAAAGAAAGAGAGTAGCCAAGAAGAAATATGACAGTGAGAGGACTGAAGAGAGGAGACAGGAATATAAGGAGATGGGACGTAGAGCAAAGAGGGAAGTAGCTAAGGTAAAGCAGAGGGCGTACGATGAGTTGTATGGGAGACTGGACACTAAAGAGGGCAAGAAGGACTTGTACCGCTTGGCAAAACAGAGGGATCAGGCTGGAAAGGATGTGCAGCAGGTTAGGCTTATTAAAGACAGGAATGGTAATGTTCTAACAAGTGAGGAGAGTGTAACAGGAAGATGGAAGGAGTATTTTGAGGAGCTAATGAATGAAGAGAATGAAAGAGAAAGAAGAGTAGAGGTCATAGAAACTGTGGACCAGGAAGTAGGAAAGATTAGTGAGGGTGAAGTCTGGGAAGCTCTGAAAAGAATGAAGATGGGGAAGGCAGTAGGACCCGATAACATACCAGTGGAGGTTTGGAAATGTCTTGGAGAGATGGCAGTGAGGTTTTTGACTCAAATATTCAATGGCATATTTGAGGGTGAGAAAATGCCTCAGGAATAGAGAAGAAGTGTGCTGGTGCCCATTTTCAAGAACAAGGGTGATGTACAGAGTTGTAGCAACTACAGGGGAATTAAGTTGGTGAGCCACACGATGAAGATCTGGGAGAGAATTGTGGAAGCAAGACTTAGATGAGAGGTGACTATCTGTGAGCAGCAGTATGGATTCATGCCAAGAAAGCGCACCACAGATGCCATCTTTGCTTTGAGAATGCTGATGGAGCAGTATAGAGAGGGTCAGAAAGAACTCCTTTGTGTCTTTGTGGATTTAGAAAAAGCATATGACAGAGTGCCGAGGGAGGAGGTGTGGTATTGCATGAGGAAATCTGGAGTGGTAGAAAAGTATGTTAGACTGGTACAGGACATGCATAAGGACAGCATGACAGTGGTGAGATGTGCTCTAGGAGTAACAGATAGCTTCAAGGTGGAGGTGGGATTGCATCAAGGATCGGCTTTGAGCCCCTTCTTGTTTGCTCTGGTGATGGACCGACTAACAGATGAGGTCAGGCAAGAATCCCCATGGACAATGATGTTTGCAGATGACGTTGTGATCTGTGGTGAGAACAGGGAACAGGTGGAAGAGAACTTGGAGACATGGAGGTATGCACTTGAAAGAAGAGGAATGAAAGTTAGCTATAGTAAGACAGAGTACATGTGTGTGAATGAGAGGGAGGCTGGTGGAACAGTGAGGCTACAAGGATCAGAGGTCACAAAGGTTCAGGACTTCAAGTACTTGGGGTTCACTGTCCAGGAAAATGGGGAATGTGGTAAAGAAGTGAAAAAGAGAGTCCAGGCAGGATGGAGTGGATGGAGAAAAGTTTCAGGAGTGAATTGTGACAAAAGGGTGTCAGCAAATGTCAAAGGAAAAGATTACAAGACAGTGTTGAGACCAGCTATATTGTATGGTCTAGAAACAGTGGCATTGACAAAAAGACAGGAGAAAGAACTGGAAGTGGCAGAAATGAAGATGCTAAGGTTCTCCTTAGAAGTGACAAGGCTGGATAAGATTAGGAATGAGATAATCAGAGGTACAGCACAGGTTGAACAACTGGGATAAAGTTAGTTACAGAGGCCAGACTGAGATGGTTTGGACATGTCAAGAGGAAGGACCATGGGTATATTGGTAGAAGGATGTTAGAAATGCAGCTGCCAGGAAAAAGACAAAGAGGACGGCCAAAGAGGAGATATATGGATGCAGTTAGAGAGGACATGAAGGTAGTTGGAGTGAGGACAGAGGATGCAGAGGACAGAATGAGGTGGAGGAGGATAACTCGCTGTGGTGACCCCTGAAGAGGGAAAAGCCAAAAGAAGAAGAAGAAGTTTACATGGCTGCTTAACTTCATGGAAGGGTCCATTTCCACTACCATATTAGTGGCAACCTGTTTCTCAAACGGAGCTGAAAAGGAAAGGTCGATACAATGATTCCTGATTGGGTGGAAACAGTGGTGGGATGTAACTAAGTACAAATACTTCATTACTGTACTTAAGTACATTTTTTGTGTATCTGTACTGTACTTAAGTAGAGTTAAATGTGGGTACTTTATACTTTTACTTCACTACATTTTACATCAATTATCTGTACTTTCTACTACACTACATTTCTATGACACGTTGCATTATAAGTTACATTCATGTTGCGGCTTTTTGATTTGTTTGTTACTTTGAAAGTAACCAATGGTGAGAGGGGAGTTGGTCCATTGAATCACTGCAAAGTGGGCAGGTAACGTTAGGCCCACCTTCAAGAAGAGCTGGGCCAATGACATATATTCTAGTACAAAGTATATATGTCACTGAGCTGGGTGCACCCGCAGCATCACTAACACACCCAAAATGTATTCCACCGCAAGAGAGTAACCCAGAAGATATGCACCACCCATGGCCTTACTGAAAGACTGCTCAGTACACCAAGACAGCTTCTCTCTCCCAAAAGAGCCAGATTGAACTAAAAAATCTTTGAAAACCAACTTCTTCTGAACTTGAACAAGAAATTCTTGCTGCAATATTAAAATGTGTCAGTTCTTGGGATGTTAGGACAAGAGATGTCTCCAAATGTCTCGACACTTGGGTCCAAGTTTTAAAAATGTTGTCAGGAAGTTAAAATATTGTTCAAAATTGACCCATTACAAGGTTGAATAGACAGTATTTTAACTAGAGTTGATGACAAACTGGAGTTGAAATATCAGTGGCAATGATCATAGCCTGTTCCTTTGTTAGTTGTGTCTAATGCCCTTTTGTTCAGGCAGACAACTTTTACTTAAATGTGTTTACTGCAGTTAAAATGACACATGGGTTTTGATTTGTGTTAAATAAAAATTTTCAAAGGTATAATCATTCCTCTTTCTTATGTTGCTTAAAGGCATTTAAGTGATCGTCCCAAAAAAAAAAAAAGGGGGGGGGGGGGTCGCTGTTTACATCAGAGATTCTTTGGTTGCTAGTTGTCATGAATCACGTCCCTGTGTTTAGATCTTTATCACTCTGTTCACTAGTTCTGGTTTCTCAGTCCTGTTCTGGTTTTTTCCTCTTCACTCCTTATCTACTTCTACCTGGTTCTCATGTGTGTGTATGTGGAGAACCAGTCTATCCACTCTGCATGTTGGTGAAGGCTGACTGCACTAATTGTCTGCACTGCAGTCAGCTGGCCTGATTATCTCAGACTGGCTGCACCTGTTTCTCTCCACCCTTTATAAGCAGCACCCTGTCAACTCTTTGGTGCCCGATAGTTGAACACTCTTTGTAGTTAGTAAGTATCTCGCGTTCATGCCTGTAGTCCTTGTTCCCCTCTCTTGTCCCTGTTCAAGTCCTCGCTCCTTGTCTTGCCCACCACGCTACCTGTCCCTCTTTCTGGTTGTCCTCCCCTTCTTGTTTGGCCTGATCTCTTGGTTCCTGGACCCTCCGCCTGCCTCGACCACGTCTCTTTGGATTTCCCTTTTGGATTTGTTTCTGCCTCTGCTCTTGGTACCGACCCACGCCTGCACGACCACCGATCTGCCTGTCTCTCTGGTACTGCCTGACATCTGCCTCACGCTACTGGACCTAGGAAAGCCTGACCTCCCCTCTTGGATTACGGACTCTGGCCACGCAGACAGCTGCGGCCGACTGGCGTCCTTCACCGGACTCAGCTCCTCCAGCAGCTGCAGACCTGATCACCTCAACTCTTCAGGACCCCTAAGATCATCCGAGACGGTTAGTGGCTTTTTCTGGTTGACTGTTTTCCTCGTTCTGATTACCCGCACGACCACTAACCGTTCTCTGCTTCTTAGAACTGTTCCTGCCATTAACCGACACCAGAACCAGAACCCAGACCAGCACCAAGACCAGCTGTCACTTCCTTCCTAGAAACAACAAAACACTTATTATTTATCGTCATTCTGTTGTGTTGTGATCTTGGTCCAAACCCTCACGAGAGTTCCTTACAGCTAGTCCTGTGTTTTCTAAAACAATTCCAAACCAGTTTGAAGCCTTAGCTGTAAACATCACCTTGAATGGTGGCCAGATATTATCTGTAGTCTGCTGTTACCGCCCACCCTCAGCAACACCTGAGGCTCTGTCTTCCCTGATGGAATTTCTTGGTAATTTAAAATTCAAAGAGATCCTTTTGGCTGGAGACCTCAACATTGATTGGTGTAAGTCGACCCCCTCTGTGATAAATTCCAGGAATGTTGCCTGTCTCTCAATCTTACCCAACTGATCAACTCTCCCACTAGATTAAACAAAAACCGTCCTGAAAAATCCTCCATCTTAGACCTGTTTCTAACTAATATGCCTCACAAATTCCCTGGTACAGGTGTATTTGCCAATATCTTGAGTGATCATTGTGTGACAGCGGCTTTGAGAGATATTAAACTTCCACCTTCTAAGCCCAGATTAATTCAAAAGAGGGATCTGAAACATTTTTGTGAACAGTCATTCCTCTGGGATCTGTCTCACTTTGATTGGCATCGTATTCTGTTAACTGATGACGTGAACTCCGCTTGGAACTATTTTCATAATAGTTTCATTTATTTTGTGAACAAACATGCTCCTTTTCGTCAGTTCAGAATAAAGGGACGAGACAGCCCCTGGTTTACTCCAGAGCTAGCTGACCTTCTGCACAGGAGAGATCATCTTTGGGCTGCAGTGAGAAAATCTGACTCAGACACTGATTGGTTGAGTTTTTGACAGATGAGGAATAAATGCACAACTGCTGTCAAAGCAGCAAAACACAACTATTTCTTATCTCAGACCTCCAAAAATCTAAATGACCCTAACAGATTCTGGAAAAGCATCAAATCTCTCTCAGGCCCCCCCCAATCATCTGACCTCCCATCACAACTTCTCGTTAACTCTGTTCCTGTGTCAAATAAGCACGAGATCCTGAACTGTTTCAACAAACGTTTTGTTGCTTCTAGTTCATCATTTGACACAGTTACTAATGGAAGATCAGCCATCTCACTTAATAATCAAACTTCTACAAATCAAATCCCTCCTACAAGTCAATCCTCAGTTAATCACACCTTCTCTTTTTCTCCGTTCTCAGTCAGTGAGGTCAATAAACTGTTAAAAGATCTTGATCCTAAAAAATCTGCAGGTCCAGATGAACTTCCACCTTATTTCTTAAGGCTGGCTGCTCATATCATCACAGTCCCTGTGACCCACATCTTCAATCTCTCCATAAGACAAAACTCCATCCCAGACACTTGGAAAACAGCCTTTGTTCTTCCTTTGCTGAAGGGAGGTGACCCCACCTCACTGAACAACTATCGACCAATCTCTAAACTCTGTATTTTAGCCAAGGTTCTAGAAAAACTGATAAACTCTCAAATCAAAAATTACCTGGACTCATTTAACATCTTACCTCCACATCAATCTGGTTTCAGGAAACAACACAGCACAACCACTGCTTCACTGAAGGTTCTTAATGACGTTGTTGAAGCACTGGATGCTAAGGATTATTGTGCTGCACTTTTCTTAGACCTGTCTAAAGCTTTTGACACTGTGGATCATAACATCTTGTGTCATAAGCTCTCAGAAATTGGTTTCTCAGAACACACCATTGGTTGGTTCTCTAACTATCTTTCAGACCGGAGGCAATGTGTTCAACATAATGGTACTTCCTCCAGTTATTTAACAGTCAACAATGGTGTACCACAAGGCTCAGTCTTAGGACCCACCCTCTTTACAATCTACATACATAATGTAGGTAAAAACATCCCTAATGCATCCATACATTTCTATGCTGATGACACAGTTGTTTATTGTCGAGCTAAAACTGTTTCTAAGGCTTTCCAGCTTTTGAAATCTGCATTCAACTACATCCAGACATATTTGTTCCGCCTCAAACTTGTCCTAAATGCCGACAAAACCAAAGGGATGCTTTTTTCAAATAGGAAGTTGGTCCCAGCAGTTCTTCTTCCGATTTTATCCTCAAATGGTGTCCCCATTGAGTTTGTTGATTCCTATAAATATTTGGGTATCTTGGTCGACTCACATCTCTCTTTTAAGCTCCATGTGGAAAACTTGGTAAAGAAACTGAAAGTTAAACTGGGTTTCTTTTTCAGAAACAGATCCTGTCTAACCCTGAATGCTAGAAAACGCCTTGTATCTGTGACTTTCCTTCCCTCCATTGATTACGGTGACATTATTTACATGAATGCTCCTACAAGAACCCTGCAGATGTTGGATGCTGTCTATCATGGTGCACTAAGATTCATAACTAGCTGTGATTATCGTACCCACCACTGCACCCAGTTTTCACTAGTTAACTGGACATCATTAACTTCACGCAGACTCTCTCACTGGTACATTTTCATCTTGTGGAAAATAAATAATTGTTCTAAACTTAAAAAACTCTTAAAAGAAAACCAGAGACATTTCTCTTTTAGCTCAAAACCGGAGCGCGAGGTTTATTCTTTCTGCAGAAAGGAGTTGCTGTCTGCGTGAAGTCAGAACACAACACAGCACACTGGATTCTTAAAGAGACAGTACATATTATTTATACATGTTTCGTGCGTCACAATAAAATTCTATCATAATGGGAGGATAAGTTCCTCAGGTTGACACTATACACAAGTTCTTGTTATCAGTACGAGATGATGTTATTCTTCTTGTTGAAGCCGTGTTCTGTAACAAGTCTTCTGTCCATGTGACTAGAACATTCTGAAAAACATTGTGGAGCTGGTATTTTTTAATTAGATTTGTAACAGTCTTTTTTCATGAGCTAGAACATTCTGAAAAAGAAAAACATTTTGATACGAAAAGCGTAAAGTTCTGTATCTTTGCCTCTTCTGCGGGTGGTGGAATACAAGGACGTTTGCAGGAGCAGAGGACAAAAGTTCACATTTACAAGAGTTTACCAGAGTTCACATACACACACCAACTTTGAAAGTCTGCAGAATGAACATGGATTAAATGATATTTAAACAATACATGTTAGTTTATTAATTTTTTCACAATTTT
>NC_056505.1:32910794-32913162 GCF_014905685.2 Nematolebias whitei
AACGGCCTTGTAGTATATGTATGTATAAAGTTTAAAAATAAGTAAGATGAAGCTGAATTAAGTGCAGTTCAAGTTCAGCAGTCTGACAGCTGCAGGGAAGAAACTGTTTCTGAGCCTAGTGGTTTTGCTCTGAATGCTCCTCAGCCACTTGCTTGAGGGGAGGGGCTGGAACAGACTGTGTGCAGGATGAGTGGAGTCCTTCATGATGCGGTGCGCCCTCCCCCTGCATCGTGAAGTGTAGAGGTCCGAGGTGGTGGGAAGGCTGCTCCCCACACTCGGGAATGTATTATGTATCCGGACATAATAAAACATGTCATACCAGGTTCTAAATTTATTCAAATCTAACCTCAAGTGAATAAAAATACACAACAGATTTCACCTTGTTAATTATTAAACAAAAATGAAGCAGAACTTGAAAAACAGAGTGAAAAACAAAGTCCACCTTATGATTCAACAGCTTGTAGAATCCCCTGTAGCTGCAATAACTTCAAGTATTTTTTTTCTGTTGGACTTTAGCAGTTTTTCACATGGTTATAGAAGATTGTTGGCCCATTCTTCTTTACAGTGTTGCTTGGCTTCATTAAGACATTTGTTTCTGCACAGCGGTCCTAAAGTCCCACAACTGCATTTTAACGTTTTAGCTCAGAACTTTGACCAGACCATTGCAGCTCCTTGTTTTTATTCTTGGCCATTCTGTGATAGATTAGCTGCTGTGTTTGGATCATTGTTCTGCTTCATCATGACCCAGTTTGGTTCAGTCTTCAGCTCTCAGACAGATGTTCTCACATTTGACTCCTTTAGGCTACAGAGGAGTTCAAGGTCGACTCAGTGACTGCAGAACAAGCCCAGATCATCATGACTCCACCACCGTGCTGACAGCTGGTGTAATGTGTTTTTGCTGATACTCTGTGTGGCTATCACCAAACACAGCACAGTTATTTATGTATAAATACCTGCTTTTTGGTCTCATACATTTCAAAACATTGTTCCAGAAATCTTGTGTTTCATTCAGATGCAGTTTTACCGACCCAAGCTGTGCAGTCATGTTCTAATTAGAGAGGTTTTCTCCTGCAGCCCTTCCAAACAAGCCATGCACGTTCAGTCTCTTTCTAATCATCCTGTAATGACCTTTAACCTTTAACTTCTAACTGAGCTCTGTAGAGTCTGAGCTGGAGCTCTTGGGTTTTTCTCAATTCTCTGAGCATTGCACGGTCTGACCTTGGGGTGAATTGGCTGGGACGTTAATTCTTGTGTAAATTGCCTGCTCTCTTAAATGTTTTTCACTTATGAATAATATTTCTCTCTGTGGAATGATGAACTCCACATGGTTGAGAAATTACCTGTAACCTTTCTCCCATTGATGGACAGCAACAGATTCTTCTCTATGGTTATTGCTGATGTCTTTTGTTCTTGGCATTGTGTTAACACACACATGTATGCTCCAGAGCAGCAAACTGACACAACTCCTACTTTATATACAGTAAAGGGGGTCACACCAACAATGATCAGTTAATCAATACATTTGATTAGCAACACTTAGCTTATACTGAACTTTTTAAACCCAGCGGAAACGTTACGTCTAGACTTAGTTCATTCATTATCTAGTAGCTTTGATTTGCCTAAAAAATACTGTTACTGTAAAGTCTGTTGCATGTTTTGTGCACTTGAGGTTAGATTTGAATGCGTCGCCATCTCACAGACTTTAGAATTTGATAAAGACAAGACAATTTTTTATGTTTTGATACATAAAACCCTTGAATTGAAAGAAAACTGTATTTTCACGTGATTATACATAAATAAGTTCTGTCTTACCTGAAAATGTGGAGTAAGTATTGTCAAATAATAACTTCTTTTGACTTCATAGCTAGGGAATGTTTTTAATCAACTACAGAAACTCCTAACCACACTTGGAGCAAACAGTTGATGAATGTGGTTTGTTTTCATATGGGCTTATTTTGGCACGCTTCACCCTTCAGTGCCCACAGAGTTGCAGCTGGTGTCAGTGTCGAACACAGCTGCGTTCAACTTCAACTGTCTTCAAATTCATCAACTGACGGTCCCATAGTCCCCTCTCATCATCAGCCTGACCCAGCTTCTCACCCCACCTTCATACATCTACTTTTCTCTTTGTGGAAACGTTAAAGATTCACCTTCAAGCCTGAAAACACACCCGGTGTACTAGGGGTTGAACGTCTTCATATTTTTTAAAGTCGACTTCAACGTGATAAAAGTCGAGTTGACGTCAACTAGTCGCTGTGACGTCATAGGAGCTCAAGATGCTATATCATATTCACAAATATATATATATATATATATATATATATATATATATATATATATATATATATATATATATATATATATATAT
>NC_056505.1:32913172-32919738 GCF_014905685.2 Nematolebias whitei
TATATATATATATATATATATATATATATATATATATATATATATATTTGTTTTATTTTTACAACAAAAAACAATAAAACATGGGGAGTGTATATTTACTTTGTATGCTCCTACCATTTATCATACTGCAAATAGGTCACAGGAAAACCAAGACTATTATTAAGCTGCAAAAGTGAAAGAAATATGCGGCACATAAATAATAACGCAATCAAAAGCCCAACACCGCACCGGCTCGCCCACCCAGCACATTGTTTCTAGCCAGCGCCCAGCGACACAGTCATGTGATTGCGACTATCCATCCAACCATCCATTATCTTTACCCGTTTATTCCATTTTGGGTCACGGGGGTCACCGGTGCCCATGTCCAGCAATCACTGTGCGAGGGGCGGGGTACACCCTGGACGGGTCGCAAGTCCATCACAGGGACACATAGAGACAAACGAGACAAACAACCATTCACTCTCTCACTCACACCTAGGGACAATTTAGAGTCACCAATCAGCCTAACATGCATGTTTTTGGTCTGTGGGAGGAAACCGGAGCACCCGGAGAAAACCCACGCATGCACGGAGAGAACATGCAAACTCCACCCAGAAAGGCCCCTGGACCGAGGTTTGAACCAAGGACCTGCTCGCTGAGAGGCAGCAGCTCTACCAGTTACGCCACCGTGCTGCCCTGACTGCGATTAGTCGATGTGAAATTTAAAAAGCTTGTGAGATGTCCTAGAATTGACTAGTCGACTAGTCGACCCAATCCCTACTGTACATGCAGAACACTGATGTGGATGCTTTTGAGGTATTCAGCTCACTTTCAGACATTTGACTTTTGTATATGTATGGTAGTTGTCAAAGCTGAAGCCTATCTGAGAGTTTCCGGATCAATTCTCAACTGGAGGTCTTTCTGGGTGGCATTTGCATGTTCTCTCCGTGCATGCGTGGGTTTTCTCCGGGTATTCCAGTTTCCTCCCACAGACTAAAAACATGCATGTTAGATTGATTGGTAACTCTAAATTGTCTCTAGGTGTGAGTGAGAGGATGAATGGTTGTTTGTCTTGTTTGTCTCTAAGTGTCCCTGTAATGGACGGGAAACCTGTCCAGGGTGTCCCCCACCTCTAGCACAGTGATGGTTGGATATGGGCACCAGTGACCCCCGTGACCCAAAAAAGAAGAAGCGGTTAAAGATGATTGATGGATGGTATTTTGTGTGTGTATCAAAAGTGTTAGTTTCTCTTATTTTACCATTTTTTATCTGTTTGCTGTCTGTTCTACACAGCACTTTGATGCATGTTTCATTTGCACTTTCATAAACATTCATATAATGCTTTTTGTTCCAAACATCAGATCAAATCACCTGCTGACAAAATGAATGACTACAACATGGAGACCTGAAGATACTCATCCTTTTTCATAGGAGCAAAACCCAGGACTGAAGAGCCATTTCTGTATTGGCCACTTTGGATGTAACATTGATTATGCAACCACTGCATGTGTGATGCATGAAGCAGAGCCTGGAATCAGGGTTGCCAGATAAAGATCATTAAAAAAATAAATAACCCCCTCCTTGCTGTGCACATGTTCAAACACAACACACACCTCATCTTACAACACCCTCACTCAGCACAGATGACCGTTTGGGTCAGAATACATAATACAATAATTATGACACAGCAGCACAAAAGTTCATAATTTCTTATATGACAATCTTGCCTTGAAAACTACAGCAGATCCATATAACATTTCCAGAGGTCATTCTCATGTAAACAGGTAATCATGTTATCTATTTTTTTTACTGTAAATTGTCCCTTGGTGTGAGTGAGATTATAAATGGTTGTCTGTCTTCCAACATTTTTCAGTCAGGTCATCTGGACAGTTTCTTTTTTTTGTGCTGAAACGTTTTGCCTTCGATCCGGAAGTCTTCATCAGTCAAGGAAACACAACTGTCCAGATGACCTGACTGAAAATTGTTGGATTGTATACCTGGATTATTGAGCATGGACTTTGTTGTTTTTAACCAGTTTGACACGACTGTCAACAAGGAAGAGGCAATGGAGGAGGGGGCATGCCAAAGAGACCATCTTAGCACCAACATAACTGGTTTGTTCCACTTTAGAGTAAGGTGTTGGGGGACGAATCAGTTTTGTGTTGTATGTTTCCTTGACTGATGAAGCCTTCCAGATCGAAGGCGAAACATTTCAGCACAAAAAAAAAGAAACTGTCCAGATGACCTGACTGAAAAATGTTGGATTGTATACCTGGGTTATTGAGCATGGACTTTGTTGGTTATCTGTCTTGTTGGTCTCTTTTTGGCTTTGTGATGGACTTGCTAGCTGTTCAAGGTATCGCAAGAATCTCACACAGTGACTGCTGCTGCCAGACATGGGCACCCCTGTGAACTGGAAAGAAAGAAGTGAGTAAAGGTAATAGATAAAATTTATTGAACAGGTTTGGTAGTGCCAGGAAAGCTATGAGACACCGTGATAGCCATATAAAACAACAGCTGATGGTGACCATGGCTTCCACTGTGGTTTTGTTGAGTAAAAAAAAACCCAAAACATGTTACTTCTTTGTCTCACAATGACAAAGAATAGATATAGAAAAGACATAACTGTACCAAGTTGGGTCAAAATGCCCATCACTTACACTTGATTGATCCCATTTAACTTTCCTATTTATTGACTTACTGACTTGCATTTGCATCCCAGGCTGTCTATCTTAGTGTTTGTTTTTCTGTGCCCCCCTGCCTGCCCCCACTGCCTGTGGAATTGAGACTGGCCAGCAGAATCATTCCTCTCCTGTCAGCACCATTGCACTTTTTACCCTGCAGCCATTTATCTGCCTGTGAAAGGAATGGTAGGTTTATTAGGCTGCGGTGAAACAATCCACCTCTGGACCATTCTAAGGCAGGCACAGAAAGACGGCCTGTTCTACACCTGTCAGACTCTGCTGACACAGCTAGTGTGTCTCTGTGTGAGTTTGCACCAAATCAGCTCGTCATCACCTAATGAAAAGCAAATGCAAGAAAAGAATCGACATCCTGAGGGTCTCATCATTGGTACTGTTAACAACACTGGTTATTTTTAATGATTCACTGAACAGAGCTCAGGTAGACAGAATGTTAAAATTAACTCATGAAAACAGAGAGGAAATGTCATGTGGTTTTATCAGTGTATCTATAACTATGACTCCAGAAATCAGCACGTCTAGTAGCACATACTTGCAACCCAACATGGGCTAATTTCACAGCAGGTGGTGGATTCATGAGGTGGCTTCTTGGAGCTTTTTCAGGCTTGGCCCAGCTGAGTTCCTTCACCCAAGGCTCTACCACCTGGTACATGCCAGCCAACTCTTCCCCCAGGGTTGGGCCTGGAGTGTGCCTCGGTTTCCCCATACAGTGCAAGGTAACTTGTTTCTTGTGGTTTTTCTTTTTTCAAGGCAAAAAAGAAAAGAAAGGATACTCCCTCTGGGTTGGGAATGACTCCTTATCTCAAGTGCATAAATTTGAGATTATGACATTTTTACTTTTTAACAAGGTTAAGTCAGGTCCTCTGGACAGATTCTTCTTGTTGAGACGTTTCATCTTTTATCTTAAAGACTTCTTAAGTCTGAGGAGCTGCAATAAACACAGTCTTATAAACAGCACCTTCTCATGGTGGATCAACCAGTTTGCTGTTGGCAGCCAAAATTAGTTGTTCACATGTAACCAAGGACCATCAGCCTAAGGATCGATCGTTACTGCTACTATGGCCACTTGCTAGTCACAGAGGACTGAGTGATACTAACAATAACAGCAATGTAAGAAGGTGACAATGGGACACGGAGGCCTCCGCTCCTGTTTAATGATGGATGGGTTCTCTTCACAAAGATGGCTTCCTTCAATTCTCTCTCAAACCATCGTTCCTCTCTATCAAGAATGTGCACATCTTAAACCCTGAATGAGTGACCGCTGGTCTGGAGATGATTGTAGACCACAGAGTCCTGGTTTGAAGTTATTGCTCTTCTGTGCTGGGCCATCCTTTTGGCCAGTGGCTGTTAAGTTTCTCTGATGTAAGACTGATCATCCTCCTGACGCTGAACAGCATACACAATATTACTCTGTTTGTGCCGGGGGACTGGATCTTTGGGATGAACCAGTCTTTGCCGTAATGTATTTTGAGGTTTAAAAGTTACTGAGATGTCATGTTTAGAAAATAAACATCTCAGTTTCTCTGAAACTCCCACAACATACAGAATGACCCCTGGTCTGGGTCTGGCTTCCTCCTTTTCCTCTACCTGGATTATTGAGCATGCATCAGGAAATTTTTACTTTGTTTGCAGAAATGAGAAAATTGTTTTGGTCTGTTTTGGTGAAGAAGGAACTGAGCTGAATTTATTAGTTCATCTTTATTGTAATTCTCACCTATGGTGTTGCAATAGACTGAAAGAACAAGATCCTAGCAGCTGAACTGAGCTTCTTCAGAATCGGTGACTGGGCTTCGTGGTAGAGAGGCTGCATCATCCAGGGCCTCTGATTATTAGGTTACCTCTTTAACCAACTTTTTCTACACAGTCTGTGGACATGAGGAGACTCTGTGACAGTCCCAGAACTTACCAGGTGGATTTTATATTTTCTTTGACTTGGGATCCACCCAGGAAGAGGTGAGGGATGCCACTGGGAAGGGGATGTCTGGGTTTCCTTCTTGGACTGGATGGATGGCTGGATGTATGAAGTCTATGTCATAAATATTGTTTTTTCATGCTTTAGTTAATATTTTTTATCTATGCACAACCCACTCTACTAATTTGCATCTACAATGTATTTTTCTCCACTTAAATAAATGCTGCAGGACAGTTTAAAATGATGGATTATAACAACACACCATATGTTTATAGTCAGATTTATTCTCACAGCCAAATTAATCATGTTCCCTTGTTTCTGGACCTATTTACAGCCAGATTGTGTGGTGTGGGAGGAAGAACTTTCTTGTTGAGGGGAATTATTTTCAAGAAGTGCCTTTGCCATGCTGGATGTGCTTATGTTTATAAAAATATCAATATGTTTACTTGGAAAACTATGAAATATTTCAGTTATAATTTCTGAGACGTGAACTTTGAGAAAGTTCCTTTAGTGTGAACTTGGACAATGTTGCCTGCAGAATGAAGTCCAGTGAAGAGGCATTGATGCTGATTTTACTTGACTGCTGGTCTCATAGAGCCTCTCAGATGTCTCTGCTCGGTCCTCTGATGATCGAGTCTTACTGGCTGGAAGCATGTTCAAAATAAGCATGTGATTTTGATGCAGAAATGATAACAAAGATGTAGACCTCTGCCTTGTCTTTACTCTTTGGATCAAAGTTCAGAGATGACCTCCATCTGTTCCTTGTTTCGTTCTCTCTGCCATTTTATTAACGCCACTCTGAGCCACGCTGCCACCATCTTTCTGACATGTTCACCAGAATGACAGGCCAGTCAACATGTATTCCCACATGACATTGCCCAGCCTCATCTTGTTGTGCCATCACTAATTACCTCCCTCACCCCCCCATTCCCCCCCCCCACACACACACACACACACAAACAAGAGACCAAAATCACAGAGGTATTTGGGTGTCAGTCCGATGTGCAGAACAGTTTGTTGGCTTGCCAGGCAGGATCACATCAAACAGACAGGCCTCTTCATGGAGGTCTGGCCGCTTACTCAGCCTCATGCTCCCCCCCCCCCCCCCCCCCCCACACACACATAAACTGATGCCCCCAACTGCACGATTGTCCACATATTGTTGCGGCTAAATTTAAAAATAAAAAATATATACACTAACAATCAAGTGAAGCCACAATAATACACACTTAAAAAATACAAATTAAACACATCACATTTGGTCTGATTTTTGCATTTTTTTTCATTTAACCGTTACAGGTTAATCCCATTGAGCCTTGGGGACTCATTTACAAGAGAGACCTGAACTGAGACCTGCATTTCCCAGTGTCTTAGATGTTATTCGATTTTATTAGATGATTAATCATTAGATGTACATTTAAATCTATGAACTTATCAACCAATCAATTTTAGAATGATCAAAATGTCTACAACTAATTCAAATGAACAAAAACTAATGTAAATATTGGTGAGAGCTAACAGATTTCACAAACTTGCTTTAAAACATTGGGATGCAAATCGTAGCATTAGCATTTCTTCAAGAGTGGTAGTTTTACCCAGAGATATTATATATGACTAGATACAGCATTGACCGCTATCGTCTATTGGCGCAGACGAGATTTAGGGCCGCCATCTTGAAACGGTCGACCGATCCACTCAGTGTAACCTGTTTGTCAGGAGCAATGAAGTATTTGCGCGTTTAATCAGTCAGAGCTGAATACTAAACTCATTCTCACGATTTTTCCTCTGTAAATCTCAGGAGTACAGCCATTAAAGCTGAACACATGGTTCAGTGTATTTTAATATCCTTGGTGGGGTTAACATTAACACTAATAAAATAATCTTATGACACGTTTGCAAAACTCACAGTCACTGATACATTTTTATTAAGATTATATATATATATATATATATATATATATATATATATATAT
>NC_056505.1:32919838-32928907 GCF_014905685.2 Nematolebias whitei
CCAATTATGATACATATCTCTTGATAATGAACCAAAGCTACTGAAATTGTGAGTATGATTGTTAGAAAAATATTCCTGTCATCAGATCTCAGTTAGCTTCATTGCAGCTGAACACCGTGTTACACTGAACATCACAGCAGCTGGTGGACATAAATACAGTACAGTAATATTATATTCACAAAATACTAACAATAATATGTTCATCTTACTGTGAAAAGTTATCCCTCGAGACCTGACGTCAACAGTCCGTCGATTAGAACAGAAATAAGCTGCGAAGTGCTGAGACATCTTCGGCTTTAACCAAATAAGGACGACCGTTTCAAGATGGCGGCCGAAAATCCTGCGCCGCAGTAGCCAATGAGGCATCTAGTGTTTATATCTATGGTTTTACCCATAAGGTTAATTGTGGATTTTTTCTGTCATACATTTAGTTTTGTTAGATGTTTATAATACAGTATGTTTGACCAGTCCTGAGAGTGTGCTTATCTCCACACAGACGTTTTCAGTCCGCAGTATCAGACTAGAGACAGTACTGAAACTCATGCAAATAGACCAAAGTACGACTCTGTTTGGATTTCTGAGCTTGAGGGGTACTTAAAAATGTTTTTTCAAGAGTTTGGGCATTTATGATTTAAGTCTGAACAAGGAAACTGAACAACATTTAACTTCAAATAACATAACATCTAACACTTCAAAAATCATCAAAACAACCTCGCTTCAATGCAAACTGTGAAGTTTCTTACATTTAAACACACGTCAGTGACGTGGAGCACAGTCAGACGAGGAGCATCAAAAGACTGAACTCTCTCAAGGGGCTTCGTGCTCACTGAGAAGAAGACAATGTCTGAGCAGAAAATTAATTCAGAACAAGTCATGTGATGATTCCTCGGATGGACAAGGTGCAGACCATCACAAGCTGTGTAATGTGGTGTGTAGTTGTGGAAAAGTGACTGCTGCGGTGCTGCAGGAGGACGTCACCAATCCGAGAGCTGGGAGGCAGCGTGATGAGGATCACATCGACCATATATGAAGGTCGTGTTTGGTCTACGGCAGGGTTCTGTGAGCGGAGGAGATCCACCTTGACTTCTTTAAGGGTCTGGATGTTGTGGGGATGTCTTGGTTGACACACCTATGCAACATCGCTTGGACATCGGGGGCAGTGCCACTGGATTGTCATACTGGGGTGGTGGTTCCTCTTTTCAAAAAGGGGGACCAGAGGTTCTGCTTCAATTATAGGGCCATCACTCTCCTTAGCCTCTCTTGTCAGTAATGTTTTTTTTTACTGACACTAGCTATGTTTACATGCGCAACATTTTTTGACCGGACTGAAATGTTTTCAGGTTAAATAATTCAAATGTATTGTTTACATGGGCACAATCTGTCCATGACGAGTGTTTACATGCTGCGGGCTTTTATTCTGAACAGCAGTACTGACATGTGCAGAGTGGTAAACTCTCCTTAAAACAACACAGAAGAAGAAGTTCTACTTCCGGTTTACTTCCGGGATGAATATAAACAAATCTGAGCACCCAAAATGGACCCGCGACAGGTTTTAATGACGGTGGAGACGTTGCTGCACTCCCTGACTGAGCCACAGGTGATACACATCATTTTGAGCTCTTTGAAAGTTTCTAATAGAAATGTTGTGTCGCTCACCGACCAGTTTTACTTCCTCGACATGTTAATATTATTAGCATTAGCCAGGCGGAAATGACAAAGTCGCACATGCGCAGTCAGGTCAGTTTTTCACGATCAGATAAAAATGAACAGATCAAGTGTTTACATGCGCACCGTTTGGGTTATGAATCGGTGTAAACCACCTGTTTCGTTCTGCTCACAAATTATTTCAAATCGCGCTGAATAAACAAAAAATAACCAGAACGGGGTGTTTACATGACACATTTTTATTCCGAACGGCCGTTTAATCTGATTACTTATGTAAACATGGCTGTGATGAAGATTTATCTCAATCTGCTGACTTCCTTAGATAAATAACTTTTATTAATTTTTTTAATGTGTATGAATGTTTCTGTTCAGAACCCTGAGACCACTTCTATTGTGACTTAGCACTATATAAATAAACTGAATTGTACTGAATTAACAAAAACAGTAATACACAGACATAAATATATACACACACACTTCTTTTTTTTTTTTTTTCTCCCATTCAACATATTTATACAGGTTAGTCTCATTGAGTCACGAGGACTCGACCTGTTTTAAACAGACAACATAGAAAGTGTAGACAACAATAATTCAACAAAATGCTATTAAAATCAAATAAAAGTCGTTATAGAGACAGTCAAATCAAGGTTGAAGGTTTGCAGGTAATTAGAAGCAGGGGAGCTTCCATCGAACACAAACTCACCCTCTCGACTCCACAAATATTGATGATGGATCTGTCTGCAATGATCGTGATTCCAAAGCAACCATGCCCCCCACCCCAAAAAAAAGAGAGTCTCCATCAAGATGCTTATTTTTCATGATATCACCCCCCCCCACACACACACACACAGACGTAGGCACACACCTATAAATACACCACCCTTGTTGTTTGTGTTCCCAGGCAGAGAACAGCAGAGCGGTACAGTGTTTCAGCACATATTCATACAGAGAAGTATGTGTGCCGCCCCATCACTGAGAACGAGTTCAAAACAAAGGCAGCCAAGTATTTGGGTGAAGCCAAGCGAGATGCATGAAAGTCAGTCAGGGCTGATCTTCCTGTCTGTCTGTGTAAGAGTCTGGCTGTTTGAAGCTCAGCCTGGAGTCTATCCAGGCCATCATTCACACTTTACCTAAGGAGAGGGCGTCGGACAGGTTTTATTAAAACTCTGTCAGAGGGTGTGTGTTTACTTGTGTGTCGGTGTTGTTATGTGTGTGTGTGTGCGCGCATCAGCCTAGGGCTCTGAAGAGATATCATCTTTCCCTTGACATGTTCTTTCATCTTGCCTTTTTCTCTTCTTGACAGACACTTTTTTGATTGCCAGTTATTTCTTTTTTACTCGGGCCTTTCCGCAAGGCTGACTTAATCTTTAGTAATGTGTTTAAGCACCTCAGATGATCTCGGTGTAATGCCCTTCCAGTCATACCATACAGCAAAGCAAATAATAAAAAGCAAAGGGCAATGGATATGAATTTGAAAAAACAAAACGGAGATCTTAGGGAATATATTTTCTGATGTCTCACATTATTGCAGTAGTCATTTAAAGTGAGAAGGCTGATCAAAATTGAACAACTTTGGCTTGTTTGTAAAAGCAGTTTCTATTCGAGTATTTATGGTATAAAAAATCTACTTTCATGAGCTCCACTGGCAAGGCTAGCTAAATATGTTTGTTTGTACAGCCTGCCACTTTGCTAACTCAGGTCTGAGTAAATAGTGTCTACTGAGACCTCATACATACATGTTTTTAGTCCATGTTTGGATCATCTAAACACAAGTGTTTCAGTATTTATCTCATCTGTCCAGAGCTTCACACTGGTTTGACTGGTGGCAGTAATGTTCTTACAAGCTAGTGTGTCAGCTGCTAAATTACTGTAAACTAAAATGTCTTATTTCTCATGAGGAATTAGCAAGTAAGTTTGTCATTATGCCAAAACCTCAACGAGGCCCGCTCTATACAAAACTGGAGTACAATCCCAACTTATTCATTTATGTCCAGGAAAAAGACAAACAAAACAACTATCAATGTTAGTTTCCCAGTTTATTTCCTTCTTACATATTTTATTATTATTATTTATTTATTTTTACAATAACTGCTAGCAATTAGTGCCAATATTCAAGAGCTGTTGATGAATAGCTGGATGGTGCTCTGGAACTATTTCTTTCTTATAAATTATTTTTGGTGGTTTTAAAATGATCTACAAGACCGGCCCTGCGATGGACGTGCAGCCTGTCCAGGGTGTACTCCGTCTCCTGCAAATCCCTGCAACCTGCAAAAGGAAAATGGATGGATGGTGGGATGGATGGGTAGATGGATTTTACATATCCACTTTTACATTGAACAGAAAAAAAATGTAATCATGATTGTGGGAAGTCACACAGAAACACAAATCTCAGGCCATTATCAGCAGAAACGTCTACTTTGTCCAAACTAATAAAAAATAGTCACTATCACTCTCTATGTACCAGTGACTGTTGAATATTGTTGCCGATTGCCATCAGTTGTTAAAATAAGCTGTGTTCCCTCAGACAAAGGGACAGGGGAGAGGATACACAACATGTTGTGTAGTAGACACATGCACTTGATAGCAGTGCCATTTTTCTTTGCAACACCGTTGGTGCGAGCAGTCTCATAGTAATGAACTGTATGAATCTTGTTGCTTCTCCCCACATTAAAACTCATGTTCTTCTTCTGCCCTTGATTGTATTCACAGCCTTGTTTGCTTGAAGTGTTTTTAGTGCCACCTTTTAATTGGAAGCTTTATTACAGCTTGTGTAATTAAAGTGCTCCACACAGTCATTAAACTTTGGACTGCATGATGTGGTCAGCTGCACAGAGACCTAACCCTCGGAGACTGGAAAAAATGACTAAATGTATCTTCCACTGGTCTTGTAATGGAGTGAACCAATACCTACCTTAAACAGGCAAGCCCACAGAACCCATGTGTATTTACAGGGTGGTATGTTCCTGTTTCTATCGTGTTCATGTAAAACTGAGTCACTTTACTTTAATGCACACGACATTACTCAAAACCTAACCTCATGAGTTAAATAGTAGCAGGTGAGTTCATGAGTTCCTGCAGCAGCTCATCGTGTTAATCAAATATTATAGAGCTGCAGAAAAGTTGTTTTAGACCTTTATTGCATCAGAAACATGAGATCTCTTAAATATTCTTACTATAATTTTCAAAAACTGTGTTTTGTTGTGTGAAAGTTTAATTAAAATCTGCTGACTAGTTGATGAGAAATTTTGCTAACAGTCAAGTGTTGACTTTACAAAACCGTTACACAATCAGATATGTGTTGAGGATGACTCTTAGCTACTACCACACAAAACTTTCAGTTTGTTATCCATGAAATGAACTGAGTTATATCCATGTTAGTGTTTGATCAGGTCAGTAAGCTGTGGAGGAAATATTCAACCATTTAAAAATGTAATCAAGTGGAGAGTGGAGAGCCCCCTCCAGATTGTGGGGTGGGGGGTATTTGCCACAGGTGGAGAATTTCAAGTATCTGGGCATCTGGTTCACTAGTGATGATGGGATGGAGTGTGAAGTGAACTGACAGCTCGGAGACTTGTCCTCAGTAATGAGGGTGTTGTTTCAGTCTGTCATGGTGAAGAAAGAGTAGAGTGGAAAGGCAACGCTCTGGATTTACTGGGCTGTCTACATTCCAACCCTCACCTATGATCATGATGTTTGGACCATGACCAAAATAACCAGATCCAACAGATGTAAGGTGCTGCTGAAGCCGGTGGTTGATGAGGAGCTCCGTCCTCCAGGAGGAGCTTGGAGTAGAGTCAATTGGTGGGTCTGGCGTCTGATTAGAATGTCTCCTGGACTCCTCCAATTAGAGATGTTTCGGGCATGTCCCACTTGGAAGAAACCCTGGAGCAGACCCAGAACTTAATGGAGGGATATTGTGCATCTTCTCTCTTGGGGACACCTTGGGGTCCCCTGAGTGAATATGGAGCGCGTCATTAGGGAGAGGGATGCCTGTGTTTCCCTCCTGGACTTGTTTCTTCTGCGGCCTGAAGTGCTAGAAGATGATCCATTAATTACTTTCTGAAAGTTTCATTAAAATCTGTTTGCTGGATTGTGAGATATTTTGAACCAGACAAACCAAAGCACACACGTGCATGCATGCACACACATATAACATATCGCATTACTGCCTGCCCCTCGTGGTAATAATGTCAGACTTCTGCTGTAAAAGGCGTCAGCGATGTTCATTCTTTTCATAAAAGAATAACTGTTCATTGTCACATGAAAAGGAGCCGTTCTCACAGCAGGAGCAGTCATTAGAAAGCCGAGACAAGGCTTTCCCTGTGACGGGCGCTCTGCTCGCACCTCCCCCCCACCTCCTGAGCTGCTCTCGCCCATCAACAGGTCATAAGTTTTTAATCATGCTGAAATGATTTATTTGGGTGTCAGGTGATGTGTCACCTCGCTTCCTTTCATTTTTCAACATGTTTGTGTTCTTTGCTGGATGATGAATTTATCTTCAGACAGGCCCAATATGACTAATTAACTCTGAAATATCTGAACCAGATGTTGAGTTGAAGGAAGTTCCTAACAGGCAGCCAAGAGCTCACCTCCTACTTTCCTCCTCCATTCACAGCCGTCCTTTTCTCCCTCGCTCCCCCCTCCTTGAAACAACCCTCTCCTGCCTTTAACCGTTTTATGAATCCACAAATCCTCCTCCCAGGCTGGAACCATCCTGGAACCAGCACGTCGCACCGGCTCATAAATCTGTAGTGTGAAGTTAACCTGCACATGCCCTGTGTTTACCTCCTTCTCCTTTACCCCTCCGTGACACTCAGCACCTCCACCTAATTTATTCTCCCCCCTCCCTCCCTCCTCTCCTGACCAACAGGCTCGCTTTTCTCACTCAGACCTCAAGGATTCGGGCTTTTTTAGGGAAGTTTTGAGCGTCTGCCCAGAAAGTGTAACCAGACTCCAAGTGGTAAAATTAATGCTTGCAGACTGTCAGGAATAAAACACCCAGCACAAGTTTTAAATTATTCCTGTCCCCTGTTTTTTTTTTTTTTTTTGCAGCTATTCTTAGATAAATGTACTTTTTTATGATTTATGTCACTCTTTATTTCCGCCTAATGTCAAAAAATATTTGGATCAAGAGAATTAAGTGGGGTGTAAATTCTGCTCCTCTGTGTTCTGGCTCACACGTTCATAATGTTTTGAGTCGGAGCGGCAGTGAAAAATCTTCTGTCCCTGCAGAAATGCCTATAAAAACAGCAAAAGGCCCCTGCAGGAGCGTTGCGGCGCTGACACTTTGACAGTTTGCCATGAGTGACGTGTGATCTGTACAAATTTCAGGACTAATAAATCTACCTGTCAGAGCTTGGGACTTGAAAGGGCCGCAGCCCTGCGGCACAGCTTTAACACAACTTGTGTTGATGAAATTCTGTAGGCTGGAGAATTATAGCTGTCAGAAAAACGCCCACATCAAACCTGAAGCCTTGGCGTTCCTCCTTTTTTCCCCCCTCCGCTCTCTCAACACTCACATATTGCTCATTCACCTCCTCTCTCCCTCCCTCCTCCTCAGACAGCTCTCTTTTCCTTCCTCCTCTTCGTTCTTGCTGCCTAAAAAATGAAACAGGCGTCCCTTCATGCTGTGGGGACCAACATTACATCATTCTGACACCCAGCAGAACAACACACACACACACACACACACACACACGCAACTCATCATTTATTTAGTTATTTTTGGTCAAATAAAAAAAGTTAAACATTTTGTGTGAGGCTCTGACAGGTGTTGCAATGATGAAATGGGGTCAGTCAGAGTTGAAAGATGCTCCTGTCAGCAGCCACCAGCCGCAGGTTAAATGGGATACAAAAAAGGTGAGAAAGATCTCACAACTGTTGTTTGTGGGGAGAACTTTAAGACCAAAAGGGCCATAAATCAGCTCTCCTTCCACCTCCTCCTCCCTCCCATTTCCACTTCCCCAGCTTCACAGCCTCCCCCACTTCTTATTCCTGTTTATGTTTGATCGTCGACTGGTTTGCTCCTCTTCTCTTTTCAACCCGAGCCAGTGGATCCTCCTGTCCGGTGATAAATCATCTGCAAATGTTTAGATACTTAGCAGGTTTTGCTGTGAACGTTTCAAGTAGGGCGGATTTTATTTGCACTCTCTGATGCTCTGCTGTTTACCTTAAAAGTTCAGCCGAGTCCTCGTGACAAACGGCAGCTTCGGAAAATTGATTGAAATGTCAAAAGGTTGGGCTTTTGACTGGGACCCTCTTTGTACAGCGTGATAATTTATTGACAGTAGTGTCAAAGAGCCTGTGAAGGTGTTCTGCTTTGAAATGCTTCAGTTTGAATGACTGTGTGCCGGCAGTTGTCAAACAGATGAATGAATGAGTTTGAACCCGGAGACAAGATGGCTTAGCGATTACTTCACACCTTAGCTCCTTCACCAGGAGCCTGTCGTGCAGGAGTCACTTCCATCACTGTGTCATTTTAAATGCTTAGATTGCAAATCAGAACCATGATCTGAACTTCCTGTGATCCCACCTGAGCTACCTCTCATCAGTCATGAAAGGTGGCAACAGAAATATCTTTGTTCATTAGCCCCATGCTGAAGCAGCAGCAGTCATTTACACTACACACAGCTACCGCAGCAATCTGTCAGTTCACGTGCTTGTCAATCACTCCGTCTCTGTAGGAAGCCAGCTCTGACTGACGGCCCGTGTGATCTCTCCCATGGGCTGGCAGGAAGGCAACAAAGGGCCCGGCTACAGTAATTGTCAAGACAAAGCCATCCTGGCGAAGCAGCACTGTCACTCACGTGGTTTGAGAGTGGAGAATCAACATGAAACACGCTGCAGCAGTTAACCAAAGAGAAAGTGTGCTTGTGGGCTAACCGGTGACTAATCATGGGGCCAGCTCGAGGTCACTTCCCCTGGCGACTAGCTGAGAGGTGACCTGTTTAAACTAACACATCACAGCTCTGCCCTGCCCTGCTTTGGATTCACCTTCTCACCTCTGCTCTCCCCCTGCCCTGACCCCTCTCCGACCTGCTGGCCCTTTGCTTAGGTCACCTAGAACATGAGTGCCCCTCCCCCTTTTGTCTGCTCAGATTCCCCCCCATCCTTCACACACCTGCTTCTCATTTCTCAAATTTCACTTTCTATCCAGCGGCACAGTGGTGCAGTTAAGAAAGCTGTTGCCTCTCAAAATGAAGGTTTCCAGGTCGAATCCCGGCTGGGGACCTTTCTGGGTACAGAGTCTGCATGTGTGGATTCTTTTATACGGTAGTACCTCCTTCATTGCGGGTGATCCGTACCCTGAAGACCCGCGATAAGTGAAAAACCGTGAAGTATGAATAGTAGTACAAGTAGTAAGTAGTAGTTTATATATACATACATATATATATATATATATAT
>NC_056505.1:32929007-32936002 GCF_014905685.2 Nematolebias whitei
TGATATTTAAACAATACATGTTAGTTTATTAATTTTTTCACAATTTTTAAATCACTTCTTGGTCTGCTGCCTTCATACATCTCCTCCTAGATGTCTCTGCGTGAGTGCAGCTACAGCGTGCGCTCTCAGGACATTATTACCTGCAGTGTTCCCACAATGAGAACTGAACTAGGCAAAAGGGCCTTCTCCTACTCCGCTCCTGTTTCCTGGAATATCTTATAAAAAGAATTGTAGCTCTCGACCTTGACCTCTCTAAGTGGCTTTAAGAATCTGTTGGACTCCTGGCAGGGACCAACGCAGACAAGTTCCTGTTTTTAGTTTTCTACATTCGCCTTAGAATCTAGCTGTTTAAAAAAAAAAAAAATTTATTACCTTTTTCTTTTAGCCATCCTATTTGTAAAAAAACAACCCAAAAAAACTGCCGTATGACTTTTTATAATTGTTTATTGTTGTTGTTGTTGTCCATTGTTGTCATCTTTCTTTGTTGAAATCAGGTCTCTCTTGTAAATGAGTCCTCGAGGTTCAATGGGATTACTTGTCTAAATAAAGGTTGAATGAAAGGTTGAATTTAACTCTGCATGTCATCCTTGAAATTCTGACGCACAGAATCACAAGTCCAAGTTGAACTGTGTCACAGAGTAAACACAATAAAAACATGTACTATCTGCAGCATTGTTCATTAAAATGAATCAACACTATTAATGTATTACAGACAATATACATATGGTACGCAGACTTAAAGATATGTAGACCATTACATTAGGTAATAAATTCAGCAAGTACTTTTACTTTTAATACTTTTAGTATTTTAAAAGCAAGTACTTATTTACTTTTACTTAAGTAAAAATGTTAATGTGGTACTTCTACTTTTACTAGAGTACATTTTTGTCTGTTTATTTGTACTTTTACTTAAGTACAGTGTTTGAGTACTTTCTCCACCACTGGGTGGAAACAACATGACTTCTGTCTTCTTCTCATTAAAATTTAAGAAATTTATAGCCATCCAATTCCTGATGTCAACCAGGCATCAAGAAGATGTTGGATAGAACGTGCACCAGTGTGTTTCAAAAGGAAGTAAATTTGACAGTCATCGGTGTAGCATCAGTTTGTGAATATGACACTTAGACAGAGCAAATAGAGTGCAAATAATGCATTTTAAATGGAGCAAAGCATGTATCAGGGTGTTTTAAACCTAAATAAAATAATTTTGGGTTTGACTTAACAAAATTATTTAATTTAGTTAGGTAGTATAAAAATGAACCCGATTAACACAATAGTGCTTTTAATATCAAAATATGCATTACATATTTTTTAAACAGCATACAAGACCTGGAGCCTTTTAATAAAAACGAACCATTTGTGTTTGTGTTTTCATGAGATTTTTATAAAAACACAGTGCTCGTCTCTGCCTAAGTTTCACATAGTGCAAGTGTTTGTCCATCTGGCCGTGGGTCTGTCAGTCTGTGTTGACATCCGTGTGTGCCTCGACTCTGTGTTACGGCAGCCCACTGTGTGTATTAATTTATGTGTAATGAATGCTTATGAGGGTAAGCAGATGGTGTGTTAATGTGGTAAAATATGATCTGCTGCCAGACAGTATGGTGGCACGCCAGTGTTTACAACACACAGTAAACCCTGAAACAGGAGTGCAGCTTCAGAGTCCTATAATTTTATTTGCAAATTGGACTGAAATAATATCTTTTGCATATTTTGGAATAATGTAATTTTTCCCTCTTTGCTAACTTTTACTAATAGTTGAGTATTTTTTTTCTAAAATGATTTGTCTAAATTTTATCATGCAAATTACAACCCAAAACTGTGGGGAAAATTACAATATCTGCATAATCCTATTTCTTCCTCAATGTTTTTTATTTTATTTTATTTTGCCTATAGTAACACAGGAGCAAATGGTTTATTAACTAAATCAACATTTCTGATCTGACAAAACTAACTACATTTATGACAGGCAGGGAGGGAAAACTATTAAAATAATTTACTCAAGTAAAAGTATAAGTAAAGGTTTCTTAATGAGTCCAGGTCCTGCTCATGTGACAGGATTTTAGATGTAGGGGTGGAAGACAACACCATCTGACTGAACTCAAGAAGTCATTGGTTTTTATGCATTTGTGAACCCGTAACATTTTTAAATTTATGTAAGTAATAATCAAAAACAGACATGTTATATTAACCTGCATAAAACTTGCAAAGGTAAATTGGTGCAGGTCTATACATTCTGGGAACTTCCCATAACTTTTTAACTTCATTAACTTCAGTGAGACTAATTTGGTTTAGGATTTTTATTCTTTATTCTGCCAATATTGGAACAATTAAAGATGACTTTAGTGACTGCTTTTAGGCAGTTTGAGTCACGAGAGCACAGCCCCCCCCCCCCCCACACACACACACACACGCACACTGCACCCCCGCGCAAAGACACACACTTCCTTCTGTGACCCCGAGCCCCAGCTGTCGGTGATGAACGATGACAGAGGTGTGACAGAAGAAGTCGGACTAAAGAGTGATGTACAACCTGCTGGAGGAGGCCCATCCATCACACACACAGAAACACACACACAGAGAGAAACACACACACACACACAGACACACACAGGGAGTGACAGATGGTTCTGCCCACTCTTTTGCCTCTGTTTTCTCTGCTGGCTCAGTAATATTCCCACTATTATTCGTCTCTCAGTGTCGCCTGTATTCAGCTTGCTGTCACTGTTGTGTTGTTGTTGTTGCACATTAACGGAGCTCAGTAAATGATCCTGGGCAGACAGCAGGGCACACTGTAACTCCCCCCTCTGACAAGCCTGGGATGGTTGTATACAGCTTGACTGAAAGATAAAAAGCGGTGGGCGGCACTTTATTTTGAAGTCTCTTTTGCATTTGCAAGGCCTTGTAACAGTTCTGGCAGGAGTGGAAACCATCCAAGTGGCAAGCTCCATGGAGCCTCCAGTCACTCCCAACACTTTAAATTTTAGGTGACCTCCAGATTAGGTGCAGATTTACACACGGCTGCTCAACACTTTGTCTGCTCTGTGAAGTTCAAGTCCAACAAATCCCCACGCTCTTTGTTGCAGGTGTCAGCGTTGCTGCGATAAAAGATAATTACTATCAAACATGTGAGAAACTACGTACATATACAGCATCACTTTGAAGGAGACAAACTGGATCAGCTCGCTTTTTACAAAGCAGACAACTTATTTAAAACATTGTTGGAGCCACTGTGGGAGGATGGAGGGTGACAGCTGAGATATTTCTGAAACTGCACAAAAATGGCTAAGTTAGTAAATAATAGGGTCCCTGATGCCTTTCTGGTGAAGTCATCATGCATTACTTGAAACTGTTGTCACAGTTACTATGTAATGTGTTTTGTTTTATAGTTTTACAGCAGCTGTGCAGTATTTTTATTGCCTGAAGCCAAAAGGTGCCAAGCTGTATACATTCCTTCAAGGAATGCTAGACTTTTACTTTTCATACAATTTTTATATAATTAATGATGGGGACCTTCTCTCAACCTCATTGCAATTTTCTTAGATGAGACAAAGAAACACTTTAAAAAAACAACAAAACACTGTTGACTTAATGATGGAGATGTGAAAGGTCATAGACGTTTTTTCACTTATTAATGTCAAATGTTATATAACTCATATTACCATGTGTGCGTGTTAAGGGTTGATATGACTGGACTGAGTGCTGCATAAACATGGAGCCTTTCACCCGAATAAGCAAGGAGGCTGCAAGAGTCGTCTGACCTGGACTTTATCTGATAAACATTATAAAAAGACACTTCCTCATGCTCTCTTTGAGCAGACTTGGAGACGGAGCGCCATGTAAACATCTCGATGCTTGCATTTCAACTCTGCTTCATCTTGCAAGATTAAACCTGGGATTAAGAAAATTATCTACCTCTCCTGAGTGGCATATTTATTTAAAGAGCTACAAGGATAATATTAAATTATCCTAACACTTAATAATAAACTTATGATGATCTTTTTTTAATGTCAGTCTTTGTTAAAAATCCTGGTCTCAAACAATCCTATTCACGCACTTTGTCATAAATGGAAATAAATTAGTTGCACAAACGTATAACAAGTTTTGGATGCGTACAATAAGATCCACAAGAATACCACAAGATTCACAAATGCAAAAAACATTTTCCAAATGTACACATTTCAATTTGCTCAAGTAGGAATATTCTGCGTGTACAAATTGTCACATACATGTGCACAAATCACCTGCTGTGGACTGACCAGTCAACAAGTGCGCTCAGTTGCTTGCGGAAATGACTTTTTGGGACTTTTTTGCCGCTTCAGATTCACAAAGGTGATGCTGCATTCAAGGCTGGTGAAAAGCTGGGACGTCTGAGACTTAGGGTGCATTCACACCAGTCCGCTTTAATCAAACTCTAGTCCGTTTGCCTAGAAACTCCAATTCATTTGGGGAGGTGTGAATGCGCAATCGAACTCTGATGTGGAACAAAAAAAGCGAACTTTGTTCCACCTATAAACCTAGGATTCGGTTCGGTTGAAGTGAACTCTGGTGCATTTCAAATGCAGTGTGAATGCAAGCAGACTGGAGGCCGCTCCAAAAGCAAGAAGTGGACTACATCGCAGGGCATTCTGTGTAAATACAACCTAAACAAACGTGCATTTCTCTTACCTCATATGGAGCCGTCAGCCTCCTTGTGTGAAAAACAACATTCTCCATGGTCTTCTGCCTCATCTTCCACTCATGCTGAGTCCATTGTTGAAAAATGTTTGTTTGGCACATGAGCCACAGATAAAACAGAAATCCTAAAACTGCAAAAAATTTGACGCCACTCCTTTTTTGTTTTTAGTTCCAGAAGTAAGTTGCGCTCAGTGTCTTCTTCAGGAGTTTCTGTGCCATTTCCTTCAGTAGTTCATGGTGCAGCACCACCACAGGTGAGGGGGAGAACAGGTTGGCTCGATTGACTCAGTGCAGTGTGAATGTGAACCGCACCAGATGAAAATGTAAACCAATGTTCTGAATATTGGTCCCCAATTGAACTGAGTCTACTGGACTATCAGGTGTGAAAACAACCTTAGCAGTCACTGAAATCTACTGAGTTACTGGGAAAAGACTATTATGTAATTTGGTACAGTAGCTCATAACTTCTATATTCACCCGTAAAGTCCACAAAATTAAGATGTTCTTGTAGAAAAACTAACAGAAAAAACACAATTTCCGGCATCTGAAAGTCACCATTAATCTTACTCCTTTTACTGATTGACTTTAAGTTTTTTAAAATTAAAAAATGCTCCACCCATTGATTGTCACTGGATAGAGGTGGTGCAGCCACCTTGTGTAACCTCAGTTTGGTAATTAACATCAGGAGGGGGCTTGTAGGACCTGTTGGTAAACGATGGGCTATAAAACTCTCTGTCTTTCAGAGGCAGGATTCCTTTATGGTGTTTTGGTGCCAGAGAGACAACAGGGGACGCCTCTTTACAGAGACTGGATCCAGAAAGCAACACGGTTACTCATTCTGGCCGGGGATGGCAGGCCTCTATTGACAGATGCCAGCCCAAAACAAGCAAGCCCTGGATTCTGTCAGCAAACACACGGTCCACTGACAGAAACACACACACATACACATAAACACACACAGAGTCAGTGTGCAATCAGGATGGATCTCACCCCATGTAGAATTTTTACTGAGCAATCATCAAAGCACCATTAAATCAGAAGTGACTGCCAATAAAAGGAGGAAATTGCGGGCAAGGATTACAGTGTTTGCATGATAAGGGCTACGTGTCTGTAGGGGGGTTGTAATCTGAGGGAATCACAAGATTTATGTAGCATTTACTGTGGAGCAAGTCGTAAAGCGTAATTACGGGATGGGGGGGGGGGGGGGGGTGGTCTGCACACCACAGAGCCAGAACCCAGCAGGCAGACTGGCAGGAAGGAGACAAGTGATCAAGCTGTATTCATCTACACTGTCTCTCCATTTGTCTCCTTTCCTTTCTGTCTCTGTCTCCCACTCTCAGCATCTCCACACCATAAATCAGCTGCAACAAGTCAAAGCTCCAGTGTGACGACAGCTGCGCCTTCTGGCATGAAGTGTTGCACGGAAACAATAAGGTATGAGTGGAGAACGATCGGTCGATAACTCCGCAATAAAGAACAAATTAAGAGGCAAGCAGCTTGGGGATTGAATGGGGATGAATTTCTTAATTCATTGCTACTTTTCACAGACAGAATGTTTCATTTAAAATGTTTTAGCATGCAGGTCATTTTACTCCACTTGACCTGTTTTTTTAACGCCCATATTTTAATGAAATGAAGTGATTGCCGGCTCTTCAACTGTTAATGTTTGAAGTCAACCCAAGTCAAGATGGTCGCCCATAAAAAACAAAAATCCTTTAACTCAGTTAATTATATATTTATTGAGTTAATGTTTGGGTTGTAGCTGAGAGTTGTCCTTAACACATACCTGACTGAACATTATTGGATTTTTTACCTGGATTTTTGAGCATGAACTTTGATTTCCTTAAGACATACTGTGAAAGCTGACATATCTCACAAGACAGAATGTTTAATTTAAAATGATGTGCATGAGATCCTGCACATCTTTTTTTTCCTCCTTGCTCCCTTCTTGGCAGCTAACTAACTCGCACAAAGAGTTGGCAATTGTTTTTACGCCGGATGCTCTTCCTGACGCAACCACAGACCACTGATCTACCGCAGACCTCTGTGTGGAGCAGATAGCTGCTATCTAGGGCGCCAGGGGAGCAGATAGTGGGGGTTAAGGGCCTTGCTCAAGGGCCCAGAGTGTGGCAAATGAGGGTGGAGGCAGGTGTGGTGCTTCACCTATCCCACCCACATTTTGATGTTGTCAGTCCAGGGAGTTAAGCCGGCAACCTTCCAATCACAGGCCCACCTTCTCTAACCTCTGCGCCACCACTCCCCACATCATTTACATTTGATAGAAACAGCTCTAACTAATTATATCTAGCTCGATATATATA
>NC_056505.1:32936102-32937230 GCF_014905685.2 Nematolebias whitei
TATATGAACAGAGAGATTAACATATGATTTAAACTATATATATGGGCAAACCTCTGTTCTTGGACCAGTTTAAAGAAACAGCTAATGGAAACTGAGTCATCACTTCTCATTTAAGCCCAGAGAGGAAGTGAAGAGCTACTTTCCTCTCTGCATGTCTACCTCTATACAAGACATGTGGGTGTGTTCCAGGGTGTGTGTGTGTGTGTGAGTTGCAGTTTGCAATTAGGGAAATCCCCTGAGATTTATGTCAATGTTTACCATTATTCCTGCATCCTTCTGCTTTAAGAGGGACCACTCCAAAGATAAATCATCTCTGTAGAAATGGACGGAACGTTTAGAGCATTTTGAACTGGATCTACTTTGCCTGAAAGCTTTCAAAGGGTGATCTACACCGAGTTTATGTCAGAGAGACCCTGAGTATGTCAGGTGCCTCAGCTGAAGTGCACTGGACTCACAGCAAATGTTAAACAGGTGTTTGGTTCAAAATTCCTTTCCTAAAGGAAAACGTCTGGTTTTGCAGAACTCAGCTGATCGTTTTGCCTTTTATGGAAATCCAGAGTGGCCGACACAGAAAAGAGAAAAATTTGAACTACAAAGCTCTTAGTCCTGAGACAGATCGATTGTAAAGTGCCAAACCTAAACTTTGCCCTGAAAAACAAAACAAAAACATAATCCTGCACTCAAATAGAAAATTATTTACTATGATTATTATTATTTCAAGCAGAACAGAAAGGCTGCTGAAGCTTGGTGATCAGTGTTGTGGTCTCATAATCTTGATGCTGTGGGTCCAAGTTGCCTCCAGCATAAGGCAACGCTCAAACCATTTGTGTGAGCTTGCTCGCTGTGACGACCCCTGCAGAAGGGAGCAGCTGAAAAAGAAAATACAAAAGTTTAACAAGAATAGTGACCGTAACATATGTTAATTTATTTTATTTGCCATCTTATTGCACAAAGCAATATATCGTTAAAATATTTAATTGTCACTAAAAGAATGTTGTTTTCCAAACCTATGTGGATGCAAACGATGATTTAAAAAAAATGTTAAAAGGCAGTATTAATCATAGATATTGCATCAAAAATTAAAATTAGATTAATAAATATTAGCCTAAAATAAGCATTATATATATA
>NC_056505.1:32937330-32962846 GCF_014905685.2 Nematolebias whitei
ATGTGAAACTTTTGACAGTATTTTTAAAAAAAAATCCCCCTCACATTAAAGATTTTAGAATAGGTTAAGTCCTTAATATTTTTATAGTCCAGTCACAAAGGATGGTGGTACTGTATTCAAGTTCAAGGTTCAAGTTTCTTTATTGTCATTCGCATCACATGTTGTACATGACATGGAACAAAATTGTGTTTTCAGGGTGCCAGTTACATCCAAAAATAGCAATAATATAAAGTATACAAATAAACAGTATTTAAAGATCTAAGATATACACTAAGATACACGCTAAACGAATCCTAAAGAGTACGTTAAAAGATCTGATATATGCTAAACACTGATAATGTAAAATAATAGGGTATGTTAAACAGCAGCCTGAACATGAGTCTGTAGTAAGTAGATGAGTATGAATGAATACAGCAGCATGAGATCAGCAGCATGAGATCAGCAGCAGGAGATCAGCAGCAGGTATTTAAGTTGTCTTTTGGTTATTGATATAGTTTACAGTTCAGTTGCTGCCTTAAAACTGAACATTTCAAACCAAATGTAGAAAATTATAATTTTACTTGTATTAGGACTGAACCTTACATTGTTTTACGATACTACTGAGTATACAATACTAAGCTTAGTATAAATGTAAACAACTGTAGTGGGTGAATACAAAGTGGGAACAATGAAATTTGTAAAATCAAGCAATGCTGATTATTTATCAAATAACAGGCAAAATGATAGGCAGTGTTAGAGAGCTTGTTGACATGATGCAGAGAAGGAAGGTAGATGTTTTATGTGTCCAAGAGACTAAGTGGAAGGGCAGCAAGGCTCGCAGCATTGGAGCAGCGTTTAAATTGTTTTACCGTGGTGTGTATAGAAAGAGAAATGGAGTAGGGGCGGTCCTGAAGGAGGAGTTGGCAAAAAATGTAGTAGAGGCAAAAAGAGTGTCAGATAGGGTGATGTGTATAAAGGTAGAAGTAGAAGGTCTGACGCTAAATGTTGCCTGTGGTTATATTCCACAGGTTGAATTTGTTGTACAAGAAGCTGGACATTAAAGAGGGTGAGAAGGACTTGTATCAACTGGCGAGACAGAGGGATCAGGCTGGAAAGGATGCGCAACAGGTTAGGCTTTTTAAAGATAGAAATGCTAATGTTCTAACAAGTGAGGAGAGCATGATGGGATGATGGAAGGAATATTTTTATGAACTAATGAATTAAGAGAATGTAAGAAAAACAAGGCAAAGTCAGTTTAATCTGATGGCATATCAGTGGAGGTATGGAAATGTTTAGGAGAGATGGAAGTGAGATTTTTTTATTTTACTTTCCATGCTATTTTTGTGAGTGAAAAAATGCCAGAGGAATGAAAAAGTGCAATCATGATGTACAGAGTTGTAGCAACTGCAGGGGAATTTAGGTTATGAGCCACACAATGAAGATCTGGAAGAGAGTTGTTAAAGCTAGACTTAGACAAGAGGTGACTATTTGTGAGCAGTAGCATGGTTTGATGCCAAAAAAGAGCTTCACAGTTACCATATTTGTTTTGAGGATGCTGATGGAGAAGTACAGAGAGGTTCAGAAAGAACTTGTGTCTTTGTGAGTGTGACAAGGATGGATAAGATTAGGAATGAGATCATCAGAGGTACAGCACAGGTTGAACAACTGGGAGATAAAGTTAGAGAGGCCAGACTGAGATGGTTTGGACATGTCCAGAGGAGGGACAGTGGGTATATTGGTGGAAGGATGTTATAAATGCAATTGCCAGGAAAAATACAAAGAGGACGGCCAAAGAGGTGATATATGGATGCAGTTGGAGAAGACATCTCGGTACTCCAGTCACATACTTAGTACTGTCAATGTGCATGATGATACAGTGTTTCTATGTGCAGGAAGCAGAACAATTCATTAGTATGGACCTGTGTGGCTAAAACCATACCACTTTATATAAAATGCATTTAAAAATAGCAACAAGGCCAACCAATTGCTGTACTTTAAAAACAAGGAAAGGGCATAGAATAAAATACATAAATCTACAGAAGTAAAAATAATTAGAATGACTAGATAAATAAATAACAGCACAAAAAGGTTAAAATGACCTCACACTGGGTCAAAGGCCAGGGAATAAAAGTGTGTTTTTAAACATGACTCAAAAACAGCAAGTAAGGGAGCTTGCATAGCATGTGGCAACCATTTCACAGTTCTGGACCAGCTACAGAGAGGGCTCCACCACCCCTGAGCTTGCATCGCATACTTGGAACTATTAAAAGCATCTGAGCTGCTGACATCAGAGAGCATTGTTGAGAGATAAGAGCGCACAGAACAGTCAAGAGATTTAAAAATGTACAAAATAATTTTTAACAAACTCAGAAGTAGTGTGGCACGGTTGGTAGATCTGTCACCTCTTAACAAGAAGGTTGCCAGAACAAATCCCGGCCAGAAGCCTTTCTGGGTGGAGTTTGCATGTCCTCTCCGTGCGTGTTTAGGTTTTCTCCGGGTACTCCGGTTTCCTCCCACAGACCAAAAACATGCATGTTAGGCTGATTGGTAACTCTAAATTGTCCCTAGGTGAGAGTGAGAGAGTGAATGGTTGTTTGTCTCTGTGTCCCTGTGATGGACTGGAGACCTGTCCATGGTGTACCCCACCTCTCACACAGTGATAGCTGGACATGGGCACAAGTGTTCCCCGTGACCCAAAAAGGAAGATGGATGGAGGAATTCAAAAGTGAACTGAAAGCCATTGAAGGAAAGCTAAAACTGGACAGAAGGATTGGCTCTTACTATGTTTTTTTTTTTTCAGGTTCAGAGGGAACGGTTGGAGGTCTCCAGAACCAGACAGGACAATGTGGAATTCCAGAATGTGAGTTACATGCATAGAGTGATAGGTGAAACCAGAGATGATGGCATAAGTCGGTAATGACCAAATACCTATTTCTGAATGAGCTGATGTCCAGACTGCGTACAGGATGACATGGAAGTTGGGACAAGAGGAGATTGGCTCAAGGCAATGGAGGTAGGGCATCTCAAAGGATTGCTGAAAATCACAAGCAAGTTCACGAGTTAGATTAAAACGTTATTTCTGGCTTTAGGCTAAAATCATCACCAATGATCCGGTGTTAGTTAATGGAGAGACTTCTGTTTGATACCTTTAGCCTCACAGAGCTAGCAAATATTTTACCCAGAATTAATTCACTAACAGGGTTAATATTAACAAACTGGTTAATTGTGACTGATTCAGATTGCAGAATCTTTCTGTGAATGAGGAGGAAACCAAGGTTAGGACTCGTGACAGAGAGAAGGTATTTTACTTTGTCCTGATGTAATCATTTGTGGTTCAGGCTTCATGGAGGAGATGGAATACTCAGGTTTTCTAGTGGATGGTGGATGTGGAAGGGAGATGTACTGACTTCTTCTGTTGCGGTTGGCAAGAGGAATTCCCAGAATAGATTCTATGAAAACAGCGATCCAGACTGGAAAGGCATTGGCAGAACAGAACCGGTACCACAGAAAACTCAAGCTTGGAGTCATGCTTGAAAGTAGGAGTTCACCTACAGGTAGGTTCACCTGAACTCAGGTGGTTCACCTACACCTGAGAAGAACCGGTAAGACGAGAACTGACTCAAGTTGCACTTCTCAATGGCAAAGCGGTTTAAGGGCCCCATAAAGAATACTGGCTCAGCTCCACCTAATGAAGCCTGGGTGACAACCAGCTGATCCGGAGCAGCTGAGTGAGAGCTGGCAGTGAAGGCAGCTGCATCAATACCAAGAGGAAGGAGCAAAAACAGCAGAATCCTCACAATGAACACCAACATTCTTCCCAGCACCTGCAAAACAAAAGAGACAAACAAAACGACAGCTTACTTTACAACACAGACATGTTGGCTCCTGTAGATTTAAAAGAAGGAACAAAGTCAAATATCTTTTGAAATAGCACATTGAAACAAGATACTTTTGACTCAGTTTAACAGCGTTAAGAAAGATTTCCCACGGTTGCACAAAACACTATCACCACATTAAAGGCGCAACAAAACTATGGTAGTCTTCTCATCTTTCAACCCTGCTCTGATACCTAACACTGTGTGCCAACAGTTCAGGTGACTCACGTAGTTATGAAACTATTAATGTTACAGATATTCTGCAAGTATAACATTTCTGATTAATAAAGAGATGCTAGTCTTACTTTCTGACAGCTGCTGACTGATTGGCTGTCAGGAAAGGTATTCTGTGTCTGAGAGGGATGCCAGGAGACGACACTGTGACACGAACATGATGAATGCAAAGCTTATTTAATTGCTGTTTTACAGTTCAGTGACAGCCCTCAGCTAAATAAGCTGTCACATACACTGAAGTCAATGACTATCTCCAATTTCGTCAAAAAAGCAGAGAAAAAGAGGAGTTTTACTATATTTCTGATGTCTGGAAGGTTTGTGTAATCTTTGAGTTCTTTTTACTATTTGCAAAAAAGACTAAGCTTTTTTTTTTCTTCTATAAATGGTATCATTATGTATAAATGCTCCATGAAAAGTATCTGATATTTATAAATAACAGTACACAAGTTTTTCCTTTTGTCAGACTGTGTAAAAACATGACGGTATTAAATATGTATTTAAATTATAACATAAATCACAGACAAATGAGAGTTTAAAAACCTTTTCGGAGCCCTTTACAGCACTCACACAAAAATCAATGAGCTCGACATATCCTCAACTGACCTGGTGATGTTGTTGTTGGAGACATCAGAATGTTATGTTTATTTTTGATTGGTAATTACACCCCTTGGTGTCATTAAACTCATAAAACTGCAAAGCATTATAGAACTGATCGATTTTGTTGGTTTTATATGGTCTTCCTCTTGTGGAGAACCATGGCTTCAGATTTAAAGGAGCCAACTCTCATCTTGGCCACTTCTCGTTCAGTTGGACAATAATTTTCCTTCCTGTCTTCTCAAACCCAACCAGTCAAAGCAGATGGCCACTCATCCTGAGCCTGGTTCTGCTGGATGTTTTTTCATGTTTATAGGGAGTTTTTCCTTTCCGCTGTTGCCTTGTGCTTGCTCAGGATGGGAGACTGCAACGAAATGAAAAATCAACACCGTTACCCTACCCTCCCTTAGATAAACAACGTTACCAATTGAATTTTTATGCATATAAATGTTTCTGTTCAGTGCCCTGAGATAATTTCTGTTGTGACTTGGTGCAATATACCGGTAAATAAACTGAATTGAAATTGAATTGACCTCTACAGCAACTTTGCAAGGGTTAAGCTTGCTGACAAACATCTGGTGACCCAGCCTTAGCTCTCGGGTCAACGCTGTGCTCAGCAGAGAATCCACAGAACATCCCCTCTACATGGACTCACCTCCTGTGGGGAAAGATTAAGGTCTGGTGGGATGTGAACGAGGTAGCAGGCCGTCTGCGTGAGGCCGTCTGCGTGAGGCCGTCTGCGTGAGGCCGTCTGCGTGAGGCCGTCTGCGTGAGGCCGTCTGCGTGAGGCCGGCTGCGTGAGGCCGTCTGCGTGAGGCCGTCTGCGTGAGGCCGTCTGCGTGAGGCCGTCTGCGTGAAACTAGTATCTCACTGAGAGTTACTGTTGGAGGAGAATGTTCTCAAGAGAATCTGCAAAATGTCTCAAAACAGTGACAGGTGTTCTCAATTTTCTTGCGTTAGTTGCAGAGGCTTGCAGTCCTGTCGCTTGAATCTTTGCTCGTGGTGAGTAAACAAAAAAAAACTTTTTCAAATGTGCCTATTTTTTATTTTTATTTTAAGTTAGTAGTTTCAATCTTTAGTGGATGCAGGTGGGGTATATAAAGCAAGTCGAGGTGGGTATGATGTTGGTAAATTTTGTATGGCATACAATTTTGCAGGTTATGTAGAAAAATAGGCTGTGGTTTTCAAAAACTGGCTTTGTAGAACTTGTCTGCATGGAGCTTATTGATTGGATCCAAACTTTCAAAATTCAGTGGGACTGCAAAACAAGAAAATCCACCTATTTTCTTGCAAATTTCTTACAACTTTGTCACCAAAAATCTCAAACAGTTGCAACCCAGTCAGATTATTATTATTATTATTATTATTGTTGTTGTTGTTGTTGTTGTTGTTGTTGTTGCTATTGTTAACCTTTATTTAACCAGGCGAATCCCATTGAGATCACAGATATAATATCACAAATGATAACTAGAATAATGTTTGGGTTTATACGAGAAAACAAACTTTGTGAGTTTTTACATTCACTTGTTTTAACGGCAGAGTTTATTTTAGAGGCGTCAAAGTCAAACAGTGTTAATGCCTTAGTGTCTAGTTAGCTTTGACAACCCGGCCTGGTTTGCTTAAAGAATGAGGATGTTTATAAAAGCAGAGTTTTCTAGTGATGTGAAGATTACTCGGTTTTTACCGAGTCATGTTTCTCTGACTGCATCGGCAGAGGAGCCTTGTACCAATGTGGTTTTGGAAATAAATGTAGATGCATGGTATACTGTACCAATAAAATCCAACTAGATTAGTAATTAAATGTATGTGAGCAGGTTTGTTTTTATGTACAGGTATCTCAAGTTAAAAATGTCAGAAAAATTCAAGTTAAGTTACACTTGTGTATGAAAAATATATTCCCTTTCTTCTTGTTTTTAGCAGATCGGGCTGCACTTCCTTCCTGCAGCTCATTCACCATTGAACCATTTCTTAGTTCTGTTAAAATAAATTGCATTGAAACTCATTGTGCTTAATCAAAACTGACACTGAATTGCATATTGTTGTGATTAAGGGCTGAATCACATCACATCATGTCCATTGTTGCTGCTCTTGTATCTTTAATGAGAATGAGTGTTGGCAGTATATCGATATAAGTATCATTTTGGCCACAGAACAGAAATACATAACCCTTCATTTTAGGTGAATGCAGTTGATCTTAATGCCTTCATTATGGTCATTATGATGACAAAATGCATCACTCCGTGTAGTAAAGTTGATATATTATGCAACATCCGTTATTGCTTGAGTATTAATCTTTTATCAGCAAAAATAAAAATACATAACAGCCAGGAGTCGGTGAGGCTCAGTTTACCACTACATCTGTGCTGAATGTAGGTGTTAGGGTGAAGAAAATGAGAGGAGCTGCAGGAGGGGGTGGAGGAGGAAAAGAAGAGGCAGTTTGTCATACGAGTCATCAGTAACTGTCGTCACTGTGCTGCAGGCTTAATTAACTAGCTTGCTCGTTAGCATTGCTGCCCCCTTCTCTTTCCCCCTGCCTCTACTCGCTGGCTGCTCCGAATAGAAATGCCTGATTATTCTGTGCTCCAGTCGTGGCCAATTACAGGCTCCAAATGGAACAACATTAATCAAACCTTTAGTGTGGCGGCCAACTTAGAGGTATCAGATTGCAGAAGGGTACAAAACTCATATGTCACTGTCATTAACTGTTGCATAGGCGTTTAGCAGCTAGCATTACGGAGGCACCATCATCCAGGTGTGATGGGGAGGCTGATCTGGAAACCATTAGCTTAACATGTCAGTAGAAACATAAAGTCTGCCCTCACCTCACTTACAAATCATTTTTATCTAGCTCACCCTATTGTTCACCCTTTTCTGTCATTCATTCTCTTAAACTACTGTTTTTTTCTCTTGACCATCACGTGAAAGCGCTGAAAGAGTAAAAACTGAGCAAACGGGGAAAAAGGTACATCTGGAGGGGTGAACACTTGGACATTGAGAAGACAACAAAGAAAACCTTTCACTCTCAAGTCAAAAGTAAAATCAAATAAATGAAATAAACAGTTTCCATCTAGCAGGGCTGCGGTGGGTTCTGCAAGAAGAGAACACGATAAGTAATGTTGCCTTTCAGAGAGAACCGAACCGGTACTCTAGGACTGGATCTGGGGCAGGACTAACCCACACCCATGGGATCATGACCCAGCAAACTCTGTATTGCCACCCCAGTGGCTTCCCAGGACTCGGCCCAACCATCAAGCCACAACCAGAGCCAGCCAGAGGACACAGCTGTATAATGGCCTCATTAGGACAAATGATTAAAGCCCAACTGAAATGTGCTAAATGCCTGTGTCACTGAAGTGGCCTTTAAATGGGCATAAATAAACAAGAGTTATGCTGAAGGTTTGGGTGTGCACCCTGGCAGCATAATAAATTACAGGGTAATGATATTAAAAGCACAGAGTCGTTAAGATGCCAAGCGGAGATGCCATAAATCCAGACGCGGGCTCCCACTGGCTGTCCCAAGCAGAGTAATTAAAGCAGATTTATGAGGAGCATTACATCAGTGCTAGATAGTTCATATATCGGCCTCCTTTATTGGACAGCCTGACAGGCGCCAAAAAATATTGTTTCGAGTTCCTCGGCCCCTTGCAGCTGAGAGGCCTCTCCCAGCACTCCATCTTTTGTTGTGTCAGTCCTGCGTGGTCGTGATGGATGGACCGACCCACTCTTCTGTCGCTCCCCTTGCTTGTTCAGCTCCCCCCATCCTTTCTCAATGGGAGACTTGTGACAGTACCGAATAGCTTTATCTTCACTTGGCAGATTTTTCATACCCCCTCTGTCCTTCTCACCGAGAGCAGACAATGAGCACAGACTCGAGAGTAAAGCCTCAGATGGACAGCACGGAAGAGGGAATAAAGGATAACAAAAGAATGAAAAGGGAGAGAGGAAACTGCAGTCAGCTATGCAAAGGGCAGGTTTCTAGTTGTACATCCTAAATGAATCTTACCGGGTTAGATGAACAACTTGATCTGACAGCAAAACAAAATACAATCGAGCTTGTTAAGCTCTTTTGTCGCTATTCAGAGTCACAATGCAAAGCTATTAAGATGTTTTAAATGTTCTGACACACATTTGTGTTCATGACTTCTCAGGTCTGAACGGGAAAATTTTAAACTTTTTCAAGAATTACTTAAAGTTTTGAGAACAAAATATGTCTGCAGCATTTTTTTTACTTCTTTTTTAGTTTATACCACAAGTGTAGCATGAAGATGTGCTGCCTTGACTATGACCTCTGACCCTTGGGTTTTCTATCAGACTCACCATGAACTGTTTTCTTTAAAGTTGCTCTAAACCTGAATAATGTCTGCTGTTTTTACACATTCACTGTCCTTGGACAGCTACAGCCTGACTAATGTTTAATCTTTTCTTATAATTTTAAGAAAAAAACTATTAATGAAGTTTGTTTTATTTGATTATAACAAGTGTGAACATGAATAAGGTTGATCGTTGTTTGCAATAATTAGAATGAAATCAGGTAAAATATTAAAATTTGTTTTAACATACTTCTCTGTTCTGTTTTTCAGAAGACAACTTTTTCTTGAGACACCAGTGTGTAAGTGTTTTTGAGCTGGAATCTGTTTACAACAGAGGGGAGTCATAACGTCTGAGAGATCCCAAAACACTTCTGAGAGCTGAGAGTTCAAACGAAGTTTATTTGTGTGACACTTAGGCAGTTTGTCTGTTTTCCCCATCCTGATATGTCCGTCTGATGTCCGTCTCGTTTATTCTCGAGCAAAGAAAACAACATATTTGCTCAGTAACAATTTCTGTTAGAAGCAAAGTAGAGTTCAAGTAAGTACAAAAGACAAAATAATGTTTTTCTCACTGTGAGACTCGTTTTCAGATTAAAGTCTAAGCTGGCTGAAGAGTGCAGATCACCCGCACACCTTCCCATCAGCTGTCGTCCTCACCAACCCTTGAAGCAGTCACAGTGACTTTTAGCTATCTTGGGCTAGTCCTCTCCTCGTGGTGTATCCTGATCTGATCCACTTGCAAAATCCCAGAAAGACGAGTGACCATGTGCCCTCAAACTGACCCGGTAAGGAGCTGAGATGTCCGGTGACTAGGGCATTAACAGAGTACTCGAGTAATCTACACATTGATTGCTAGGACATCTATCGATGTTAAAAATGTAAAGTCGGGTATCAGTAGTGACGTCATATTATGTGACCACGTATGACCGTGGGGGGCGGTGTTGCACTGTTACAGGTCACAGAGTATGGCGTAACACCGGGTCCTATCCACTGAACCAGAACCGGTTTCGGTTTAAGTTTTGTTTTTGACGTGCTGCATTTTCTTCACATTTGCAGTTTAATAATAAAAACTAATAGTTTAGTTTTTCCTGTGACTTATTTGCAGTATGATAAATGGTAGGAGCATAATATACGCTCCCAATGTTTTGTTGGTCTTTTTTTTGTAAATAGTTACCGGTTTTTGCAGTTTTATTTATTTATTTATTTTTGTATATTGAGATCTATGACATCCTCACATACTCGAGTTCTACTCGGGTTTTATTATTTTAATGTCAGTTTAAAAATTATATATTCGTTCAACCCCTACCGGTGAAATGATGACACTTTGGGCCTGGCTGTGCCATTTTAGCTGAAGCAACTTGATAAATCATTTTCAGGCTTGCAGTGATGATTAATTACTTGATCTGGTCACATTAAATAACTTCTCTCAACCAAAATCCACAGTAAATTATTTATCTAATAGTTAAACTTTGTCTCAATTTGTGTGTGTATAAAGCCCAAAATAATTCCTGCTCCTCAAAGAGTTAATTTTGCCTCAGATAAAAGATAATTAATATTTAACTGATTAATTGGTTGTTCATTATTTAGTAATTACTTTACTACTTTTTCAAACCAGATATTCTCCAAATAATCATCCTTTATATTTATGTTGTTCAATTTGTTTATTGTTGTTGATGATTCTTAGTTTGAATAATTATTTTTGTAATAAAACTTCAAAGACAAATTTGGTCTCCTCATTTAGATGAATATTCATGTTATGGCATAAAACTCCCTGTAATTAATGGATTCTACTTTAGTGACTAAGATCTGATTATTAAATGGTGAATACATTAATTAAGTTGTTGCTGGTCAGTAAACTGACAGGCTGGTGCCCCGGGTGCAAAACAAATAATAAAATTGCAATAAAGTGAGGAGCAAGTGTCACCCTTCTTCCTCCATATATGCTACGATGAACAAGCTGATCTGACAGCAAAACAAAATGAAGTTCGGCTTGTTAAGCTCTTGTCACTATTCAGAGTCACGATACAAAGCTATTATCCCGGTGGGGGGCCAAGATGGTGTAGAGGTTGGGCAGCCGACTTGGGATCAGAAAGTCGCAGGTTCAACTTCCCGACATGCCTACATGTTGTGGTGTCCTTGAGCAAGACACCTTATCCCCAACTGCTCCCCTGACGCTTACATAGCTGCCCACTGAGCCACCTGGCTGTAGCTCAGGTGTGATGGGTTGAATGCAGAGAAATAATTTCATCATTGTATGGGAACATATAATGATGACAACACATACATCATGTCACGTCATGTCACGTCATGTCATGAGCACTGCAATATGGACGCACTGATGGGAACTCCACTTTGACTTGATCTTTTTTTGTTCCTGATGTTCTTGTTTTAACCTTTTTTGCACATACAATGCACACCCACGCTACGGGTATGACCGCAACACACTTGTGGAGTTTTGTGTGTTGCTGCCTTGCCATCATGCCATCGTGGTTCAGTTCCCGGGCCCCCTCCAGCCTCGAGCTCAGGCTCCGGCCTGTCATGGCGGCCGTCTCTATGATCCTCCATCTGCCTGCACGGACCGAACTCTACAGACCTGTTTGACTCCGCAGGGAAACCCTTGGATGTTCTCTGTCTGCTAGACCCGGTTCTGGAGGGTGATCTGGGAGGGCAGCTGCTGCAGTCATTATTATCATCAAGCTGCTAGCGGAGCTTGCTAATGCTGCTAACGAGATCCTCCATCTGCCTGCATGGACCGAACTCTATGAACCTGTTTGGTTCCGCAGGGAAACCTGGAATGTTCTCTGTCTGCTGGACCTAGTTCTGGACTGTGGTCTGTGAGGGCAGCTGCTGCAGTCCTTTTTACCATCAAGCTGCTGACCGGACCTGCTAACAAGACCTGCTAATGCTGCTAACAAGACCACGCTGCTAACAGAACAGAACCATGGTACTGAAAAAAACTCACTGCTAACCAAACCAAACTGTAGATGTATTTCTGTTTCAACTTTGGTGCCATGTTTTAGTAGTACATATTTTAATATGGTTTAGTATTTTTGCTGCATGCTTTTGAAATATATTTTTATCATTATTATTTGTTATGTTACTGAAAGTTGTGTTCACCTGAGGTCTGCAGTATAAATGCATGTTAGAAAAATGCAACAAAGTTCATGCTCAATAATCCAGGTATACAATCCAACAAATTGTTGGATTGTATACCTGGATTATTGAGCATGAACTTTGTTGGTTTTGATCCAGTTTGACATGACTGTCGATGAGGAAGTCCTCTGGAGGAGGGGGCGTGCCAAAGAGACCATCTTAGCACCAACATAACTGGTTTGTTGCACTTTGGAGTAAGCTGTTAGGGGAAGAATCAGTTTTGTGTTGTGTGTTTCCTTGACTGATGAAACCTTCTGGATGGAAGGTGAAACATTTCAGCATAAAAAAAAATAATCTGTCCAGGTGACTTGACTGAAAATTGTTGGACTGACAAGAAAATGTCTTCTTCTTCTTCTTTTCTTTATTTTTCTTCTTCTTCCTCCAGATTTTCCCTCTTCAGGAGTTACCACAGAGAGTCCTCCTCCTCCATCTCACTCTGTCCTCTTCTTCCTGTTAAAAGGAAGATAATTTCTTTCCACTGTCACCAATGTGCTGCCCAGGATTGAGGATTGCAATGAAGTGAAGGTTTGATGCAATCTGTTGGCTTCCAAAGATAGATAACTATTGTTAAATGACATTTCAATATGTATGTGTTGTATTGTAATAGAAATGAACTGACGCTAAATGGATTTGAAAATGGATTGTATTTATGATTTAAACATGTTTTTTTCTTTTGTACAGTTCCATGAGATGATTTGTTTGTGTGAAATGGCTCGATATGAATAAACTGAATCAATTTAATAGATTTTATCTGTTACCTGTCAACAATGTTACAATCATCTAACACTTATAACAATTATGTTATCATCTATGTTTTTGTGAAGTATAAAACTGGCTTTAGTTAGGATCTTCGTTGACATACTTATGAGAAATGATTCCAATGAACAGGTAGTTCTTGTTCTTTTCAACTTAACTCTTATGTTTGATGCAGTGGACAACAATATGTTAGAATCTCATTTACAGCACCAAGTTGGTATTTGTGGTTCTGCTAGAAACTGGTTTAGGTCCTATGAGGCACACAGAAACATGTATAATATTTGGACTTTCTAAATCCTCCTCCTGACTTTTGGGGTTCCACAGGGCCCAGACTTCGGTTCCCTGCTCCTTTATCTTAACTTGATTCTTTTGGATTTAATACTCAGGAAGCATGGGATTATTTTGTCACTGTTATGCTGATGATAATCAGATGTATCTATGCTATGAACAAGAAGGATTTCATCTAAGCCACTTTTGTTGTGCATTGAAGACATAAAAGCCTGGATCACCCTACATTTCTTGAATTTTCATGACAGGTAAACAGAAGTGATGGTGTTTGATCCCAGTGTCCCTTATGAATCTCCTCCTGTTGATCTGGGCACCTTGAGCTGCATTTAAAGCTAACAGTTTCTAATTTAGGATTTAAAATGGACAGTGATTTTAAATTGGATCACCTGATTGCAGCAATGGTCAAGGGTTTTTATCTATGACAGTTATAACCAGTTAACAAAGGTAAACCATTTTCTTACAAAATAGCACAATGAAACAGTAATTCATGCCTTCGTCACATCTCAGCCTGATTACTGTAATGCTCTTCACCTCGGAGTCAGCCAGTCTTCTCTCATATGTCTCCAGTTTGTCCAGAGAGCTGTTGCTTGGCTTCTAACAGGAGTTTGTCAAAAGGAGCCCATTACGCCCACTCTGGCTTCCCTCCACTGCCTGCCTGTATAAAATAGTTATTTTTATTGTTTCTTTCTTTTTAAAAGTTTAAAATGTCTTACCTTGTCTAAACTAAAAATGCAATTTTATTCCTTGGTTTTTGGCACAGCCTGACACTCGCTCTTGTTTATTTTTTATTTTTCTATTTCATTGCATTTTTTTTCTGCTTTTATTGCTATTTTTTATTGTTTTATTCTTTGTTTTGTGATTTTAAAGTTCTTTGATGGTCTGTGCTTTATAGCGATGAAGGATTGTTACCATTGTTGTGATTTTCATCTAGTTTTTTTCTTTACGTTTTATTATGGTTATGTTTTTATTTTTTATGGTGCAGCGGTCGCCACTGTGGCCACACAGCAAGCAGGTTACAGATTAATTCTCGGCTGGAGACGTTCTGTGTCAAGTTTGCAAAATGTCTGTGTTTTCTCCACCTTCCAAAAAGAAGCATGTCAGGTTAACATGTGATTTCATCTTGTCTGTTTCGTCATAGCTCTGTGACAGACTGATGTCCTGCTACAGCTTACATCTGTAATTTAAAAATATAAAATAGAATTGCTCTAAGTGAGCACTTTGCTAAGGCAGGTAAGTTATCCTTTTAGGTGACTTTAGGTGACCGTGTGCAGTAGTTTAAGTGGTAAATCACAAATATGCTTCTGCCATTCCAGCTGTAAGCAGCTTCGTGAAAGACCCATACAAACATAATGTACATGCTGTAATAGCTCAGAAATTATAATCTTCTGTACACCTCAATAAAATCACTGTGCTCCTTTAACTAGTGATGAACCTTAAATTACCCCCACAGGAAACATACTTTGAGAGCCAGACAACTTAATTGGTTTGGCTTCATGTAACTTTAATAGCTCCTGTAATTAGGTTGCTTATTAGAACGAATCTAGTCATAAATCATGTCAAACACAGTTACATATACATTTCCCGTCATTAGAAAATGTTGTTCTATAGCTGTAAGAGCGTCTCACACGCAGGGATCACATTCAGGGAGCCTAAGAATCCTGATGTTTAAGGCTGATCTGAACCAAGGGTGAAAAACAGAGATGAAGAAGATGAAGTTCAAAATGTTCATAATCTTTTCACACTTTTATTATTATTACTAATTTATGTTTTTCAAACAGCAGATAACCAAGCGTAACAAAGCATTGAGACCGCTCGGGTCACTGGAAAGCACTTTCGCTGTAAAGTCTTTTGTAAATTCAACCCGTCAACATGAACAAGTCACGTCAAGTACCTGCTGCTAACCTAGACCTATCTGTGATCCACAGTTTAACCACACTGGCAGTTTGCAAATGTTTTCAGTTTACACAATCTCCTCGATTCTTGTTGGCGCTCATTCTTTCAAAAAGCCTTAAATAAAGTCAAACCCATAAGAACGCTGTAGCACACCTGTACAGAACCCAAAATTGGCAGTTACAATATCCAGAAATACGCTGCAGTAAAACACGCAGCAGTGGGTTAACCACACCACACACACACAAACACACACACACACACACACCAATGAGTGTATACGGACACTCCTGGTCTTCACCCACAGATAAATGCACACACCTTCCTGCTTTGTGTCCTTTTCTCCACAGGTGCTCCGCTGAGCACCAGCGCCACAATGAAAGTTCTGCGCGACCCACATCTCTGTCCCACTAAATTAACTGCTGTGACAACTGTTCCTCCATGGTCTCCTTAGGGGCTCCTCAGTTTGTGCCTGGGTGTAAAAAATATGTTTGGGGGAGGCATTTAGCCAGTAGCAAAGACTGTTAACTTTGTCCTTCAGATGGATCAGGGGCATATTATTTCAAACATATGTCTCTCAATATTTTAGGTATCTGCTGAACAAATACAGTTCGTCTCAGTTTGATATTTATAGGAAATGTAATGAGTTGCAGAGGTCCATCCAATAATAAAGTCAATGTCCTGAGGATGTGTTGTCACTGTGAATGACTCTCAGGTTTGTGAGATATTTTGCGAACATGCTAGAAAAATGAGCACGTTCACACTCATAAGCTCACAGCTAGATGAGGTAGCTTATTTTAAAAAACCTGTAAAGCCCAAGTAAACAAGTAAATAGGGGCTGTGGTAGCTTGGTGGTTAGTGTTGCAGTCTTGTAATCCTGAGGTTGCAGGTTCAAACCCAGGAAGGGCATCCGGCGTAAAACAAATTGCCAAATCTTTCATACGAGTTTGCTCGCTGTTGTGACCCCTAAAGAATGGAGCAGCCAAAAGAAACTTAACTAAATAAACAAGTTTTGTTGTTATATACCTGGATGACTGAGAAAACAAACTTTGTGTTAAATAAACAAGTAATTAAATAAAAATATATATATTTAAAGTGTCCTAAATGAATGGTGTGGTCTTTCTTTCCCCAACGCTTCCTGATCTAAACAGTCATCTTACTGTGAGAATGCACATGTCCTGAACATAGACCGTGTATTTGCTGTTGTTGCTGAGGCTGTTGAATGTATCAGTGCACCAGGAGTTTATTAAATGTTTAGACCGGATAGATGTCAGGCGAACGTATACATTCAGCAGTCTCATCAGATTCAACATATTAATGATCTATCTATGCTTGGCAAAAATACATTTGTGTATAAGTATATATATTATGTACTGGACACAACAAATGCAGTCAGGTTGAAAAATTAATGCGACAAACTTGACAAATGATATTATGCATACGTGCAGAGATTTACTATTAATTAATGTAGCTGTCTTTCACACTAGTATGTTGTTTTCAAGAAAGAGTTGTTTTACAAGCCCAAAATCTATAAGTACACACACACACACACACACACACACACACATATATATATATATATATATATATATATATATATATATATATATGAGCATAAACTGGCACATGTTTGGCTATTGTTTTGTCTAGCCCGGACAAAAGTCTTTTGTCTTTCTCAGTTTGTCATGCTCTACAACTGACGTTACGGCTGAAATATTATTATTAAAAACTATTTGCTCAAACATTATTTATAAAATTACAGACTATCCCTTTAGGAAAGACTGTAGCAAAGACCTAGCTCGATAAATAAAGCAAACAGTGAGGGATCATAACAGCTGAGAGCTCTCACTGATAGTCAGTTTTTAACATGCATGTTAGTCTGAATGGTAACTCTAAATTGTTTGTAGATGTGAGTGAGAGAGTGAATGGTTGTTTGTCTCATTTGTCTCTATGTGTCCCTGTGATGGACTGGAGACCTGTCCAGTACCCCGCCTCTCGCACAGTGACTGCTGTATATGGGCACTAGTGATCCCTGCGGCCCAGAAAGGAAGAAGTGGGTAAAGATAATGGATGGATAGATGATGTGTGGATGTATGGATGGATGGACCATACCAGTGGTTCCCACCCCTGGTCCTTGAGGAACACGATCCTGCATGTAGTTGTTTCCATGCTTTGACACACCTGATTAGAATAAATGGGTGATTGACGGGCCTCTGCAGGACTTGAGCAAGTAATTAAATCACTGAATCAGGTGTGCTGGAGCAGGAAACAACTAAAACATGCAGGATGTTGCTCCTCAAGGACAAGGGTTGGGAACCACTTCCATAGAAGCAAACTGCACATCACTGCTGTTAGTTCAATTGCCGACTTTCTTCAGTCAAGATCAAAATGTGTGTGATGGAGCACAACGGCCAACCTTTCTGACCTGCAATGAATGCGTGTGCACGTCTGTAGAGCTTGTATACTTCTCTCCTTATCTGTTCTGGGCTTTATTTTGTTTTCTGCAGACATTATTTCATGTTATCTGATGGTACAGTATTCAACAAATGTCTTTGAAAAGAAGGATGTCTCTCTCCATGCCTGTCTGAAAAAGGGGGTAAGGAGAATGAGAGCAAACGGCAATGTGCAGCCAAGAGTAGCAGAGCCACTCTGTCACTGTGACAGGCCTCGTCATTTCTCTCTTCTTTCCCCCGCTCTTACTTCTGTGCTCTCCCTCCTCTTCCCTCCTAATAGTAAGGGCGGGTTGTAAAGTTCACTCCTGCCTAATTTATCACCCGCCCTCCTCTCAAAGTCCTGTGCAGTCATTAGCTGTGCACGCTGCTCCTGGACCCTGGCCAACAGCCCATTCTCATCTATTGTCTTTTTACAGCAGGATTGCAGCATCAATTCATTAAAGGCTAAATTGCATCATGCCTCCAAGATATAGAGTGGGGCAAGTTGATTGGATTAGTGTGGGGTGAGAAGGCTAGGTGTTTGAGTGTTAGTTGAATAATTTTAAGAGAGGTTTGTTTGGTGTAAGGCCTCGCCTAATTTCTAACAAATGGTGTCTTTTCAACATAGAATGGTTTTGTTATTGTACTGTTGCTGACCAGGTGACCAGTATGTCCTCATCCTGCTCCAACAGGTGCTTCAGGCTCCATGTCCTTGTAAGGACACACCGTGGAGGACACTGCTCGGTTGTTTACTCTGACTCAAGCAGCTGCACACCACATTTATAATGCTCTCATAAGTACACTACACATGGATATGGGTTCCCTTGCCACCACTCCCAGGCTTGTGATTAATGAGCAGCACTTGGAGCCGCATGTGTTGCCGTCTCGCAGCTCCAACATATCTTTCCGGCCCCAACATTTTGTATCCTCTGTGAAAAATGAGCTCCTCTGTGTCGTTCATTACAATGTTCCACAGCCAGAGCTCTCCCATGCATATTCCTGTTCGCTAAGCTTTGTGCTGTGCCTGCACCTTGTGTGGGTGTCCATGCCAGTTTGGATCAAACTCACTTACCAAGACATCTATCTGGTAAAATGTACAACAAGAAGATGACGATCGCAATTTGGGACCTTTACAAAAAACAACGGAGGAGGACCAGACAGGATGTTACTGTTCTTGTGGCAGACGTACTGGAGAGGAAGGCCTGGTCTAACAAGGAAGCAGCCGCTTTTCTGCTGTGCAGGTGCAATATTCAGCCAATACTTGCATAATCGTTGTTCTCCCTTTGTTAGTGCTGTCATTTGGTCTGTTGTAAAATGGAGTCCATTTGTTTGACAGTTCAGACCACAGTCAGTCAACTGGATCACCACACTCCTGGGGAAAGTACAGACTCGTCACAGAAACACAACAAACGTTTGTGCACCTTCTTACAGAGCCACACGCTAACACACATCCTACCACTCAGCACTGTCTCAAGAGCACGTTTCACTAAAACCACATTGGAAAACAGCCATCTGATGGATTGGACCTGGAGACAGCAGCGCAGGCAAATCCCCTAATGTGGCATAAGAAAAGCTGCCATGCTCTGATCGCTCTCCAGACAATGTGAATTATATTGTCAGGCACAGTCACTTCTCAGCTCACTGTGCAACTAACAAGAGTCAGCCGCCAGCTCAACAAGGAGAGGAGGAGCGCCCACCTTAAAGGGACAGAAGAATTAACTGATGTGATAACCCACCTACACCTCACTGAAACATACACACACATTTAAACAGATTTACACACGCACAAAGCATGTTTATGCATTTGATTTATTTCCCTCCTTCTCTGCTGGCTTTCAGTGATGCGATGGTTGTGCTATGATGATGCTCAGCCACGTAGGAGCTAAGCTCCCTGCGTGTCTGCCTGATGCCTGTAGATCCTCAAGAGGTTGACAAACTTAACACTGAGGACTGTGAATATTGTCAAACATGATACACTGGCTTCCATCACTTCAAAACCTCCCACAGCAGCTTCAGAACGATTCAAGGCTGAGCTACAGACGATGGATTTAGTGTCAGTATTACCCCTGGTGAACGGCTTTTTGTCTTTGTGGTTCCGTTTCACGGTCTTTGACAAACCTGTCCCTCCTGCGTTTTGCACCTATTATAGCTGTTTTTTTTTATTTATCCCAGATGTTGTCAGTCCACAGCTGTTTGACGCTCGCAACATGTGTGTTCTCACAGTTGCTGTGGATAGTTTGTCAGATTTTCATAGTTTTTCTGAATTCTTGTAAACAGTAGTGACACCTCATAAAGTACAGCCAAGTTGCTGAGAACATATGCACGCTTCTGAAAAGCCATCAGCGTGAACTTACAGTAAATAGTGCAGCTCGTGCAATTAAGCAGCCATATTTAGATGCATATTTAAGACGGGAAGTGCATAAAACAAACAACATCGTTCACACACCCCTCGTTCCCACAAACACCGAAGCCCGCAAGCTACCCCCACGGCAAGTTAGCATGCACAGAGAAACAGCTTTGCCTTCTCTTCGTCAAATATTTCCTCCCATTGCCGGCTTTAAAAAAAAGTGTTTCCCAACGCTGACAGGGAGAATGGATGACCTCCATTACGCTTGGCTACAAACACATTCCGCCAGGATGAAGGGGCTGTAAATTATCCTGTGAGCGAGCAGCACAGGCCACAATCGAGCCAACAGCCCCACCCCCCCTCTCCCCCTTCCCACTTTTAATGGGGTTGGCCCGTCCACAGCTTGCAAAACACTGAATCACACACCCCGTATCCAAACATACACTGTCACCTGTGTGTATATACAGCATGTGTGTGTGTATGTTACTGAAATAGAGCAGGCTTGTTGAATCAAGCACCTGGGAATACGTCCTTGAACTCATCATCTGAATAGGTCAGATTTAACAAAGATGTGCACTGTGGTAAACTGCGGCTTGTTCTGTCGTGACTGGGCACCACGGACTTCTGCTGCCTTACAGAACAATAAATGTGTGACGAGCCGCACACTGACAGGTCTAATGATGTGGAGCTGGAGGGTGTAACTGTAGAAACATCAGCACTGTGTCGGGTCAAATTCAGTTCACATGACACAAGCGTTGTTGGCAGCTGGTAAACCATCAAATAAGGCCGAGACGTTGCCCCGTGGCGTGGTGGAACGCTAAGCTTTTGTGCGTAAATCATTACATGCAAATAGTGAAATGTCAGGCAACATTTTGCTCCTACTAGGTAAAGCTGGTTCTTGTTGCGTGACAGTTCCCTCCCCGCCTCACCCCGCAGCACTCGCACATCTCTGTCCTCCCACTTGGCAGTTGAAACCCCCAAAGGAGAAATCTTCCAACAGTAACCACTTTTCTGTCTTGGTTCTCATGACATTTCAGCCACATGTTTGACTCCAAACCGCTCAGAGACACCTGAGAGGCTTGTCGTTAACTTCATGGACCTTGTACTTCAGGACTTTTGTTAAAAGTTAAGACAAGCGTGCTCAAATGTTTCTGACCATCAGATGTAATAATATTTTGTGCGTGATGAAAATGTGCCGAGTGTTTCTCCATTATTACAGCATCAGGTTTCATTGTGCTCTGCCAGTTTTATAAATATTCACATACTTTCATTTTGTTCTTTACTGCTACCGTCACTCAAATGACAAAACCTGCTCCACAGGTTTTAAATTAAAAATGTTATCCGCACAGTTTTCTGTGGAACTTCTTTTCCTCAGAAATAGATTTGTCAGAAGAAAGACTTGTTTCATTTTCTCCAGATTTTTTTTTTTTGACATTCAGTTTGTTGTCTTTGGCTCAGTCAGAAATCTTTTCTTTCTTCAGGTCTAAAACGTTTCAAAAGTCACTGTCAAGGTCTGTTTCATTTCCATTTCATCTGAAAGTTAGAAGGGGCCGATAAAAATGAAATCGAAGTAGCTTCTGTCTGTCAGACATGGCAGATGAAGAAAGTTTCCCTACATCACAAAATAAAAAATAAAAATCTGTAGTGCAGTAATAATTTTTCTTCTTAATCCAAGATTTGGGAGATCATCCAGAGACAAGAAACCAGTAAAAAGGCAGATTTTATAAATATTTATCAAACATTAGCAATTCTTAAAATGGAAATTCAAGGTTCATGGTACTTTATTGTCATTCGCATCACACATGGTACATGAGGTGGAACCAAATTGTGTACTTATGTTCCCAGTTACACACAAAAATAGCAAAAATATAAAATATGAAAAGAAACTGTATACAAGGATCTAAGATATACACTAAACAGCAACAATGTAATATAATACGATACATTAAACAGCAGTCTGAACATGAGTCTGTTGTGAGCAGATGGGTATGAATTCAGCAGTTTAAAGGCAAGAGATCAGCAGCATGGGTAAGTCACATATCAACAATCAAGTGGCATTACAGTGATTATTCTTTCTTCCTTACAGTGATTATTCTGGTTAGAGATTCATGTCTAACAGCCTCAGGGTAGAAGCTGTTCCTCAGTCTACAGGTTCTACACTTAATACTCCTCAACCTCTTGCCTGAGGGGAGCAGGGCAAAAAATGTGTGTGTGCTGGGTGAGTGGGGTCCTTCATGATGCAAGTGGCCCTCTTCCTGCATCTGGAGGTGCAACTTGATGGTTTCTAGAAGGTTGGATATCTTAAAAGCTCCTGTCTCACCTGTCCTCAATCCCATTCATCCCAGGTGTTTGTTTTTATGTCTCGTTAGTGTCCCTATATAATCAGCATCTCTGTGTTTTTCCATTGCCTGTGGCTTGTGCTTACATACTGTCATATTTGTTCCTCCATCATGTCATCCATTTTTTCATGTAAGTTTTGCTGCCCCATCTGCTTTTATTTTGTTTTCTTATTAATAAATTAGTTCTTTATTTTACCTCGGAGTCTCCTGTGTCTGCCTGCGCATGGGTTCAACAACTCAAACAACAGATCATATTAATCTGCGCCTTACTCATCCACCAAAGTTCTCTTGAGAACATGTTTTAAACAGAACTTGTCTTGTGATAGTTAAAAAATGAAGAGCTGTGATGCAACAGAAAAGATCCTCATTCCTTCACGATGTCTCATTGGCAACACGATGGCTCAGTGGTTAGCACTGTTGCCTCACAGCAGAAAGGTCCAAGGTTCAATCCCCGGTCGGACCTGGGGACTTTCTGTGTGGAGTTTGCATGTTCTTCTCGTGCTTGCGTGGGTTTTAGGCTGCCTTCAGGCCCAGGCCTTCCTCACAAAAGAGAACTGTGATCTCATTGGGATTTGCCTGGTTAAATAAAGGTTAATAATAATTGTTGCTTTCTATTTATCCATCCATCCATCCACTTTTTTCCACTTATCCGGGGTTGGGTCGCAGGGGTAGAAGCCTAAGTAGGGAGGCCCAGACTTCCCTCTCCCAAGCCACTTGGGCCAGCTCCTCCAGGGGAATCCCAAGGCGTTCCCAAGTCAGCTGAGAAACATAGTCCCTCCAGCGTGTCCTGGGTTTTCCTCTGGGCCTCCTCCCGGAGGGACGTGCCCGGAACACCTCACCGGCGTCCAGGAGGCATCCTAACCAGATGCCCGAGCCACCTCAACTGGTTCCTCTCAATGTGGAGAAGCAGCAGCTCTCCGCTGAGTCCCTCCCAGATGACAGAGCTTCTCACCCTATCTCTAAGGGAGAGTCCAGACACCCTGCAGAGAAAACTCATTTTGGCCGCCTGAATCCGTGATCTCTTCTTTCAGTCACAACCCAAAGCTCATGACCATAGATGAGGGTAGGAACGTAGATTGACCAGTAAATTGAGAGCTTCCCCTTTTGACTCAGCTCTCTATTCACCACGACAGACCGGTACAGCGCCCACTTCACTACAGACGCCGCACCTATTCACCTATCAATCTCTCGCTCCATTTTTCCTCATTTGTGAACAAGACCCCAAGATACTTAAACTCCTCCACATGGGGCAAGACCTCCTCCCCGACCCAGAGAGTGACCTCTACCCTTTTCCTTCTTTCTATTTAGCTCAAGCTAATACTCGTAAAACTGGATTTAGTCAAATAAACCAGACAAAGGGTGCATTCACAACAGCTCTGTTTAGTCCGCTTTAATCAAAGACTAGTCCATTTGCCTAGAAACTCCAGTTCGTTTGGGGAGGTGTGAATGTGCAATCAAACTTTGATGCAGACCAATAAAGCCAACTCTGGTCCGCCTAAATACCTAGGTCCCGGTTTGGTTGAAGTGAACTCAAATGTGGTTTGAATGCAGTGTGAATGCAAGCGGACCAGAGACTGCTCCAAAAGTAGGAAGTGGACTACAGCGCAGGGCATTCTGTGTAAATACACCCAAAACAAACGCGCATTTCTCATACCTCATACAGAGCTGTCTCAGCCGCCTTGTGTGAAAAGCAACTTTCTCCATGGTCTTCTACCTCATCTTCTGCTCATGCTGAGTCCATTGTTGAAAAATGTTTGTTTAGCACATGAGCCACAGACAAAACAGAAATCCTAAAACAGCTAAAATTTGACGTCACTTCTTTTTTGTTTTTATTTCCAGAAGAAGAAGAAGAGGAAGAAGTGTCTTTTTCAGAGGTTTTTGTATTGTTTCCTTCAGTAGTTCTTGGTGCAGCGCCACCACAGGCGAGGGGGTGAACAAGTTGGCTCGATTGTCTCAATGCAGTGTGAATGTGAACCAAACCAGCTGAAAATGTAAACCAATGTTCTGAATATAGGTCCCCAATCGAACCGAGTCTACCTGACTATCAGGTGTAAACACGACCAAAATCTGACTTTGCATGCATTACTTTGGGCTAAATGAAAATAAAAGGCCAACATTCAAAACAAAAGATGTTGAAGCATATTCAGTTTTGGGTGAATCGTGAAATAAGCTGAAACTTGGTCCATTGAACTAACTAAATACTGCTTCTCAGCTTTTCTTCAGCTCATACCAAAGGGCATATTGTCTGAGGTGAAATGAGTGCTGACAGGGGGAAAGGGGTCAGCCGTGCTCTCAGGGTCAAAAGGAAAGAGGAGGTGACAGGAGTGGGTGGTGGAGGAATGAGGAGAAATGGAGCTCCTTTCATTGCGGCCCTTCCTGAGTGACAGGCAACTGTGACACTGATGGTGCAAACCAGCACACCTGAGTTTACACAGACGGAGCTGGACAGAGTACCACGGGATCAAAGCAGAAGGGAAAACTGACAATCAGCACTCTGTACACAACATTTAAATGACTGGAAAACGATCACACACCTCATAAACTGATGAAGAGTTGAAATTAGAAACAGGGCTCTTTACAGCAAAATTCATCTTCATCTTTAACCTCATTGCATGAGTTGCATTAAATCTAGAAAAACAAGTTATCATTCAAGAAAACTGTTGGTTCTGAAAATACACGCTGTTACAGATGAGTTAGACCATATATTTTAAATAAACAGAGAATTAAAGCTTGTGTCTTTTGCATAGCTGTTATTTTTCTATAGCTAACGAGCCCCACACAAACGTATTTAATCTTTAGTACGTATAGTCACAAGAAAAAAAAAGTCTCACTTTATGGAGTTGTATAGTTTTATTCAAGGATTCAAGGATTTTTTTATTGTCAAACCAGCTCACATTGGCATGTTTGTGGTCCGAAATTTGGACTCAGGTCCCAGATCAAGAAGCCTAATGTTTGTTTTTTCTTTTTTATTACTTTTTTTTTTTCTCTCTATCCTCCGGTGAAACCAGACGTGTTTCCCTGTCTCCCCCACCCGCTTCCCTGCTGCACTCGTGTCCTTTGAACCCTTAAAAAGCCTCTTTTTTTTGTTTATTTCTGCATACCTCTTAATTCAAAGGATCAGCAGGTCTCTCAACAAAATTGATCAACTTCTCCCAACAGGAGTCAGGGTATGGAGGACCCTCTTACCTCGATGGAAACAAATTGGATTCATGATGACAACTGGTTATTTTACTGTTGGCTGGTGAATTCTGGATCATCTATAAATTCGTGTGGATGTGTCGAAGCTCGACAGTGCTCAGACTGAATTTGGAGAGCTGCT
>NC_056505.1:32982846-33001751 GCF_014905685.2 Nematolebias whitei
TAAAGGCGTTTTAAACTCTTCCCACAATCTTGCAATATTCTAAACAATGTTTTAAATTCTAAACGCTCTAAAAGAGCACAGAATGTCATGATTTCAGCTCCCTGCATTGTCTGCTCTTTTCCACATGCAAGCGCTCTTGGCCACGCCCACTTCTCCGCCCTGCATGCTGCACAGCTGATCAGCTGCAGCAGAATGTTTATCCTGCAGCAGTAAGGGCTTCACAAAGGTGCAGTGTGTGCTAAATAATGTTTTTTAAATAAAAATTCCAGGCCAATCGTGCGACTCATCCATCAATCAGCAAATTGTTTGTCATGTCCAATCTTATTTTGAAAAACCGCGAAAGAGCTAGTCCGTGATAAACAAACCGCGAAGTAGTGAGGGACTACTGTACTCCAGTTTCTTTCCACAGACCATCTTTGGCTGATTGGCAACTCTAAATTGACGGTCTGTGATATGGCTCATCAGCCATAGAGCACTGAGCATGGATAAAAATGTAGAAGAAGGAACTTTGGTTTCACTAGCCATTAGCCTAGCTTGGATGAAAACTAGTGTCCTTGTCTGCTATGATCTACGCCAAGACTAAGTACTGACTTTAGATAAGTACTTGACAGAACATCACTTAAAAATACTGTACTATCCCTTCAACTAAAAAAATGGATTGATGAAAATTGAAATGCTGATAAATGTTTTACAGCTGCTTAAAGAATGTCAGTACAGAGACAGTTTATGACCCTGCTGAGTCAACTTGGGTCAACTTTGTTTTTTGAAGCAGATGAGAACAGTGTGATGAAGATTGTCCACTCAGAAAGGTCAGAGGTCGTATCTGTGTTCTTGAAGAGGTCTGTCTTTTGTGTGGCTTTCTGACCATGTCTCCTGATGCCCTGGGCCTGACCTTCCTCTCTGTTTTATCTCAATCGTCCCTGTCTCCTCAGACACCTTTCCTCCTCCTTCCTTTTGTTCTTATGTTGCAACCAGAGAGCAAACTGAATGCGGGGGGGGGGGCACACAGCATGTAAAGGCTATATTTCTGTACACACACACATACATGGGGATCCTGTGTCTGCCTGCCTGACTCTGAACGGGGCAGTCGTTAGTCATCAGACCTATCAAAGGACGACAGCAGGAAGTGAAAGGACCCTGACGAGGGGGGGTCCATCTGGCTGGCCATCGCTCATCCTCCACTGACAGCTGACTCTTCCCATCTGACTCCGGCTGTAGGTCACAATTTTAGCTTTGAGCAAGATTACAAAAATATGTCAGCAAGAGAGGAAAATCAGGCACTTGTGACTTTTCAGAATCTTTGACAAAAAAGAATAGACAAATAATGCAGCTATTGTCTCTGAGACAGAAAAAGTTGTGTTTTTTTTTATTATTTTTGGCTTCTGAATGCAAGAATCTGACACAAACATTATTAAAGAAATAACCAACAAGCCACACAGTCAAGCAGCCAGTCTTGACCAGACTGGTGTGGTTTTACCTTCAGTAATAAATGTCAGTTTCTTTATTATGTTGAAGCCAAACAAACAGAAAAAGAAAATAAATTAATTAATAAGAATTAAGTTGTTTAAAACTGACGTTTCTGCTGTCTGAACAATAGGAATAATTTCCATTGTCAGAACTCATTTGGTTTAACATACAGTAATTCAACAAGTTTGCGTAATATAAAGTTTTATAGTCAAAACAACACATTCTCCTAATAAATCTGTAACTTCAGACTCACTGCATGATGGTGATGTCTCATCTAATAAACAGCAGTGATATGATTTGCAGGAGAAAGAATGAAAGGTAAAGGCTTGTGTTCCTGTACTGGAATATACTTTAATTGCTTCCATCTGCTTTGTCTATGTTTTATAGTCTTAATGTGCACTATGCAGCTAACCTGAACTATGATATAGACTTAACATGATTTTTAAGAAAAATGTGCTTCATAAAGCCTCTAGAGAGGGAATGGGCAACAATCTTTTAATCAAAGTGACCCTTTGGCTTTTTACAAATAACTAGGGAGTGATTGGCTAAACTGATGAGCCCAGTACTTTGTTTGAATTTAATACATACAACATCATATCATCTGCAAAAGGTTTGATCTGTTTTACTTGTATGATGACCTGAAGCTAACAGGAGTTGCATCTTTATGTTTAGTGTTTAACGTATTTCTTAGTTTATATCTTACATCCTTATTACTGTTTCTTTTACAATTTATATTTTTTTCTGTTGTTGGATGTAACTGGGACCCTGTGTACACAATTTCATTCCACCTCATGTACCACATGTGATGCGAATGACAAAGAACCTTGAACCTTGATCTTTGTTACTTGTTGATTGCTTTATAAATATATATTGTTGCTTAGATTTTTTAGAGGACTCTTACTGGATGCTTTTTGCTATGATTTTTCTCCAACAAAAACAGGCACACTTGGTTGAAATACAACAATTCTTTAGTATTTTAAACTATTGAACAGACATCTGTAAAAGGCCATTTAACCAACGACTTTTAAAAAGCAACATTTAGTCATATTTTGCTTATTTCGATTTTGATAGATAGTTTATTTAAGATCTAACAACTGTTTTACTCTGGATGTCTTTACTGACACAGCCTCAGAAATACACGACTCAGGCACTGACCCCTGATCTATTGCTACTAATGATCGTAAAATAGGTAGAAAAAGAACTAAAGTTGGTGGCACAATGGCACAGTTGGTAGAGCTTTTGCCTCTCTGAGAGAAGGTCGCCGATCGAATCCCAGACGGGCCATTTTGGGTGGAGTTTGCATGTTCTTTCCGTGCATGTGTGGGTTTTCTCCAGGTACTCCAGTTTCCTCCCACAGACCAAAAACATGCATGTTAGTCTGATTGGTAACTCTAAATTGTCCCTAGGTGTGAGTGAGAGAGTGAAAGGTTGTTTGTGTCCCTGTGATGGACTGGAGACCTGTCCAGGGTGTCCCCCGCCTATTACACAGAGACTGCTGGATATGGGGACCAGTGACCCACCATGAGCTGAAAAGAAAGAAGCAGGTAATGTCGATGGATGGATGGATGGATGGATGGAAGAACTAAACCTTAAAAAAAAACTATTTTAGTTATTTCAGTCAGGTTTGACCCATTTTAGGAAACCTTAATTATTTCTCTGAAGAGATTCATAGTTTCTTGCTAAAAATACTTTACCTGCTTTTCTTTAAAACGAATTAACATTATTCATATCATGTATTTCAACTCCTTTCCAAAGTAGAAAAATACACTTTGTTGAGTTATTAAAACTGGAGCTGGTTAAAAATAAGTTATTTTGAGAGCAATTATTATGTCAAACATGGATGTAACACACAAACGAAACCAAACGGAATGACAATGTTTGTGTCATAATAACCGAGGGTGAGTAAAAGAGCTGATGGTCCGATTTCCTCCACCCCGTCCCTCCTGCCACCTCCCACCCGGCCTGTCTGCAGTGTGACCCTTTCCTTTCGCTGCATGACTGAGCTCCTCTCCTGCTGCACAGGAGGCATCAATTACAAACCTCAGTCGTCCCAGTGTCACTGCTCTGTAATTAATGGGCTCTCCCGGCACTGCGCCATAGGGCCTGTCCTCACCGTGAACTCCACTGGAATTTAGAGACAAACAGGCACGCAAGACGGAGCACACACATGCATGTTTTTGCCTGCAGGATGGTGGCTGACACCTGTTTGAAGGATTTTTATCTGCTTTTGCGAACATGTGAAAAAAGTAAGTCTCACGTGAATTCACACACGGACGCAAGCAAAACACACCGTTTTATTCGGAATTATATGTCTTGCTGAAATGAGGAGCAGTCATACACACATGTTGACATGCTCACACACACATCCACACGCAGGGGCCCAGCCCCCCGGCTGCCTGCCCCTTCATTTGTCAATCAGCCAGACAAACAGAAGCACAAGGTTTCCCAGGTCACGGGGTCATGGGATCCTGTGCTACTTCATATCCCAACACACTGCTGGTCCCCCCACTCGGACCATCCAACTCATTCTATCAACTCCGTTTCTTCTACACACACAGCACTGTGAACCAGATTTTGTTGCTGACATGCTGATTCCTCCTGAGGCAGACATGCCTGCAGTTCCTCCTTAAACTTTCTCTCTCCCTATTAGTTCATGCTTTCACTCCCTCTCTTTTTTTTAATTTCTTCACACCCGGCGCTGACTCTGAGCATGACCCTGCCTTTGTTGTTGCAGAGGGGCCGAGGCACAAACACATGGCAGGCACCATCACCCCAGTGATTAAAGGGCACATGTTTTCAGTCAAACGACTCGGAGGGGAGTGAGCTCAGAAAGAGAAGGGAGGGTAGAGATAGATTCTTTCATTTCCATGTCTGAAGAATAAAAGCATTTGGGAATGAAAAAAGCACTTCAAAGTTGCCATTTGCAAAGTAGCATTGATTAATACTTTGAGCTGGTTGCAGCGTTTCATTCTGTTGTACACCCAAGATTTTTTTTTTTTTTTGACAGTGAGATAAAGACTTGGACTTGACAGATTTCAGAAGTGACAAGGTGAAAAACCTATATTGAACTGTGCCTTACCAAACCCTCGCCAGCTGTGAAGTCATTAAAAAGGTTCAATTAGTGCCGAGTTATTACATCGCATGACGGTTTTGAGTTGATTTAAAGGCTTTCCTCTAAACCTGTCACATTTACAGATGTTGTTAGGCAAAAGAAAACATAGGTATTGACATCTCAGCCCCATAAAAACGAATTCGGACCACCGTGAGAGCACATGCAGGGCCAGCAAAGAGTAGCTATTCTTAGATTTGTCCTTGATGGCTCAGAAAGAGGCAAATGAAAGACCTGCTTGTTGAATTATGGCTGCAGCCTGGAGGAAAAAACAGTCAGAGATTAGTATTTTGACCATTAGCCCTAACTCCAAAAAATATTGCTGTTATTAATGTGCACAGGAACCAGTTTCTCATACAACACTCGCGAGGATTTAAAAAATAGGGCCATGAAAGCACCAGCCAAGGACAGAAATAAATAAATAGTACAGCTGCCTCAATGTTTCATATAACTGTCACCTCCAAGAGCTGTGGGTCTCTCTGTTAGGCATCCAAACTAAACATATAGAGGTTTGCTCAACCATTAATTACCAGCTTGACAGTAAAAGTGTTCACACTAATTTGTCAGTTCTTGCTTTTTTTGGGACATCATTTATATTATTCAAAAAAGCCTTTATGTCTTTCCACTAGGCTTTAAAAAAATGCAGTTCCCTGTATCTTACCATGCTTTGAGAAGATCACTCTGGGAATCAGAAGTGTTCAGCAGTTCATCACATGTGCTTGGTCCAAAAATCCATCAAGTCCCTTCACAGAAATAGACTTGAATTAATTCCCATGTAAGTACAATTCATCTCCATGGGTCCATCAAGGAATTGAGCTCTGAAAACCCCTCCAAGCCCAAGAGTAACATTCATAACCCCTCAGCTCAACAAATAGTATTTTTGTAAATTCAACAGTCATGTTCTGCTAAAGTGGGATAATTACAATTGACAAGTTTATGCCAAACATGCCAGCACAAAGTAAACACAGATGATGCTTTGGCTCGAGGCGTCAAACAAACAAATGTCATGAAGTACAAACAGAATGCCGCTTCATGACGGCTGCGCAGCAGAGTTCCCATGATGCTCTCTGGCTTTTTCTGCATCTGATTCTCTAATCCTGTAAAAGTCACATATCCCCATGCAGAGGTTTCCAAACAACCAATAATCCAGTTAGAAAAAGCTTAAAATATTAACAAAGACAATTATTAAGTAACTAGGCTCTTTCACAAGACACCTCTAGCACTTGGATGCCTTCCAGCTACCTCAGTGTGATCTCTGAATGGACTGAGGCCCCCTCTGATGTGTCTTTGTGCCACAAAGCAAGGCAGTAACAGAGCTGATTTGAAAATGATACAAGATGTCCATCACACATTTAATGGGTTGTGCTCCCCGTCAACCCAGCTGAGTTCTGCTCCACCCCTCTTTCGGTTCTGAGATGCTCGCTTCATTGCTGAATGCTCACGTCTACCTGGGACGTGACCAACTCCATCTGTGATGTTTGAGGAGCCAGAGGCAGCATAAAGATGGACTGGGCTGGTTTGCTGAACTGTTTCATATAGGAGGCCATTTAGTGCTGTTTGTGCTCCCACGTTTACATGCCCAGGTAACTTTGTTACGAACTCTGTCCACTTAAACAACACAAAAAAGGATCCATACCTTTTACTTTACGCTTAATGACAGCTGAGAGATAGTAAATCTTTTACAAGTACCTGAGCTAAAGTGTTAGGTTAATGTGAAATTCTAAATTGATCCTAGTAGTTAGCATGTTCATGATTTGTCTTTTCTATCTCTGTGAAGGACTTTCTTTTCTTATCCAGGTACTGCTGGGTTGGGACCGTCACAGCAGCAGAAGGTTTTGGACGAATGAAGACGAGGATCAGAAACTCAAGTAATAAAACTATTTTTATTATAACAAAAACAAAAACCAACGTGGCAGCAAAAACGTATAAAAAATATTGCACTTAGAAAAACACAGGATGAAACGAAGAGGACCAGAGAGCAACCCAGATACTGGACAGCATGTAAAATGCATAATGCTCCATTGCTGGAGGAACAGAGAAACCAAGAATAAACAGAAGAAAACTAATAAACTAAATCACAAACACCTGTGTAGAAACAAACGAGAACAGGTGAGAGTGGGCGTGGCAGGAGCAAAGAACAGACTGAGGAAAACTGAACCGATGACAGTCTGATCGGGTCAAATTAACACAAAGATCCCAAAAAACAAAAGATTGGTCAAGATCCAGACCAAGGAGGAAACTGAAGTAAAGTCCTCGAAATGAAGCTCATAGACAGAGCAGGTTTACACATGTAAAATAACTAATCAGGAATAAGAAAATACAGAAAACAAAACATAATGACCAAAAGATGAACTGAACTTGATCTTAAACATGAAGAAAAAAAAAAAAGAATAGTTAAACATATACAGATACTAACAGGGGCCCTGGCCTCGGTTGCCTTGATCCATAAAAAATGCATGAAAAGATTGTCAAGTTTTAAACTGAATATACAGTAACGTTAAAAAAAGTCAACAATGTCTTCATGTCATTGTGGGATTCCCAGGTTTCCAGCCACAATCACTTCCTCCACCACTGCCACTCACTGCAATCATACACCACTCCACACCTGCACCTGATCTGGAAGACTACTCTACAAACTACTTAAGCTCCTGCCAGATGTTCTTCCAACGCTGGAACATTATGATTCCTTATGGTAAAATAATGGACAGCTGGTAAACCTGTTTCCAAACAACAAAAAAGGTTGAATCATGTCATCTGGACTTCGTTTTTTTTTGTTAAAAAGAAACGTTTCGCCCCTCATCCAAGAGGCTTCGTCAGTCTGAGGCCTAGCCATCTGGTATTACCCAGAAGCCACCCTGACTCTTGTGTTTCAAGCCTGCCTCAGATACCCCTGAAGTCTGGCCTTTTCACTAATGGTTTCAAAAACTCAAAGTTTGTTTTCTCAGTCATCCAGGTATATAACAACAAAAAAGGTTGAATCATGTCATCTGGACTTCGTTTTTTTTGTTAAAAAGAAACGTTTCGCCCCTCATCTAGGCTAGGCCTCAGACTGACGAAGCCTCTTGGATGAGGGGCGAAACGTTTCTTTTTAACAAAAAAAACGAAGTCCAGATGACATGATTCAACCTTTTTTGTTGTTATATACCTGGATGACTGAGAAAACAAACTTTGACTGTTTCCAAACAGTTTTTCACCAACCTTGTTATTCTCTCCAGTGACTTCCAAGTCCTGCTTTCTCAAGTCTTCCAATACCTCCTTGTCCTCTGTGACTTTGTCCTGGTATCATCTTGTTCCTACAATGACCAAACATCAACCTGGATCTGAACACCATCGAGCACCACCAACCCGATGCTCTCTCCAACGCCACTCACCTTCTTTGGACCATCTTTACCTCTCAGGAAACCTAGGACTTCGTTCTCTCCATCTTTTCCAGCTCCATCTACAACACAAACATTGGTAAGCAGAGATCATCTTCAAACTAACATTCATTATTCAAGCAATCTGCCAATATACAATATACTCACCTTGTCTGTTTTCTTCCCTTCCCAGCCTGTAAATATCATAATAATCAAATACACTTGTAAATAAAATCACATCTTTTGCACGCCTGACTCAGCCTCTTCCTCAGTCTGCTAACTTGTGGTCAACAACTACTAAAAACATGTTAGTCAGAGGTTGGCCCATACGCACTTCAGTAAAGATTTGTTTTAGATTGTTTTTTTTTTACCCTTTATTTATCCAGGTAGTCTTATTGAGCCATGAGAACTCATTTTCAAGAGAGACCTGTTTAGGGAGCAGATGGTGGGGGTTAAGGGCCTTGCTCAGGGGCCCAAAGTGGGGTGAATGATGGTGGAGGGAGGTGTGGGTGTTTCACCTTTTCCACCCAAATTTTTATTTTTATTTTTATGTTGACGGTACTGGGAGGTGAACCTGCGACTTTCCGATCACAAGCCCATCTTCTAACCTCTGCGCCACCTCTCCCCCAGATTGGTTTTAGATTGTGTACAGATGGTGGGACAATACAAAAGGTTCCAGCTGCTGCTGTCATTTCATTACCTCCTTTGCACTAGATAATTTATCTATTTTCTAATCCTGATCAGGGTTTAGGGAGCTCGTCTTATCTTCTTGTGTTAAATGAGTGAGAAGTGGGATACAAACTGGACACACTGTCATTCTGTTACAGGTCATGAAAGCAAAAAATGCACATTTAAAAGTTTACGGAAGGAAATAACAACTCTTTTGTCATCACCTGTTTGTAATATAATAGTTTCCCAGGCCCTCCTACACTTAGCTCAAAATATATAGACCACATGTACCCTGCTGAGCTCATTAACATGTGTAATACTGTACACCCATTAAACAACGGCACAAAAATACAACAGACAAACAAGACAAGTCAAATGCAAGGAAAGTATTAAAAACACCAACGAAGCTTGTTATACTGTATGAGGTGCTGTTTGAGAGAATGATGTTCTCCACATCTGAATTGTTAACAACTCAGAAATCTGAAGAACAAATGCTGCATCAAATATGTGATGAGAAATCATTATTCTTTTCAACGACAGACAGATTATGACTCTGTTTATTTCAACACCTTTTAAACTGGAATTAAAAACTATAGTCCCTGCTGTGATGCAGCTGACCACAGAGCATATGAGAAACAACAGCCAACATTTGTCTTAAAACGCAAGAAAGAATACTAGATGACCAAGTCAATGTTTAGTTGGGTGCACGTGTGGGGACAGTTTAATGAATTTCTACACTTTTGTTAAGCAGCTCCTGTCTGGATTTCACATCACTTGAACATTTCTGTATAAGATGCAAACATAAACAGACAAAGGCTCTTGGAAGTGTTAAGTTCCTCATGGAGTTCCTTAATACTGTTGCGCTGAAGGACAAGACATTACTCACACCATTCATAACCTTTATTTTTCCAGGTTAGTCTCATTGAGCCACATGGACTCATTTACAAGGGAGACCTGTTTTAAACAAAGAACAGAAGAGGAACAAACAATAATAGACAGTCGTATGAAAACATACGAAATGAAAAGTAAATAGAGGAAATGAAATAAAAATGTAACCAAAATAAACCCAGCAAAAAACGAGACAAAAACAGCTACATAGTAAAGCGATGTAAAATACTAAAAACAAGAACATGTCTGTGTTGGTTTCTGCCATGATCTTAGCAGATGTTTAAAATCCCTTAGAGAGGTCAAGGTTGAGAGCTTCAGATCTTTTTGTAAGATATTCCAGGAAACAGGAGCAGAGTAGGAGAAGGCCCTTTTGCCTAGTTCAGTCCTCACTAAGGGAACACTGCAGGTAATAATGTCCTGAGAGCGCACGCTGTAGCTGCACTCACCTAGTTACATGCAGGAGGAGATGTATGAAGGCAGCAGACCAAGAAGTGATTTAAAGATAAAAATGTACCAGTGAGAGAGTCTGATGGGATGATGGGAGGTATAGACTTCAGGACGCCTGCTTCTCCTGCTCATTGATCTCTTTGGTGAGCAGTGGGTTCTTCTCCTGCGTCTCCGTCTTCTTCAACTTGGACTTGTCGGAGCTGGTCACCTCTGAGTTGTCGTCGGGCTTTTCACTCACGGCTGCAGTTCAGTTGAAGTCCTTCTGGGCGGATGAAATAACTCGGTGAAAGTTTGCAGCAGAACTGCTTCACCTTTGCGTTACCGTAACACCCAGGTGCACAGTCTTATGTCCCCCAAGGGTTCTGCAGTTAGCTCCTTTGTTTTCCTCACAACCCCAACTGTAATGGGTCATATAGAGGCTCTGAATTTTTATAGCAACAGCGGAAAGACAAAAGAATAAAGTCTGATTGGGGCAGCTGTGGCTGAGTGGTTAGAGCAGTCGTCCTCCAAAGCAAGAGTTGGGGGTTCGATGCCACCAGCATTCACAAACCGAAGTGCCCCTGGGCAAGACACTGAACTCCTCATTGTCTCCGATGTGTGTCCCATCGGTGTATGAATGTGATAAAGCACTGATTATTCTTTGTATAGATCTAGTAGAGTGTTGTATGAATGGGTAAATAAGGGGCAGAGGCAGGGCAGCCGACTCGGGACCCGAAAGCCCCATGTTTTATCCCCAGTCATTGTACATCTTGTGGTGTCTCTGAGCAGCACACCCTATTCCCAATTGCTCCCTGGGCACTCTCAAGAGCCGCCCACTGCACTACCTGGGGGTGGATGGGTTAAATGCAGAGAGCCAATTTCACCATTATATGGGAACATACGATGACAACACATAACACTGTATGATTATTATTATTATTATTATTATTATTATTATTATTTAAGTACAGTCCATTTATCATGATCTCTCAGAGTGGTTTTGTATGGTTCAAATCCAAAGTGGGTTCAGACTGAATAAACAGGTTTCCTTTTCTATGAAAGTCTTTTTTTTATCAGAAGTTGTCTAACACATTTCATCGATTACTGTGTAATATCATAAATTCATTCTTTTTTTTTTAAATATGTCTAATAGAATTCAGTGGGCATCTTTTGTGTGACCAAGTTAGACTCAAAGTAGTCTGCTCCGCAGATAAATGTTTTTAACTTAATTGTTATGTATATGAATGTTTCTGTACAGTGCCTTGAGATGACTAATAACTTTACCTAATGGAAGCATATACAGTATAAAGTAAAAAGTATTGGTCCAAGCATTGAGCCCTTTGGAACTCCATGAGTAACTCTGAAGTATTAAGATTTATTGTCAGAAAAATCAAGCAAAATGAATCTATCAGAGCAGTTTGAATTAAATGAGTTTAGAGTTGTTTAATCCCAATATCGTGTTGAGCCTCTGCAGTAGATTATTGTGAGTGTTTATATTAAATGCAGCACTGAGGTCTAACAGGACCAGTGTAGACACAAGTCCATTGTCTGAGGCCATGAGAATATCATCAGCAACTTTCACCAGTGCTTTTTCTGTTCTATATTGAGCTCTAGACTGTGTCTGAAAGACCACACATAGATTAAAACTGGAGTACTGTTGAAGACTCACATCTGACTGTAAGTTCGTTATAGCGTAGTGTGGCACAGTCACTGGTTAGCACCTTCACCTCATAGCAAGACAGTTGGTTTTGATAACAGAGGTCTTCATATCCAACTCTTGTGAATGAGGAAAGATAAACTGTTGGCCCTTTAGCATCAATCTGTTTCAGTTTGTCATCAAACACACATTTCATCTGCTTTGAGACTTAACATATTATTTCCACAATGCCAGCTGCGAGACCCTTTTCCTTGTTTTTCTGTTATAAACAGTGCTGAAGAACTTAAAAGCCTCCGGCAAAACTCCCACTGTGTTAAAACTTCTTTCTTCCTGCTCCCAAACCTCTCATTCAGGGCCTGACACATGCCAGCTCCCATCACTCATCATCACTTCTCGAGTCATATATAGATCCACTTTCTACTCCCACTCTCTTATGTGTGGTCTGCGTGGCTTTAAATGTGTGTGTGTGTGTGTGTGTGTGTGTGTGTGTGTGTGTGTGTGTGTATGTGTGTGCAATACCCTGAGAAACAGGCAGACACTCAAGCATAAGATCCAGTAAACCTCCACTAATTCCCCCAGTAATTTATGGCTCTCAGACACATGTCATGCTTAGGCTAAACAAACGGCCCTTTGTCACTGACAGGAGCCTTTGATCACAATGAATTGAACTCACTGTCTATCTGCCATACTGGATCTGCACTGCATCGCTGCTGCAAGAACCCTCACCCCCCCCCCCCCCCACACACACACACACACACACACACACACACAGACACACACACACAGACAGACACATGCATTCGTGGGGTAGCATAGCTGAAAGTTTTCTCTTTGCTCTTCAACAAGCATCTTCTTCCTGAAGTCAACACTCGACTCCCCTCACCAGTTTACTCTGAACTTGTGACCCCTTGCTAACAGCCCCCTCCCCCTCTCGCTCAGCCACGCTCTACACGATGACTTTCCAGCAGGCCCCACTGGGTGACTGACAGCCGTGGGGGAGTTATCGAGCAGTGGGAGGAGAAAAGCAGGGAGGCGAAGCTCTGGGGTCAACCACCAGCAAGCAGAGGAGAGAGTTCAACATCTGAAAAGTTACACAAGCTGACGTGACCCCCCTCCCTGTACAAACTGCCAAGGCCACTGCCAGGAGAGCTGATGTTCCCACCTGTCGGCTGCCTTGTTGGAAGTGATTCCCTGCAGATTCCATTAGGATAAAAAGTTGCACTTTTGGCTGGTTTGATCTGAAATGAGTGCTGAGATGGGATTCTTTTTAAGCTGTCAGCCAGAGGGACGTAGAGAATGTGTGTGCAAGTGGAAAGTGGAATACTGGGTGATTTAGCATGTCGCTGCTGGCCCGTTGGACTGACAGTAACACTGCCTGACTTGGGCACACAAGGGGGGGTGAAGACTAGCAGCACTCGTGTAACAGAGACACACAGGCAGGTACTGTTCTCCTGCTGAGCTGGAAACAAACCGCTGTTGACATCCCTGTCACCAGCGCTCATTTCCAGAGCTCAATGAGATTAGACTCAACTGGCGGCGGCAGAGACAGAGGCATCAAATTAAGTGAACGCGGCTGACAGTGAGCATGTTTGCTGCGCTGGCTTTCTGCAGGCTGTTTTCTTCCGCTTTGCTCCGCTTGAAATGTTATCTTTCAGCCAGCATTCCAAAAGGAGGAATCAAAGATTAAACTCAAAGTAGATTTAGGGAACTGTTTGAAGAGCAATGGCTTCACAAGGAAAAGTGTAAGTAAAAAAAAAAAAATACAACGAATTTTAAAAGACATACATTCATAGCATGCCTGGTGGACAGATTTCATCGTTCAGCTTCAACTTTTGCTGACTTCGCTGTGATGACAAGTGCACAATTCATCATTCTGTCTGTGTTTGTCTCCAGCACACATGCAGAGATCACATTCCCACCCAGTCGCACACCCACAAGCACACCGAGACATCTTATCCTGCACTCACACACAAACAAACTCGCCCGCCTACCTAACTAAGCGCTCATGCAGGGACATTTCGACAGAGCGGAGTTGTCAGGGAAATGAAGAGGAAATGACACAGGGCATATTTTCACAAATCTCTGCTGTTGGCATCCTCTGCTCTGGCACGGGGCCTGTCAGAGGCCTGTCTGCTCAGTTCAGACATCAGACACAGCCCGAGTCCCAAACACACTGAGACACGGCTGTCCTCAGACAGAGGGAAATGTCAGCAGAGAGACAAAAGTGTGTGGTTTTGTGCAAGTTTGAAAAACGTCGAGGATGCAGATGTTAAACAGGGACGGCGAAATGTAAAATAAGAAAGGGAAGGAGAGAAAACGGCTGAAATGTAGCAGAAAGAGGTCGCTCCCAGCCCTCCTCTCTCACACAGAAATGTCAAATGCCACGTTGTCATCCTATTTACCAGATCTGTAACATAAACCGTTGTGCTCGGGGCAGCGCACGTCACCCTAGCTTTGTAAAAGCGACATTGACGAGGTGGCGGCCAGCCGGGGCAGGCAGCCCGTGTACCTACCTGCTCCACTGGAGGTGCTGCTTTGGTCCTGCTTCATAACCCCCTGCTCCACTGCCGCTGCGCCCCTAAACACAACCGCAGTCCCCAGCTGTGTAGCCGTCCAGCTGCTGCAACAGACACACTGCTGTTCTGCTGCAGGGCGCAGGGCTCGAGCTGCCTGCTGTCACACAGACCAGCTAATTATTCTTGACTTGTTGGAGAAAAACACCAAAGGGACGCAGCTGAAACAAAATGTTGAGGTCGTGGATCTTGTTACAAAAGGTGTCATTAAGATTAATTACCCTGTGCTATTCTGATAGATATTTTTTCTTTACTAGAACGAAATTTTTACTTTCAATTAAATAATTATAAGTCAATGTTGAACATGGAATTTGTCATTTTGTGACGCCTGCGTGAAGTAAGCTGCAAATAATGGCCCAAACTGTCATCACACTGGAAATTATAAATCAAGGAACAGCTGCATGTTCATTTATTTCACCACATTTCGCCAAAAATATAAAACTTTTTGTGTTTTTATCCTGAGAGCTCATTACCGTTTGTAATAAAGAGGACATTAATACAGGACCACAGCCAGACAGCCAAAGGAATGAGACAAATTTATAAAACTGACAGAGGAAATATTAAGCTCGACCAAGTCTTTACCTGAGAAGCACAAAATATGACATGCTGTGTTTTCTGTCTAATCATAGCCATAAATATAGTCCTTATAATTCCCCACACAAACAATAGAGAAATGTCACAACTCTGACCTTAATGTGATCAAATGTCACATTTAAAGTAAACAAAATAGACATAATTCTGTACAAATAAATAAATGTAGTTTATAATTATTGTTTTAGTTTTGGAAAAACAAAGTTTTGTGAGCAGACTGAGACCTCCATTCAGTTTTTTGTTTTGCTAAAATTAAACTGCTACAAGAATTTACCATACTTTGTGGGAGTTTTTATATTATGTTTTTCAACTAGCCACCAGTGGCTCCTTAAGGCAACACTATATAAATGACTTATTACATTTGCACAAAGTTTTATGCATTACATTTTATGTTGACATTTATTTTCCAATCCCATCCAAGTTTTCCAAAGCAAACCATGGAGCTGGTGACATCCAGCCAAAGGAAGGTCGGTCCACTGGGTTGAATGTGGCCTCGTGGGAAGGACCAGGGGCCAGGGACACTCTTCACCACAGCCCTGTCTGCAGCAGGGGCACAAACAAGGACGCACACTGTATGTGTGCTGCTGTTTGTCCTGTGTGGAAGTGTTTGTTTACATCATTCTGCTGGTTCTGCCGTGGGTCTTTTGATTATCCTGTCCTGAGGGAGTCATCTCCTTGGGGAATGTGGATGATTAGCCTGTGGATATAGGCTGTCACCAGTTCCCTCCATGTCACTGCACACACACACACACACAAACACACACACATTGCACACGTTGGCAAGGAGAAATATGGTTAACATGTACTCCCCAGGCAGTGTGAGGTCACTCAGTTCTCTATTTCAAAGGAGTCAGGGTCGCCGCTGAGCCAGCCGAGGCCCCATGGAAGCAACCAGTCATGTGTAATTTTCCAGTCCACTGCTTCGTGATGAGCAGGTTTGGCCGTGGCTCAGCCCCCAGGGCCCGGCCAGCAGAGAGACTGGCAGTCTTGGAGCTTGTCCACCTTCTGCTCCAGCCTCGTCCTATCGCTGGGAATGAGAGCTCATCATGGAACTGCCAAGCAGCGCTGCAGTCATCATTTGCCTCTGCTCCCTGGGCCCTGTGGGGCCCCAGCCCTGGTAAATTATGCTTACCCACACCATTATTAGACTCATTATAGACCCATTTGAGTGGCTTTCAGGCTGTCACAGGCGCTCAACTATGTCTTCAGCTTGACTTGATTTCCTCTGACAGGCTTTTCTTAAACTAAAAGGCTGGGGAAGAGCGACACAGAGATGTGGGGCTGGAGAGAAACAGGAAAACGCTTGTCGAAGGAGGAAAGCAAAGGGCTGCGAGGTTGATGTAAAACATTTATTTGCTTTTATGACAAGGCAGGTTTTGGCATTGCTCGACATAGTAAAAACAAAACAAAAAAATTATGTTTCTGAATTTGAGTTGGAAGCTCACAGTTCCATGTGACATATTTTTAAACACAGTTGAGGAATGACCCTCATTTCTGGAAACCCACAGCCTTTCAGTTCCTCCGTGTTTGGCAAACTGATGCAGCTTAGATATCCAATTCCCTGTCAACTACTAGATCTCTCATCTGTTCATTTCACAAGTTGTGTTCCTGCTAATTCCTTCCCTACATATTTCATCCTGTCGTTGCTAACATGAGAAGGAATTCATCGGTGGAAAGGGAAACTTCACTGGTGGAGATGTGTGTACCAGCTCACTTCCATGTTAAACGAGAGCCGAGCCAGAATCTCCCAATCTGAGATGGCTCATTTGAAAACGTTGCCCTGGGCTCTTGTTCCCTCTCCTCTTTGCCAAATGCAATAATTCTTTTTCATTTCTTCAGCCCACTTTGAAAATTATGTGATTTTTCACTTTCAGCTCTTGTCTCTTGAAGTATTTTTATTGAATTTCCTGCTGGACTCAGCTCAAAAGTCAATTTGCATTTTGCTTTAGCTGAGCTCCCCTTCTGCTGTTTCACTTTTCTGTTGCTGACAGAGTTTTGCAACACAGTCAGCCTTAAAAGACCTCGCTGGCTTATTAAAACCTCCTTTTTGAGTGCCTCAGTCGCAATCATCGCTGCTCCATCTGATTCGCCGTCATTCTTTTACGGATATTTCTTTGCGTTTTACTTCACCGCTGTGTCAAGCGTAGCTGCGGGTGATATCATTGTTGTGTCACTGCTCATCTTCATCACATAAACTGACAGGAGTTTCTGGCCAGCTTTGCTTCTGATGATGGCTGATCTAATCCATATCCCGGTGTACTTTCTCCCACTCAGCTCCTCTGTTCTTGGCATAGATGGCTTTAAACCCAGAAACCCCCTCCTTCCATACATGTGTTTGCAATTCCGCTCCAGGGGGTTATGATTCAACAGCGACATCATCTTGATTTGTCTCAAAGCGTGAAGCATCGCAAGAGAAACTAAAGCTGGAGACAAGGCGACCGCTTCTGCCCCTCTTTTAGAGCCTGAGAGTATTTGGCGGAGTTGGACGGGAGGCTCGCTCTTTGGGATGTGGGAGTTTAAGAAGAGAGTGCCACGCTGGCCTAATCACATTATGGATGTCATATTATGTGTCAAGCTGTCACTTTCAATTTGAGCCACCACACTGCAATGACAGGCCATGGTTTCCTCCACATTACTGCTTGATTGGGGCTTGATAGAGTCTGGAACTGGGGGAACACAGTGAGCAGGGAAAACGTTGTTCCACCTCGATGGGAGCGCTGATCACATGTTTACAATCTGTACTGGTCAGGATGTGGATGAAGGGTATGAGTGTGTCTATGGTGGGGGGTGGTACACTTCCCCACTGACCTCTTCTCACCAAATCCCATGTTTGATCTCATTCTGGTCCCTCGTCTGAACTGATGTCACACGTCTAATCGTCCAATCCGTCTCACTGGTTGATGTAAAGACCGTGTCGAAACGCAAAGGTCATCTGTGCAAGAAAAGTCTGTGTAGTCACTTGTGGGCTGAGTACAGTATACTGAGGAGATTCAGACTGACAGGGAGGAGAGAGGCCAGGAAGGGTTATGGAATAGAGGGGTGGGTGCAGGCTAGGAGTTCAGTCAAAGCCAACTGTTCACAAATTGAGTGGAATGACTCAGAGGAATTGGTAGAAGTCGAGTCTTTTGTGTGCAGGTAGCTGAACCATTTGTCTGATAGAGTCAAAATCTGTGTTTTTTTTTTTCTTTCACACTCTGGAGAGAGTTTTTACAGCTATTACAATCCAGCTTTCCTCAAACAATCGCTATCTTTCTTTTCCTCTTACGTCTTGCTCCATCTCTCCGTCTCTGTAAAATAGATCATAGGCTTGCTAATAAAACCCAGCCGCCTGTCAAAGCTGAGGTCTTCAAGCTGCATGTTCAAACAAAGCCTGTCCATCAATCAGGAGAGGAAACAAGGACGAGGAGGTGGTTTGCAGTGCATTAAGGAATGAGATGGGCTCTAATAGCAAGCCTGACATTATTTATTATTTATATATATTCCCTTTTATTTGGACGGGTGATCTCGTTTACAAGACAGACTTGTAACACAGAAACAAAATCAGTTACATGAAACAATGCAACATTAATCATAAAATATTGTGGCCAAAATGGGGCAGAGTATAACAAAACTAAAATCAAGAAACAATGATTTCTCCATTTTCTTTAAAATATGTTTAAAATGTCCCCGAGGAATCAAACTGGACAGTTTCAGATTTTGTTGCAGAATGTTCCAGGATGATAGAGCAGAACAGGAGAAGGCCTTTACTCCAAGTTTTGTGAGGGGACGCTGAAAGAAATCAAATCTTGGGAATGTAGGCTGTGACTGGACTGTCTCTGACATCATAGAATAAAGAGGCAGCAGGGTGAGGATGGATTTGTTAATGAAACAGTACCTGTAGTCTGAGATCACGATGGCCAGTTTACCACTGCAAATAGAGTACAGTGGAGTGTGAGAGGTTTGCATTTTGTGATGAATAGCAAAGCTCCATGATAAGCAACATCCAGCTTGTGCAGAGAGGCAGTGGTGTTCCTATGAACTACTATATATCCTCATTGTCCAGAGTGGGAGGAAGGTTGCAGACACATAATGTTTATGGGCCATAAAGGGAAAGCATCCATCCATCCATCCATCCATCCATCCATCCATCCATCCATCCATCCATCCACACACACACACACACACACACA
>NC_056505.1:33002151-33019284 GCF_014905685.2 Nematolebias whitei
ATGTGTGTGTGTGTATATATATGTGTATATGTAAATATATATATATGTATATGTAGATATATATATATGTATATATATTTATATAAATATATGTATATATATATTTAATGAATATAGATTTTCATGGCTCGCGTGCAAAATTTTATACAAAACTTTTGTGCAGTCTGTTAGTGTTTGTGTTGTGTGTTGGGGTCAGAACTCCCACAACACTAAATTTTAGCTCAATATCTATAAAACTGACTGAGCTGTAGCAGTTTGTGTCTTTACTATGATTTATTAGCAAGATTCATGATTCATTATGATTCATGAGCAACTTCCAGTTTCTGTCCTTGATGCTGACACATTGTCCAGTTTTAAGACTGGGCTTAAGACTTTCCTTTTTGATAAATCCTATAGTTAGGGCTGGCTTGTTATGCTGCCATAGACTTAGACTACTAGAGGACAAACTGACCTCATTTCCTTAAATGAATTGCTAAAATTGAATAGTTTTCATTTGACACTATTTCTTTCTTAACCTGTGATTCTTGACCTGCCATTGTGTATCTGTTCCTCTCAAACCCAGCTGGTCAAAGCAGATGACCGCTTGTCCTGAGCTTGGTTCTGCTAAAGGTTTCTTCTGTTGGAGTTCCTGCCTGCTGCCACTCTGAGGACACCAAAGGGCATCAGCACCTGGCACAGCTGAGAAGAATCTGACTGATTGGGCATCTGGAGTATAAAGAGCAGCAAATGAATCTTCTCGATGCTGGAGCATTGAGCCTGCTATGGTAGTAGTGCTTCTAGCCTGTTGTATCGTTGTTGTCTAAGTAAGACTAACCTGTTCGCTCTTGCTTTTCAGTAAATCCTTTTTGTGACCGACCCGAGTCCTGGACCATTGTGAGATATATACTCTGGAATCCCTTGGAGTCTCCTGAGCTGCTTTCCTGTGCCTTCCTGCCACACGCACCTTTCTTCTGAGAGTAAGCTCAAGACCTTCTCGCCATCATTCCCCCTCTTGGAGAACGTCAACTAAGTATTGCCCTTATTCTCCTCAGGGATCCTGGACACTCTAAATAAATCCACTTTAATCAGTTCTTGGTCTTGGAGTTTGTTTACCTCAGACTTTACTTCTGGGTATCCAAACATGACAGAAATGCTCCAGCCAGACCAAACCCAGCAGTTGACTGATGGTGAACAACTTCAACATGACATCAAGGTTCATGCTCAATAATCCAGGTAAAAAGTCCAACAATCTTCAGTCAGGTCATCTGGACAGTTTCTTTTTTTTGTTGAGAGTCGTTTCGCCCTCCATCCAAAGGGCTTCATCAGTCTGAGGAGTCACAAACAAACTGTTTTCCCACAAAGCAGTACACTACTGCTTAGTGGGAAATTTAACTTTATCTAGACAGTGCTGAATCAAATTAGTTGAATCAGCACTGTCTAGATAGTCCTTAGTGATCCCTGACCCTAACAGACAGATAAAAGAAAACACACACAATACACAAACGCATCGGTGTACATGAAACTCCTGCTCTGATGTTTGAACAAACAGCTGAAGAGAAAGACCAGACAAAATTCCTCGCACTTTTTCAAACATTCCATGCAAAACGTTTCGTTTTTTTCCCACTGCAGTGACACAAATAAGACATCTGAATGGACCTGATCAATTTTTGTTTAAAAAAATTTCCATCTGAAGGTCAGAACCACTAGTGGTTCCAAATAGTGGGAACGATGCTCAGCACATCATGCTGAGAGAGACATGGAACAGTTATAAAGTAGCAATCACATATTTTCTTCTTAGATCTCCCCATGTTTTGTGTATTTTTGAGGCACTTTGAGCATTTTGTTTTTGTAAGTTTCTTTTTATCGTAAGACAAATCCTTCAAGAGGTATTATATCTAATGGTCATCAGCATTCTTCTCACTCATTTCCACTTTGATACCGTCTGAATGACGAAGGACAAAGTGCAAGGACCTGATCATCCAAAGGCAGTTACAAAAACATCCATATAAATGCAAGTAACTTGTCGTGCTCCAAGTGTTTCATCGGTCTTGATTTATTATTTCTCGTTTACATTCCAGCTCCTCATACAGCTAATGGTCCATAAATTCTCCGTAGATAATGTCCATGGATTAAAGGGAAATCACAGCCATTATAAATCAATCCCAGAACAGAGTGATCTGTTGTTTCAATAATGTGCATCATTAGTTTAAAAAGTAGACCTAACAGCATTATTTGTCTCTCTCTCCTTTGCTCATTACTCTTTCTGCACTTGAACAAAAGTTGCTTCTCATATGTTCTGCTCAGTTATTTTTGGCTTTAACACATCTGTGTCTTTGATTTCCCATCTCAAAACCTTGGATGCATTCTTCAATATAATTCAGGTATTTAATAGCTCTAATTCAAAACAAAAGTAATCTAAAGGCACTGTAGAAAATCCTTCTCATAGCTTATAAGTTGCTAAAAGTCAGCACAATGTGTTGAATCTTCACTTTGTTGCAATCTGATGATAAAGTTTAACAAGTCGTCATAGCCAAGGATGAGGCTCTGGGAGGCAAATAATGCCCCTTTTCCACTGTCACAGAGCGGATCAGATCAGTTCGGGTTGGTTCAGATCGGTTCGGGTCTGTTGTGTTTCCATGTACATTTCTGGACCAGCTCTGTAGGCGGGGACTAGAATCCAACTCGTCTTACCACCTGGTGGCGGTAGTGCTCCCTTAAGCTACTTACTAGCCACCACTAAACGTATTAGAAGAAGAACACCCTGAAGGTTTTGTCACACGATGTTGTGGAAGAGATGTCATGCTCTAATGGAGCACCTCATGAGCTGTAACTTTAGACCTGATTCATAATCCTACCTTACTGCCTTCCCTGCTGCTTTAAACCCATGTGTTTTTCATTTTAGTATAGATTTTTACAATAAAGATGTATTAAAAATATCTTCACTTTTATTATTTGCAGATATGCACAAGGTTCATGTTAAAATTGCAAAACATCACACTGTGCTGTAATCTTTGAAACTGCTTTTACAATAAGATACAGACTTGAAAACAATTAGATTAAATTTTGTCCTTGAATTTTAAAGATTTGTCTTTCATTAAATTAAAACATAAATTTATTACTTATTAATCTAAAAAAGTTAAGTCTGGTCCTCTGGACATTCAAAAAACAAAACTAACAAAAAACATTTAGTTTATTTATTATGAACTGTATTGTTTGTTTTGTGAATGTCCAGAGGACCAGACTTAACTTTTTAGATTTTTCTACCTGGATTATTGAGCAGCATCAGGATATTAATTAATAAATAGTCAGTTGGTCTGTGAACACCATGGGGTCCTAGAAGAGTTGAAGAGGAGGCTGTTCATGTCTGTGCCTCCCTGGTGAAGATGCTGCTCCCACAACCCTGAAGCAGAAGAGGATGGATGGATGGATGGATGGATGGACGGGTGGCGAAGGAGGAGACCATCAAACAGCAGGAGTGGTCAGTTCAGGTGAACTCCTGCCTGTTTGCTTCAGATCAGCTGTTCAAATCTCTGCAGGTTCAAATAAAAGGTGCACCAGGACTTTCAGCTGAATCTCTCAGGCCACAGTTGTATGGCCAATAACTGATAACTGTCCTTTCTGAATTTTTGACTGTTTTTGTGTCACTTCATCCTAGAACCAAAAAATTATAACATAATAACAGTTGAGCAGATACTAGTAATCTTTTCTTAGGATCCATTAAAGATCAAATGCAATTGGAAATTCTTCTCAATTCCAGTATGAATTTAAACAAACACTATATGAACTTAACATTGTAAAATTTGTTTAGGAAATTTAATGTTCAAGGACACCACTTAAGAAAAAAATTGTTTAATAGGAAAAGTAAGAAGTGAAAAATGTACAAAAATAAAAACTACTGCGTCCAACTAATGATTGTGTCTGTCCCTTGTCTCACGGGCTTCATCCAGAAGAAGACACAAGTGTTGTTCCTGCTGTGTCCGGTTCAGTTCTTCATGTTCATTCAGTGATGAAATAAGACTTTTCTTTACTGGACTCTTTTCTCTTTCTCTTCACTAGAAAGAAGAAACAGGTGGTTAATTCAAGCTACATACTGTTTTTGAATAAATGCATGAAACAAAGAAAGGTGCTGCTAACAGCTATAATAGATATATTAATAATTTTAAACTGATCAAATAAGAAAATGAAAAATAAATTGATTTAAAAATAATGAAAATGATAATAATGGATATATGAATCAGAAAGTATTCTACAGATACAGATATTCTTGTCATTTGCACCACATGTGGTACATGTGGTGGATCAAAATTATGTTCACAGGGTCCCAGTTACATCCAACAATAAAATATAAAAGAAAAACAGTAATAAGATCTAAGATATGAACTAATAAAAACATCAACTAAAAATATAAGCTCTAATAGCATAAAAACATTAAACACAATACGCAGAACAGCAGCACGGACATGAGTCTGTGTGAACAGATGAGCACGAATGAACACAGCAACATGAAACAGATCAGCAGCAACATGAAACAGATCAGCAGCAACATGAAACAGATCAGCAGCAACATGAAACTGATCAGCAGCTACATGATGTGATTCTTCACAGTGTTATATATTCATGAGGCTGCACAAACTCAAGTTCATGTTGCTGTTTGACGTATTGTTTTGATTGTTTACTGCTATTAGTGCTTAGTGTTTTATTAGTAGATGTTTTTTAGTTGATATTTTTCTTAGTTCATATCTTAGATCTTATTACTGTTTTTATTTTACGTTTTGTTGTCTGTAACTGGGACCCTGTGTACATAATTTCATCCCAATTCAGTATTTATTCAACATTTTAGTTTTTTACTTTAAAAATAAAATAAATCAAGTCCTTATCGGCACAAATAAAGTGATGTGGAACATGTTGCATCTGTTCTTACCGAGCACAGAAGCTGCAGCGTTGTGCTGCTCTGTGAGGTGCAGCTGGGCTGTGATGGAGACCTGTCAGGTGTAGACTCCTCTGATGGAGCAGGAGCCGGGAGGCTTTGAGGGTTTAATGTGGAGTTTAGAGATGAACCATCACGCGCTGAAAGACGTTCTGGATAAAATACAGTGAGAAACGGGACCGGAGGACAGTTAGCATTTATGCAAATTAGCTTAGCATCGTAGCACCGACGTTGTACTATTATGGCGTCAGCCTCTTTTGTTAGTTAAAAATATGTTCAGAACCGATGGGATGAGTAATTTAAAATATGTTTAAAGTTAGAAAACACTCACCATCTTCTATAAATGGTTCAAGTAGAGCAGTAGTCGTGTCCAAACCACCCTCCAATCCTCCATCTAGCTCGCTTTGACTTTTTTCGTCGGCCACCAAGCACAACAACACCTGCACTTCTGCATTTGACCACGGCTTTGATATTATTGTTGTTGTATAGCTTCAAAATACTAAAATATACGCTCCTCATGTTATCGCTAATGGCAAGCGGTAGAGAAAAAAATGGTGGATCGGGTTGTTTGGAAAGACTCCACAGACTCCTCCCCCCGACCAATCAGTGACCGACAGTGTTTCTGACGTCACGGCGCGGCTCGCTCGGAACCCTTGAGAAGCCGGGCCAGAATTTAGCGAGACGAGCCGGTTTCTGGAACAGTGGAAATACCTCCAACGCGCTTCAACCCGGAAATATCCGACCCGCGCCGTGACAGTGGAAAAGGGGCATAAGTGCTCTGAACTGTTGTTACGCACATAGACACACACAAGTCAGAACCCATCCACCATGCAAAGGTGCAGAGAAGCAACCCTGTTATCTACCAATATAAACTGGGGCGGGGTGGGGTGGGGGTGTTGAAAATGGGCCCTCATCAGCCTGTAGCCTCTCATCATGGGCAACTCCAGAGTGGAATAAGGTCCAGAGCCCACTCCGTGCGTTGAGGTGAGCCCAACCATAATTAGGTGGTCCCTCACGCACAAGCTCAGGGTCCTTCCATACCAGAAAGGTGAAATTAAATGTCTCAAGAGTCGGCTTTCATAAATTAGAGTCAGAACACCAAGACCCCTTCCTTCTGCTGTCACCCATAACACTATGTACCCAACCCTTATGGCCTCTCCTGTAGGCAGTGGGCCCACAGAAGCAAAGCAGAAATCATGTAGCTTATTCGGAGCCCAACTGGATCACGTGAGTAGAGTTTTATGTGTCTGGTTTTAATTCAATCGTATTAATGTTTGTAGAAACATTCCTGCTCACAGATTCTGCCCTGCTGCTCTTCCTCTTTACAATTTACATCTTGAGTGGCAGGTGCCAAGTTACAAAAACTGGGATGTGCACGTCAAGCCATAGACTCAACTATACTCAACTATACTCAACAACCATAGACTCTACATAGACCATGTGTTCCTGCTGTCTCTTGTTGTATGTCTGTTTGGTTGCAGCCATGTAGTTTTTTTGGAACCAGAGTCTGCACACTAAAGGATACATGACTCTGAGTCCTGCCTACTCTTCGACACACAATCGTGGGATTACATGACCTTTCTGTTAATCGTGAAATAAATAAATGTAACTAAAAACTGTTGAGAAATGAATATCTGAACACAGCAGCAAGTTGAAAACTATCCATCTATACATTAATTTCCACTTAGTCTGAAGTCTGATCACCCGGCAGCAGTTTGAGCAAGGAGGCCCAGACATCTTTCCACAGCCACCTCTTACAGCTCGTCTGGGAGGACTCCAAGGTGTTCCCAGGCCAACCGAGAGTTGTAGTCTCTCCAGCATGTCTTTCGTCTTTCCTGGGGTCTCCTCCCAGTCGGACATGCCTGAAGCACCTCCCTAGGGAGGCACCCAGGGAGCATCCTTACCAGATGTCCGAACCACCTCAACTGGTTCCTCTCTATGTGGAGGAGCAGCGGTTCTACTCTGAGTCTCTCCTGGATAACTGAACTTCTCGCCCTATCTCTAAGGGAGAGTCCAGCTACTCTGATGAGAAACTCATTTCAACCGCCTGTATCCACAATCTCATTCTTTTAGTCACTACCCAGAGCTTGTGACCATAGATGAGGGTAGGAACGTAAACTGATCCGTAAACAGAGCACTTTGCTTTACAGCTCAGCTCCCTCTTCACCACAATGGACCGGCACAGAGTCCGCAATACTGCAGACGCTGCATCAATCCGTCAATCGCACGCTCCATTCTTCCCTCACTCATGAACAAAACCTCAACTATGTGAAAACTATGTGAATCAGTAAGTCACCACCGTATAAAATGATCTAGTCATTTTTTTTTTCTTTACCACGGGCATTGTTTTGTTTGTTTATGTAAATGGAATAGGCCTAAACCCTTTATTGGAACTAGGCAAAAGCAAAGGTGGTCCTCTAAGCTAATTATCCCTGATGCACCTTTGTGTAAGGCAAGGCAGAAACAGGGCCGAAACCATGCACATGTGAAAAGGATATCTGGGTGTGCAGCTGAGTAATGTGACGGAGTGATGACGTCTGGTCTATGTGACCATCAGGTCACCAGATTACACAACAAACAGATTTATTACTGAGGGAAGATCGGTGATAATGAACAGCATCTTAGCATTTAGTGTTACTAAACTGAGTTAATTTATGTTTTGGAAAGAAAATGAGAAAGATGTCCGACACACATTTAATGTGTTGCGCTCCAGCTCAGCTCAGCTAAATTTTGCTACAAACTTCTTCCACGATGCTTACTTCTGAAAGCTCAAGCCTGTGCAGGACTTGACCGGCTCCGCTGGTGATTTATGTATGGTCAGAGGCAGGCAGGCGGCATAAAGATGGACTTGTCTTGCAGCCATTTCTCTGGACTGTTCTGTGAAAGAACTTACTGAGAGGAAGTAGCGGCACAGAGAAACAAGAAAAATAGAAAGAAAAAGTAATTTAGAGAGTGAGAGAGACATCAAAGGCTGAGGTTTTTTTTTTACAACAGGACAAGCAGAACTTTAGATCTGACAAGTTATTCTGTAAATAACCTCCTCAGATCCTGCCAGCAGGAGGTTCCCATACAGCATGCTGCTTTGGTTATCAAAGTACTCCTGTAGCATTGAGGACCACTGGAGCAGCTTTCCTTGCCCTGTCTCTCCCTCTCTTCTCATATAAAAGAGCCATGTTTCTATACCCCCAACACTGATTCACAAAATAAAAGTGATAATCTCCTCCCACCCCCACCAGTTCTTCCACCTCCTGTTCCCTGATCCAGCCTCCAGCTCCTCATTCTTTGTGTTCTCCTTCATGTGTTTCAAAGGTTTCTCTTTTGAAACTTTCTCTTTTGCCTCATCTCCTCTTGTTTCTCCTCCTACTCTGCCTCCCTTCAAACACTTGTTTTGTTCTTGGAAAAACACCTCTCACAAAAGGTTTAATAAATTTTGGGAGTTTGCCTCATTTTCCAACAAACCATGAAGAAGGAAAACCTGTTAAAAAGTGTACTTTTTAATGAGAATACAGCCTATATACTCTGGTCCTGGGTACAAAGTCATTGCAAGGCTCATTTCTGTTTTCTCTGCACACTTTCAATGGGTTTAAAATCCAGCTCTACAAGCTCTTCTCTACTCTCATCCTCCACTGATCAAAGCCTGTTCACACAGATATATTTCCCCTCCCAGACAATGCCTCTTCTCAAGGTGCTGTCAGGTTCCCTTCTTTGCTTTAATTTCATCTCTTAAACTTTTTTTTTTAATCCTCGTACCCCCTGCCTCCCTGCTCTCTCTTTCTTTTGTAAGGGCTGTCAGCCATGACAGTTTGTTGCCGGGAGGGACTTGTGAGAGGAGAAGGTAGGTGCACTCTTACAAAGCGCCGCCGCCTGGCTGCACCTCACTCACGCTGTCACTCAAAAACAGCCTGACTCGTGCTCGCACATACGTACACTAATGCACAGATAAAGTGACACACCCCGGCTTTCATGCACCGACAACAGCACAGCACCATTTACGCTCAAATCCACATGGTGAAACATGACAGACACCTTGACCTTGTGTTTGTTGTGTCTCGATGGGTATCGGTAAAGAAGGGAGACATAGCACAGAGAAGAGCTAAGATGTGAGGCCAGTTGCACTGCCTGGGTGTCTCAGATCACAGGCCTGAAGGAAACTCAGAGCGACAGAGGCGCGATGGAGCGCTGGCAGAATCTGTGCTGACAGGGCTCCGATGACAGACAGAGGCTGACAGACGCTGACATCTTCCTGTCGCCTCAGGGAGACAAGCAGCCCTGGATGAAACCTGAGGAGTTCAGCCTGCAGACATAACTACCAGCCAGCCCTCGCAAGTTTAATCCTTAAAGTTCATTCAAAGACGCCTGAGTGACAGAAGGACAGGAGGGAAAAGGAAGACAACAGAGGTATCGTTTAATTTTCTGAGGAAATTACGAAGAGACAGTTCACCCTAAGGTAAAGTCCTGGGCTTGTGGAACATTAATTACACCTTCCACACTCTCCCAACCTCTACATTTCAAGGCTCCCTGTTTATCCATCTTCATTCGTGGCAGTGCTGCAGGTGAAGAGCGTCTTCTTTTTCTTCAAGGAGCCTGAACTTCAGGAAATACGTTGAAGGTTTCCAACAAGTCTGAGTCCTTTCAACCATATTTCTCACAATCAGATAAGAAAGATGTTCTAAGACCATGTTTTGTTGTTTGAATTAGCTTCTCAGTTCTATCAGTGGCAAAATTCACTAGTATTAGAGGCACGCCTGAACATGTGGACTGGCTAAAGATAGTGGGCAATTTCTTTATAAAGGCAATTGGGAAACACCTCTTTCCTTTTTGTTCCTAGTTTTGAGCCATCTGAGCAAATCTTCTCACCTTTATACACCATTGTCTAATCATTGTGCGAGCCGGATCCATGTAGCAGTTTTTTTTTTACTTCCTGTACTGTGTTACAATGACTGTGGCAGTGGTGTAAAATTTTTTGTCACGCAGGTCCAAAATTTCGATTTGAAACTACAAGCAGGCCACAAAATCTTATATTTTTTATTACAAACTGTATAAATTCCTTTTAGTTGGTTTTAAAATCTCATTAATGTAAAACACACAATGTTTTAGTGAAAGGACAACAAAATGCGAACATTTGTGAAAAAATGTTCTAAATCGTTGTAGATTCAAAACATACAAAGACTCATAAACCTTTTTTTAAGCATTAATTTCTTATAGTTTGCTGAGTCTATTGTTTTAGGGGTTTTTTTCTATGCTTGGAAAGTACATTTTAATCTATTCTCCTGAATAAAATTATAATATGAGCAACTTTTCCTTGAAAACAGTTGCTAAAAAGGTGTGGTATGACTTGGAAATTGACTTATCAAGTGAAAATTTATGTGGCTCATAGTTAAATCCCCACCCAAGAGAGATTTGTTTTTTTTAATCTTCTTGGGTAACACATTACAATAAGGTACACAAAATTTGATTAACTACTAGGGAAAGTCTCAGGGGAAAAAAGAACAAATCAGGAGCTAATGGGTAATTAACCAGTACTTACTGGGGAACACACTGCTAAGCCTTACTAAGGGACTACTAGTTAGTTACCTGGGAAACGAAGAGGAACTAATCAGTAACTAATGGGTGGTTACCATCGAAACCAAAGAGGAACAAATCAGGAGCTAATGGGTAGTTAACCAGTACTTATTGGGGAACACATAGCCAAGCCTTATTAGGGGACCACTGGTTTGTTACCACAGAAACACAGAAGAAATTCTCCATGTGGGTTCTGAATAAACCCTGCACCAGTGAGGTCACAGCTCGTAATTGTCAAAAACCTGTTTCCTAGTGATTACTGATTTTATTGGATTCTTACCAATGATTAGCAATTTCATAACCTTGTACTGCTGTCATCTTAACTATGTCTAACTATCACTTATTGAGTACCAAATCATTGCCTGGTGATTATGCAGAACCCACATGGAGAATTTCTCCTCTGTTTCTGTGGTAACAAACCAGTAGTCCCCTAGTAAGACTTGACTGTGTGTTCCCAAGTAAGTACTGGTTAACTACCAATTAGCTCCTGATTTGTTCCTGAGGCGTTCCCCATTAGTTAACCAAATTTTGTATACTTTATTGTAAAGTCAAAAAAGTCCATACTCAATAATCCAGGAACACAATCCAACAATTTTCAGTCAGGTCATCTGGACAGTTTCTTTTTTTGCAAAAAAAAAAAAAAAAGAAACTGTCCAGATGACCTGACTGAAAATTGTTGGCTTGTATACCTGGATTATTGAGCATGGACTTTGTTGGTTTTGAACCAGTTCGACATGACTGTCGACGAGGAAGAGGGCCGGCTCCAGAGGAAGGGGCGTGGCAAAGACACCATCTTAGCACCAACATAACTCGTTTCTTCCACTTTGGAGTAAGCTTTTGGGGGGAAGAATCAGTTTTGTGTTGTGTTTCCTTGACTGATGAAGCCTTCCGGATGGAAGGTGAAACGTTTCAGCAAAAATAAATAAATAAAAACTGTCCAGATGACCTGTCTGAAAATTGTTGCATTATTGTAAAGTGTTTCCAAATCTTCCACATGACCATCATCCTAAAAGGTGATCAAAATACTGCAGATTTATTGTTGGCAGTCAAAATACAACATTTAAATCCATCTATCCATCCATTATCTTTAACCCACTACTTCATTTTCAGGTCATGGGGATCACTGGTGCCCATATCCAGCAGTCACTGGGCAATAGGCAGTGTACACCTTGGAGGCACCATGAGTTGTTCAGTCGATTTCCTGGTTTCAGTTCATCCATCCATCCATCCATCCATCCATCCATCCATCCATCCATCCATTATCTATACCCGTTTATTCCATTTTGGGTCACGGGGGTCGCTGGTTCCCATGTCCAGCAATCACTGTGCGAGGGGCGGGGTACACCCTGGACGGGTCGCAAGTCCATCACAGGGCCACATAGAGACAAATGAGACAAACAACCATTCACTCTCTCACTCACACCTAGGGACAATTTAGAGTTACCAATCAGCCTAACATGCATGTTTTTGGCCTGTGGGAGGAAACTGGAGTACCCGGAGAAAACCCACGCATGCACGGAGAGAACATGCAAACTCCACCCAGAAGGCACCTGGACCGGGGTTTGAACCAGGGACCTGTTCGCTGAGAGGCAGCAGCTCTACCAGTTGCGCCACCGTGCTGCGATTTCAATTCACTTCAATTAAATTTATTTATATAGCACTGTCAAAACAGAAGTTGTCTGTACTGAAACATTCATATACATTATAAAAGCCAATTAATAAAACTTATCTATCTAAGGAAGCCAGCAAATTGTGTTGAATTTTCACTTCGTAAGTCTCACATCCTGAGCAAGTGCAAAGGTAACAGTAGAAAGGAAAAACTCCATTTCAACAGGGAAAAACCTGCAGAACCAGGCTCAGGATGAGAGGCCATCTGTTTCGAATGGCTGGAGTTTGAGAGGACAAGAAGGAGAAATGGACAAACACAGAATGACAGGTATAGGTGTGCTTCCTATTGAAGGAAAGATCAAAAAACGCACGTTAAGATAGAAATAATTACAAATTCAAACTAGTAGAAAGAAAACAGGAGAGCGAAAAGCTCTGCAGAGAGTTGTGAAGTCTGTTGGAGTCAGCCTCCCCACCAACACAGACATCTACAACTGCAGATGTAGGAAGAGGACCACCTGCAACATGAAGGACCCCACTCACCCAGCACACACACTTTTTGCTCCGCTCCCCTCAGGCAGGAGGTCGTGGCGCATTAAGTGAGAACCACTAGACTGAGGAACAGCTTCTACCCTGTAGCTGTTAGACTTATAAATCCCTAACCAGAAAAATAAGTGTAATGCCACTTTAGTTGATGATATGTCACTTTATCTGGGCTGCTAATTATCCATGCTGCTGATTTCTTGCCTTTAAGCTGTTATATTCATACCCATCTGCTCACAAAAGTCTCATGTTCAGGCTGCTGTTTAATAAACCATCTTCTTCTTCTCTCTGCTTCTCCCTCTTCAGAGGTTGCCACAACGAGTTATGCTTCTCCATCTTACTATGTCCTCTGCATCCTTTGTCCTCACTCCAACTACCTCCATGTCCTCTAATTGCATCCATAAATCTTCTCTCTGGCTTTCCTCTTTGTCTTTTTCCTGTTAGCTGCATTTCAGAGTCAGAGAGTCAGAGAGTCAGAGATTCTTTATTGTTGTTCGCACCACTTGTGGTACATGTGGTGGAGCAAAATTATTGCACATCCAACAATAAAATGTAAAAGAAAAACAATGATAACATCCAAGATATGAACTAAGAAAAACATCAACTAAAATACACTAATCACTAATAGCATAAAAACATTGCGTCGAACAACAGCACGAACATGAGCACGAGTCTGTGTGAGCAGATGAGCACGCATGAACACATCAACATGAAACAGATCAGCAGCAACATGATGTGATTTTTCCACAGTGATTATTCTGGTTAGAGATTCATGAGTCATGAGTCTAACAGCCTCAGGGTAGAAGCTGTTCCTCAGACAGTCTACTGTCACCCAGACAGTCATGTCTTGAACCAGTTTGACATGACTGTCGACGAGGAAGTGGGCCGGCACCAGAGGAGGGGGCGTGCCAAAGACACCATCTTAGCACCAACATAACTGGTTTGTTCCACTTTGGGACAAGCTGTTTGGGAGAAGAATCAGTTTTGTGTTTTGTGTTTCTTTGACTGATGAAGCCTTCCGGATAGAAGGTGAAACGTTTCAGGAAAAAAAAAAAAGAAACTGTCCAGATGACCTGACTGAAAATTATTGGAGCTCCTCTCTGAATTTCTCACATCATTCTTCTTTTCTCAGCTTTGGTCTTCTTCTCTGATTTTACTCTTTTTCTCTTCTTCACAAAACAGTCATTCTACACACAACCATCCAATGCTGTTTGGCCACACTCTCCCCTGCCACAATCTTACAGTCCCCAATCTTCCCCAGGTTTCCTCTTCTACATACATAGAATGTAGTCTACCTCTGTACTCCTTCCTCTCCTCTTATAGGTCACTCTATGTTCCTGCCTTTTTTGGAAATATGTGTTGACTACAGTCATTTCCATTCTCTTGGCAAAATCCACCACCATCTGTTCTTCCTGGTTTCTTTCCTTAACACCAAACCTACTCATCACTTCTTCATCCCCTCTGTTTCCTTCACCAACATGTCCATTCAAGTCTGCTCCGATCACCACTCTCCTCCCTGGGAATGCATAACCACTGACAACATTTAACATCAGACCTTCTACTTCTACCTTCAGGGACATCACCCTATCTGACACTCTTTTCACCTCTACTACATTCTTTGCCAACTCCTCCTTCAGGACCACCCCTACTCCATTTCTCTTTCTATCCACATAATGAAAAAAACATTTTAAAGCTTGCTCTAATGCTGTGAGCCTTGGTGCCCTTTCACTTGGTCTTGGACTGTGACAAAGTGAAGTGTTTAATACACTGCATTATACTATATTATTATTGTTTAGCATATATCTTAGATCCTTGTATATGGTTTCTTTTTAATAGTTTATAATATTGCTATTTTTGGGTGTAACTGGGACCTTGAGGACACATTTTTGTTCCACCTAATGTACCACATGTGATGCAAATGACAATAAAATCTCATGGAACCTTAACCTTGAGGTAGAGTAAGTAAAGACAGCAGCAGAGTGAGAAAATGTGGTCAATTTTTCCTCCAGCAGTCTAAGCCTATAGTAGCATATAACTAAGGGATAGCTCAGGAAACCCAAGCCAACCCTTACTATAGGATTTATCAAAATGGAAAGAGTCAAGCCTAATCTTCAAACTGGACAATTTGTCAGCCTCACGGACAGAAACTGGAAGTTGGTTCCACAAGAGAGGAGCCTGATTATTGAAATTTCCCATTCTACTTTTGAATTCCATCCATCCATCCATTACCTTTACCCACTTCTTCCATTTTGGGTCACGTGGGTCGCCGGTGCCCATGTCCGGCAATCACTGTGCGAGGGGCGGGGTACACCCTGGCCACATAGAGACAAACGAGACAAACAACCATTCACTCTCTCACTCACACCTAGGGACAATTTAAAGTTATCAATCAGCCTAACATGCATGTTTCTGGTCTGTGGGAGGAAACTGGAGTACCTGGAGAAAACCCACGCATGCATGGTGAGAACATGCAAACTCCACCCAGAAAGGCCCCCGGATCGGGATTTAAACCAGGGACCTGCTCGCTGAGAGGCAGCAGCTCCACCAGTTGTGCCACCATGCTGCCCAATTTTGAATTCAGTTCTAAATTTGACAGGGAACCATAGCAGAGAAGGTAAAACTGGAAAAATGTGATCTCTCCTATCAACTCCCATTATAACTCTGGCAGATGCATTTTGGATCAACTGAAGACTTTTTAAAGAATTTGATACTGTGGAAGTTCCAGTTTTTCTCCAGCAGCTTCATGACACAAGATGGTGCCCACAAGCAAACAGCTGTAGACCATTCACTTAATGAGCTGCAGGAGTATAAATGTCCGTTGATGACTTCTCTTTGACCCTGGTGCATTATCTGCCTACTGGTAGTTGTATTCCTAGCCACTTTACAATTCCTTGTGATTTGTAAAGACTAAACCTTTATTCTCACATGTTTCAGAACTGACTCCCATGTTCCTCATGTGCCTTGGACCTCCCTGGTTTCATATTTAAGCCTCCTAGTGATTCCTCCAGCCGTTCCTCGCTTTTCACCACTTGCCCACCAATTTATGCAACCTTTCTGGGACTTCCTCATTCGTGATTACTGGAACTATTGGACCCTCATCCAAATAATGGCCTTTTCCTCCATTAGTAAGAGACAAACAATATCTTGAATCATCCTCAAGGATCCAAACCATCATCATAACTCTTGTCCTTGCTCTCCAGGGTTCCAGTCTCTCCCAGCTAAGTTGCAGCCCACTGTTGATTTCATTTTTTGCAGTGGTGGGATGTAACTAAGTACAAATACTTCATTACTGTACTTAAGTAAATTTTTCATGTATCTGTACTTTACTTAAGTAGAGTTAAATGTGGGTACTTTATATTTTTACTCCACTACATTTTACATCAAGTATCTGTACTTTCTACTACACTACATTTCTATAACGCGTTGCATTACAAGTTACATTCATGTTGTGGCTTTTTGATTTGTTTGTTACTTTGAAAGTAACCAATGGTGAGAGGGGAGCTGGTCCATTGAATCACTGCAAAGTGGGCAGGTAATGTTAGGCCCGCCTTCAAGAAGAGCTGGGCCAATGACATATATTCTAGTATATGTGTCACTGAGCTGGGTGCACCCGCAGCACCACTAACACACCCAAAGTGTATTCCACCGCAAGAGAGTCAGTCAGAAGATATGCTCCACCCATGGCCTTATTGAAAGACTGCTCAGTACAACAGGACAGATTCTCTCTCCCAAAAGAGCCAGAATGAAGTCAAAAATATTTGAAACCAAGTTCTTCTGAACTTGAACAAGAAATTATTGCTGCAATATTAAAATGTGTCAGTTCATGGGATGTTAGGAGACAAGAGATGTCTTCAAATGTCTCGGCACTCAGGTCCAAGTTTTAAAAATGGTGTCAGGAAGTTAAAATATTGTTCAATATTGACCCATTACAAGGTCGAATAGACAGTATTTGAACTGGAGTTGAAATGATCAGAGCCTATTCCTTTGTTAGTTGTGTCTAATGCTCCTTTTGTTCAGGCAGAAAACTTTTACTTAAATGTGTTTACTGCAGTTAAAATGACACATTGGTTTTACTTTGTGTTAAAAAAAAACTTTCAAAAGTATAATCATTCCTCTTTCTTATTTTGCTTAATGGTATTTAACTCTGCAGGTCATCCCTGAAATTCTGACGCACAGAATCACAAGTCCTAGTGTGAACTGTGTCACAGAGTAAACACAATAAAAACATGTATTATCTGCAGCATTGTTCATTAAAATGGAACAACACTATTAATGTATTACAGAAAATATACATACAGTAGGTACACTTAATGATATGTAGACCATTGCATTATGTAATGCATTCAGGAAGTACTTTTACTTTTAATACTTTAAATATTTTTAAAGCAAGTACTTATTTACTTTTACTTAAGTAAAAATGTTAATATGGTACTTTCTACTTTTACTAGAGTACATTTTTGTCTGTTTATTTGTATTTTTACTTAAGTACAGTGTTTGAGTACTTTCTCCACCACTGA
>NC_056505.1:33019384-33020782 GCF_014905685.2 Nematolebias whitei
CACACACACACACACACACACACACACACACACACCCATCCATTCATTATCTTTACCCGCTTCATCCTTTTCCTGGTGGGGGTCACTGGTGCCCATATCCAGTAGTCACTGTGCGAGAGGTGGAGGACACTCTGGACAGGTCTCCAGTCCATCACAGGGACACAGAGACAAACGAGACAAACAACCATTCACTGTCTCACTTACACCTAGAGACAATTTAGAGTTACCAATCAGACTAACATGCATGTTTTTGGTCTGTGGGAGGAAACTGGAGTACTCGGAGAAAACCCATGCATGCACGGAGAGAACATGCAAACTCCACTGACCTCTTCTCACCAAATCACATGTTTGATCTCATTCTGGTCCTTCGGCCCCCGGCCGGGATTTGGACCAGCGATCTGCTCGCTGGGAGGCAGTATCTCTACCAACTGTGTTATATTATGTTTACATCTACTTTACCATCATAATTCATCTCAATGTTACTCACTACCTGTGCAATAACCTGTCACACAACCTTTGTAGTGTCATGGTCAGCGACCCCCGCTGACCCCCCATTGGCCCCTGTCTCACACTCACTTCTTCCTGCTATTGTTACAGCCCCTCATGCCATAGTTTGTCTTCCCCTGCTTTGTAATGCCTATCACCCAGCTCAAGCCTACTCCTTCCAAGCCATGCCAACCCTCCCTTGTTTCTCACAGCAATCAGCCCTGATTCCACCCACCTGTTCAGCTGTCCTAGCTCACCTGCTCTGCACCCTTTATAAGCTCCATTCTCACTCTCCACCAGTGCCAGATTATTACACCACTCATGGTCACTGATTGTGAAGCCTTTAATCATACTATCTCGGTTCATGCCTTGCATTCTTGCCTTGACCCCTCGCCTGTACTATGGATTCCTCGCCTTGCCTGCCCCTCTTCAGATTTGGACTATTTGCTCTGACCATGTTAAACAACTCTGCTTTCCCTCCATGACTACGGTTATGGATTACGACTTGGCTTTGGTTTCTGCTCTCTGTTTCCCCGTGTATGACCCCTGCTTTGTTATCTGGACACTGCTCTTGGATTTGCCCCCCCACGAAACACATACTGCAGCTGCTCTGCCAGTGACATCATTGCTGACAGGTGACTCTCTCCCTACAGCTTGTGAGGAACTGTTAACACTTCTGATCCTGACTCCAGCAACCAGCAGCAAAAATCAATAAAAACTGTTCGTTTTTGCACTCCTGTGTCTGGCTTATATTGAATCCTAAACCCAATCTTGACAGTGCAGTTTGTAATTTATGTGCTATACATATATATATATACATATATATATATATATATATGTATGTATGTATGTATGTATGTATGTATGTGTGTATATATATATATATATATATATATATATATATATATATAT
>NC_056505.1:33020882-33026019 GCF_014905685.2 Nematolebias whitei
AAGGAGGAACCCAGACCCAGACCAGTGGTCATTCCATATGTTGAGGGAGTATCAGAGAAACTGAGACGTTTATTTTCTAAACATAACGTCCCAGTGGCTTTTAAACCCCAAAATACATTACGGCAAAGACTGGTTCATCCCAAAGATCCAGTCCCCCGGCACAAACAGAGTAATGTTGTGTATGCTGTTCAGTGTCAGGAGGGCTGTGATCAGTCTTACATCGGGGAAACTAAACAGCCACTGGCCAAAAGGATGGACCAGCACAGAAGATCAACATCATCAGGCCAGGACTCTGCGGTCTACACTCATCTCCAGGCCAGCGGTCACTCTTTCAAGGATGAAGATGTTCACATCCTGGACAGAGAGGAACGATGGTTTGAGAGAGGAGTAAAGGAGGCCATCTTTGTGAAAAGAAACCGTCCATCATTAAACAGGGGTGGAGGCCTCCGGGTTCAACTGTCCCCCTCTTACAATGCTGTGATTGCTAGTATCACTCAGCCCTCTGTGAACAGTAAACAGCCATCAGTGTGCTAATGATCCATTGTTAGGCTGATGGTCCTTCTTGAGCATGTGATCAGCTGGTTTTGGTTGTCAGCAGCAAACTGGTTGATCCACTCTGAGAAGGTGCTATTTAAGAGACTGAGCTGAATACAGCACCTCAGACTGAGGAAGTCTCTTGGATGAGAGACGAAACGTTTCTATATTTTTTTGCTTTGTTTTGTTTTTTGTTTTTTTGAATGTCCAGAGGACCAGATTGAACTTTTTTGGATTTTTCTACCTGGATTATTGAGCATGCATCAAGATATTTGAAATTAACCAAAAACTGTCACTATTACTTCCACCTGTTCCAGTTTCTCCCTCAGAGCCTGTCACTCTGAGCCCTGTAGTCCTTCCTGTTTCACCTGCGTGGACATGGCTTGAGGGTGTTTGCTTCGAGTCTTCACTTAGTCTAATCCGGCAGGCGCGAACCTCTGCGGAGTGAAGTAGGCACGAGGATGTGTGAGCCTTTATATGGAGGCTTCTTACTTCAATGCAAGGTGGCATTTAAAAGAGCCCAACACTTACCGTATTTTTCAGCCTATAAGTTGCATTTTTTTGCATAATTTGCATGCCCTCCAACTTATACGCCAAAGCAACATGTTTATGGATTTTTTCCCCCCATATTTATAAACCAATTTTTGGCTGAGATAAGACCGCTTTCATTCATTCTGACTGTAAATATTGAACACTACCATTTTCAGATGCTTGATGACACTTGAGTAGTATGGCATACCATTGTGTCATGTAATAGGTAAAAGTGGCTATTAATAACACAATCGGCTTGCCATAGGCTGCCATCTTTGTCAGGCTCGCCTGGAGCAACCGTCAAATCAGCATCATTGTGCTGCGCCTCCCCTGCAAAATGCAGCTAACTTGACCATGGAAATGCATTTATTAAGTAAAAGTTCAACTGAGACACAACTTTACTATAATGTCAAGCAAACAAATAATTGTTTTAGGTGCTTGTTAAATTTTGAAGAAATGCGCAGTGTTCCTCTTTCCTGATTTCCTCCCTCAGAGCGTGTTCCTGGAACACTGAGGCAGTGAATACTTTTGGAAATGCAGCTGATTTGACCATCAAAGGGCATTCATTGAGTAAAAGTTCAACTGAGACACACCTGTACTATAAAGTTGAGCTACCAAATAAATGTTTTTAGGTGTTTAGCTTGTTAAAATTCGAAGAAATGCACAGCGAGTCACCCTATGTTCGCGTATCGTCTTTTGAAAATGCAATTGATGTGAATGTCAAAGTGCATTTATTAAGGAAAAGTTAAACGGAGATACACCTTTACTATAATTTCAAGCAACCAAATAATTGTTTTAAGGTGATTATCATATTAAATTTCGAAGAAATGCACAGCGAGTCGTCCCTCTGCGCATTCTTGTTTCCGTGCATCGGCTTTTGAAAGTGCAGCTGATTTGACTGTCAAAGTGCATTTATTAAGGAAAAGTTAGACTGAGACACACCTTTGCTATAAATTTGAGCAAGCAAATAATTGGTTTTAAGTGTTAGTCTTGTTAAATTTTTGTTAAAGTCCTCCTGTGCACAATCCTGCGGCTGCCATTTGGCAGTCATTCAATTTTTGGCGCAACACCGGCCCACATTTCTGGATTGTCAGTGGTGACGCATAACAAAGGCGGCGCGTAACAAACATGACGCATCAGCGGTGACGCATAATAGATGTGAAGCATAATAGATGTGACGTATATGGCGAAGCGACATATTTATGGATTTTTCCACTTTATTAGACATATTTTGACTGATGCGACTTATAGGATGGTGCAACGTGTACAATGGAAAATATGGTATACTCTGCTGATGCTGCCAAAATATCATAATTTATTAGCCAGCTAAAAGGAGATGCACCACATTGGGCTTATGCATATATGTAAATGCATTCCATTGAGCCTTTAACCTTTTCCGAGCTGATAATTACCAGGGTCTGCTTCTCAGCGGGTTTGTCACTGAGTGAGGAAAATCTATTAGAAATGTCAACGGGTCGGTGGTGAACTGTGAGCTTAGACTTAGCACTATGCTTACCCAGGGCCATCACCCAGCTGGCCTGTGGTCCTGACTGCTCCAGGTCTGCTGGAGGGCTACTAACGGAAGCTGTTCTTAGTGTCTCCTCTGCCTACGGGGACCTGGCTAGCTAATGGGTTTTCACCAGTGCAAGGCCTAGCTTCCAAATCAGCCAATACCATTACTGCTAAAGGAGACAGAAGAATAGCTAAACATCTAACACAGAGAGCAAGTAGGAACAGAAGCTGGGAGAGTACTGGAAGCCATTTTATGCTAATGCTAGCAAGAGCGTGCAAATCCCAAATACACTGATAAAACACAAGAAGTGTTGAAAGACTAAAAGTGTCCCAAGCACAATCCAACAGTGAAAATAACTGTATTGAAGGTGTCCGTGTACTAGAATGTAGAACTGTGCAAAAGGTAGATAAATCCAAGAAAACAAAAGACTCCTCGAGCAAACAAATTACTCCAGCTACCAGCAGAGAAAACAGGAAGTGGCACAATACCCTTTTACCACAAATGTCCTCCAACTTTTCTAGTTGCTGGAGTTGATTGCTATCAGGCAGCAGGTGAGACAAGAGATTGCTTTCATAGACAGCAGGTTCTCAAGGCAGGAGGAAAAAATGTTCTCAGCCATCTCAACCACAATATAAAAATACAATAAAACATTCATAACTCTTGACCAAAAATGATCTGACACCGGAGAAAACCCACTCATGCATGGAGAGAACCACCCAGGAAGGTCCCCAGCCGAGATTTCATCCAGTGACCTTATTTCTGAGAAGGCAACAGCTCTACCAACTGAGCCACCGTGCCTCCCCAATGTTTCAATCAACAAGATGTTTTTTCTTTGAAAAACACGTTTTTTATTTAGCCATCATACAAACCATACAGTTTGCTGAAGGTAGTTACGCGACTCTGGAAGTAGGTCAGTTTGGCCAGTGCTCAAAGCATTTCACCTGTTTTTTTGAGAAAACTTTGTTTTTGTCTTTGTAGCAAAGAAAATCTGACAGCAAAACAAACGGGGTTCCTCCAAAACCAAACCTGAACATTGAACAAGTTCTTATTGAAAATTTGAAACAGAAAGTAACTAAAAATATATATATTTTTTAAATACAGCCCACTGAAAAACATAATGAAATGTGTGGTAAAACAGCCAACGACATCTAGAATAAGTAAACTACTTCTCAGGAATAAGGTAAAACAGCCTCTTTTTGAATCTGTTAAATTAATTAATTATTAAACTCAACTAACTATTATTAAATTAATAAACCCATTTTCTGTTGCCATGGCAACGTCTGCTGCAGCACTTTTTTTATGTCCATAATGGAGGGTCTGAAAAGTAAAACATTTGTCAGAAAATTGGTTTGTAAAAAGAAATAGTCGACATTTACGATCAAGCAAATAGTATGCATTTTTAAAAAGTAATGCAAACACCCACAGTTTATTATTACTGCCTGCTGCCACAATTACCTGTGTGCATTTGTGTTTGTGTGTATGTTTGTTAAGAAAACATCTCATGAACTACTGGACAGATTTTATGGATACACTCAGTAAAGAAAGAAGTAAATAGCAAGAAGTAAACCACTTGCTATGTCACAGTGTCATGAGTTCACACAGTTGCCTGAGGCAGAATCAGCTAAAAAAAAGAAGAAAAAATTGCATTCAAGTTCACTGGAAGCAGTTGCTAAAACATGTTCTGCTGATTGTTTATTTTTTCCAGTCTTTTGGCTATACTTTTATGAATTATTTTTGCACAAATTATTCCTTAAGGAGGGCATGTTCAGCGTTAATAAAGTACACATTGAAACTCATAGCTGGTGGTTCCTTGATACTGCTCCGAACAAAACTGCATTTTTATTATTTTATTTTTCAGAGTATACGAGTCTGGCAAACACGTCAGGACTAATTCTTGCAGTCCTAAGCACAGCATGCTCAGCAAAAACAGACGTGTGTGTGAAAACTTTTAGTTATTGTCGAAGTTAGAACCGATAAAATATCTGCAACTACAGCAGTGAGCTTTTCTGCAAACATCAAGCAAAATGCCTTTTTGTCCTTTTTCATATTAGAAACAAAATTCAGAAGAAGAACCAAGACAGCGTGCTCCAATTCAGCACATAACTAAATGTTTACAGCTTGGTTATTTCCAAAACTCACATCTAGCTTGGATTTGTATTTCTTTTTTCATTGAGTTTAGAAAAGCACCGATTAAAGGCTCCATGTGCTGTGTTTTAACTGTAGAAAGGCTTGTGTAGCCTTGAATTTTCTATCAAAGTTATGGTTTGTAGTCTCAGACATGAAAGTCGAGTATCTGTATGTATTCTCCACTGATGAAACACGTTTTTCTTTCCTTTCCTGCCTTTCTCTCAGTTTCCTCTGTGGCAAACAACACATTAATTTGACTGACAGCTCCAATCATTCCACCATGTTTTCTTAGTAAGTTCAAAATATGACTGACACTACACTCATTGGATGGAGGGGGGGGGGGGGGGTGTCTGACAGGGAGGAAACAGGCTAAGAAATTAGAAAGAAAACATCTTCCATGTATGACATCTCTCCACCCTCTTCTTCCATCAC
>NC_056505.1:33026119-33029787 GCF_014905685.2 Nematolebias whitei
GAAAAAAGGCAAAAAAAAAAAAAAAAAAAACCTCCTCCTTTTTTCCCCTCCCCCCCCCCCTTTCTCCCCCCCCCCCCCCCCCCCCCCCCCAGCAGTACTCGTTCATCGTATCCTTCATCCTTTTTCATCTTATTTCCATTTCTGTTGTTGCCTTTTACCACAAAATCCATTCTGATAGAAAATCACCACCAAATGACATCTAATCCGACAATTTTATCACTAAACCCTCTTCTTCTCATTTTGTCTTGCAGCATTTACAGTACAACCAGCTGCCGTGTTTTCTGATAAATATCTACCAGCAACAAGCCATAACAGATCATACAGGAGAATGAAGGAAACTCCCACCGTAGCCACAGAAAAACTAAATAAAACCTTTGTTTCTTCAGACGGGAAGTTTTACAAATGTTTAGATGCTGTTAGTCACACTGTGTTTTCCTCAATCCTTCTTAAATTATACAAATAAACATAAAATGAACCAACAAAATGGCTGTAAATAGCTCCTAGCACCAACTTTTATCACAATATCTGTGAAATTGGCTAAATTATAACCATTTTCTAAGGTCACGTGGCTGTGGCAGACATCTTGAACTGAAGTGGCTTCAAATGATAATTGTAGAGATAAATCAAATGATTAAGTCCTGAAAGTTTCATTAAAATGGATCCAGTGGTTCATGAGATATTTTGCAGACAAGACTGTTGACTCCAAACAGATAAAGGCTACATTTTAATAAAAATCCATAGCAATCTGTTAGCACTCAGAATATGTGCTGATTAGGTTCACAATCACATCACAATCAAGGTTCACTATATTCTTTCTATTTATTGATACTAGTCTGAAATGTTTGTTTTCTTAATTTCATAGTTTTTCTCCTGGCTGATCAGCTTCCAATAGCACGAGTTTCTACAGAGCTTTTATCCCATTATATTTCAACCATCATCTGTTGCTAGGTTCAAAGAAATCTGCCTTGAGGCCTTCAGAACCAACAGTGAAGGCACCTGCAGGTTAAAACAAATAACAATTAAAATGTTGCTTTGACCAATCAGATGGTGAGCTGGTGACACCGGGGCCTTCTAGCAGACGTTAGACAACATCAGCATCTTCACGTCATTTGACTGGATGGTCAGAGAGCATACTGGTCAGAGCTAGGACTCCAGAGTCCTGCACAAGCTAAATGTAGAGCGGATATTCTCAGCCTTACAGCAAATTAAAACTTATGCCAGAAACACGACAGAGCAGACTCAGCTGTCCGCTTCCATGGTGATGGAAAGTGTCTTATTGATAAAACTGAAAGGCCATGATGACCTGTAGGACAGGAAGTGAACTCTTCTTGAGGAGGGTTAAGTTTGTTTACAGTTAATCAAAACTTTTGGTGAATAAAATACTTTTTATTCAAATGTTTTGTATTTTTGACAGTTTAATATGTCCATATTGATGCTTTTGTTGATGCGTTTGTTTGTGGCACTGCTGTGGCAGCAGGTGGAAGACACGTGTTGAATTGTGTTAGTTGGGTTTCAGTAATGATTCATTCTACATGAGAATCCTGTCTGTAGTTCAGCACCATATTATTCTGTGTTTCTGTGTATTATTGATGGTTTCTGTAGCCGTTGTGTCATAATGACGGTAATCAAAAGGAGGATAAATTCAGAAGAGAAGGCCTAGATGTGAAATACACGACCCGCCACTGCAACTGGATCATAATCACTGTTGTGTTTTTGAAAATCAGCTGGCTATGGCTGCTAGCTTAAATCAGACTATGCTCTAAAAATACTCACACCCCATTAATACTTTCTACAGGTTTTATTACAATTTATTAAGTGATTCATGAGGTTATTTGGAAACAGACACTCACAGAGATGTGCAAAAACACTGTCACCTGCCTTTGGCTTTATGTGCGCCGAAGATTAAAAAAAAAAATCACAATAAATGAGCGCAAACAGTTTTAAAACTTCCATTTGAGAGTATGTTTTCTGAGTGAAACCATCTGTTGAAGCCTTAGGACTTTTTCCAACAACTAAGTTTCACCTGAGAGATGACAGGGATCACAGATCGAAGAAAGATTAATGTGTGTCTACACAAAAGATTTGGTGACTTGTTTACGAGGGTAATAAACTGAGACCAAACACAGCGCAGCAGCTTCTGCAAAAACTGTCAAACAACCGCAAACAAGCAATGACAGCCCTGACAGCGTGAGAACTGACCCCTATAATTTACCTGCTACAAGTCAATTTTTTCCAATTAAAAATGACAGAGATGTTTTGTGGCATGCCTACATAACAAGTGATCGTAAGCAACTGTAATTTACTGTTGTCACACTCACGGCAATTGTCTTGACAAGTTAGAATGGCTGGCACATCAAAGAAAGCAGCACCTTGTAGCGATGGTGGTAAATAAAAATAAAAAAAGAAATGCAGCAGTGAGAAAGTAATGTGAGGAATTAAAGCGATGATTTACTCCTGAAGGCTCTGCCTACAGTAAAGGTTGGCCTGGAGTATGATCCCGGAGAGAGAGAAACATAAAAACAAACAAGAGAAATGTTAAACTGCTCTTCATCTTTCAGAATATTTATACCGTGATATAAATCCTCTTCTGAAGAGGAAAATCCTGCTGCTCTGTTGTTCACCTTCTCAAACAAAACCAAGTGAGTCTGATAGAACATAGTCAAAGTGCTTTGTCCTGTTCCCCCAGGGGCTCTTTGTAAAATATACTCCTTTTAGTGACATTATAAAAGATGAACTTGTATTCTTGTAATACAAATAAAAATGATGCCTTCAAAAGGTGGGAATTCATTAAAAAGAAAAAGAGATGCTGAGGGGATGAGACCACGGACGTAAAGAGATGAGAGGAGCAGGAAGGAGTTTAAAAACAAAACAAAACATAAAAATGATTTTAGGTTTAAATGGACTGTACTTATAGAGCACCTTTCTGTCTTATTGAGATACTCAAAGCTCTTTACAACAATCTGTGTCCTCATGTATCCATTCATACAGCACTCTACTAGAGCTGTACAAAGAATAATCGGTGCTTTATCACATTCATACACTGATGGGACACACATCGGAGGCAATGAGCGGTTCAGTGTTTTGCCCAGGGACATTTCAGCATGTGCCTGCTGGTGGAATTGAACCCCCAACTCTTGCATTGGAGGACAAGTGCTCTAACCACTCAGCCACAGCCTCCCGATGTAGGAACAGTATCACTAAATAAACAAGCAGTACATCAATGTCCCCCTTCGCTGAGGGATTTGAATAGTGAATGTTTGTTGTTTTTTGAGATGAGTAATGTTCTGTACTGAAATTAAACAAGAAATGCAAGTAAACCTTAGTCTTTTGTGAAATATATTCAAGTGGGTATGATTTAAATTGTGTATAAGAAGTGAGGTCGTTTTTTTTTTTTGCTTGTCCAAGATGACGCAGAGTGACAGATCCTGGTGAGTGGAGGAAGAAATTGTATCCACCACAGTTGCGGAGCCAGGGGGTGGCCAACGCCACCATAGATTAATCTGAGCCACCCCAAGTGACACCCCCATCATTTGAAGGTATTATACTTGTAAACAATACACAAACTAGAATGCAAAGTTTTCACAAATTTTAGAAGTGTTCTGTTGACACACACACACACACACACACACACACACACACACACACACACACACACACACACACACACA
>NC_056505.1:33029887-33036071 GCF_014905685.2 Nematolebias whitei
TCCATCCATCCATCCATCCATCCATTATCTTCCGCTTATTCCGAAGTTGGGTCGCGGGGGCAGCAGCTTGAGCAGGGAGGCCCAGACATCTATTTCCATAGCCACCTCTTCCAGCTCTTGTGGAAGGATTCCAAGGCGTTCCCAGGCCAACTGAGAGATGTAGTCTCTCCATTGTGTCCTGGGTCTTCCCGGAGGTCTCCTCCCAGTTGGACATGCCCGAAGCACCTCTCTAGGGAGGCGCCCAGGGGGATCCTTCCCAGATGCCCGAACCACCTCAACTGGCTCCTCTCGACGTGGAGGAGCAGCGGTTCTACTCCTACTCTCTCCCGGATAACTGAACTTCTCCCCCTATCTTTAAGAGAGTCCAGCTACCCTGTGAAGAAAACTAATTTCAACCGCCTGTTTCCACGATCTCATTCTTTCGGTCACTACCTAGAGCTCATGACCATAGGTGAGGGTAGGAATGTAGACCAACTGGTAAACAGAGAGCTTGGCCTTACAGCTCATTTATCTTTTCACCACAACTACAGAGTCCGCAATACTGCAGATGCTGCACCAATCCGTCTGTCAATCTCACGCTCCATTCTTCCTTCACTCATGAACAAAACCACGAGATACTTGAACTCCTCCACTTGAGGCAGAACCTCACCCTCGACCTGAAGAGCGCACTCCACCCTTTTCCAGTTGAGGACCATGGCCTCAGATTTGGAGGTGCTGATTCTCATCCCAGCTGCTTCACACTCGGCTGCAAACCACTGCATTGAGAGCTGAAGATCACGGCACAATGACGCCAACAGGACCACATCATCTGCAAAGAGCATAGATGGAACCCTGAAGCCACCGAACCGGAAACCATTCGCCAGCTGGCTGCACCGAGAAATTATGTAAATAAAAGTTATGAACAGAATCGGTGACAATGGGCAGCCCTGGTGGAGTCCAACTCCCACCCTGAAGGGGTCCGACTTACTGCCGGAAATGCAAACCAAACTCTTGCACTGCTTGTATAGGGACTGGGCTGTTAGACTCATGAATCTTTAACCAGAATAATCACTGTGAAAAAATCCCATCATGTTGCTGCTGATCTGTTTAATGTTGCTGCTGATCTGTTTCATGTTGCTGCTGATATGTTTCATGTTGCTGCTGATCTGTTTCAATGTTGATGTGTTCATGCGTGCTCATCTGCTCACAGACTCATGTTGATGTTTGTGCTGATGTTCAATGTTTTATGTTATGAGTGCTTAGTGTATATTTAGTTGATGTTTTTCTTAGTTCATATCTTAGATGTTATTACTGTTTTTCTTTTACATTTTATTGTTGGATGTCACTGGGACCTTGTGTACATAATTTCGCTCCACCACATGTACCACATGAGGTGCGAATGACAAAGAAACTCTGACTCTGACTGAACAGCCCGTAACAACTGGTCCCCAAACCCATACTCACGGAGCACCCCCACAGTGTACCCCAAGGAACATGGTTGAATGCCTTCTCCAAATCCACAAAACACATGTAGACTGGATGGGCAAACTCCCATGACCCCTGAAGGACCCTAGTGAGGGTAAAGAGCTGATCCAGTGTTCCACAGCCAGGACGGAACCCACATTGTTCCTCCTGGATCTGAGGTTCGACCAAAGATTGGACTCATTTCTCCAGTACCCCTGAATAGACCTTACCAGGGAGGCTAAGAAGACTGATGTCCCTATAATTGGAGCACACACTCCACACTTAGATGCAGCCACATACCAAAATGGAAGTTATTTTACAAAATATTGCTTATTTTCCAGTTACGCAGCTCACAAGGTTAAGATATAAACAAACAACTGAGCAGCTTTTTGTAGTCAACCCAATTCAAAAGGGCCACCACAGCCATCTGCCTTTCAAAAACACAAAAATAGCTTTAACTAAATGAGCTCATATTTAGTGTGGTTCTTGCTGAGTTGTTGACAACACTTATTCTAAATGCTACTCACTGTGTTGTATCTTTGCTTAAAACTTTAGTATTAACTACTGGAGTCAACCCTGTTTGTCTGTCAAAATGTCTCATGAAGCACTGGACATATGATAATTAAATTCTTAGAAAGTAATCATTGGGTGTACATCTAAAACTGATTAGCATTTCAGAGTCAATCCAATTCAAGGAGGCCATCAACCAAGACAAAATGATGAAAACAGTCAGTTTTAGAGATAGTGAGGTAAAATTAGATGAGACAGAAGCTGAGAGCTGTTCACACAAGCTTTGAGCATGAGATCTTGTAACATCAAATGAGATTGCTCTGAATCTTATTTATGCTCTACAAAGTACATAAGATGATCTTAAAGCTCGGGCATTTCCTTAACAGGTCAGTCCTTTATTTTTTATACAAATTTATTTCATCGCTACATGATGGCTTAGCTAGCAGCACAGTGTCGCAGCTGGTAGAGCTGCCGCCTCTCAGAGAGCTGGTCATCCTGGTTCAAATCCCAGCCCTGGGGGCCTTTCTGGGTGGAGTTTGCATGTTCTCTCCGTGCATGTGTGGGTTTTCTCCGGGTACTCCGGTTTCCTCCCACAAACCAAAAACATGCTGTTAGGCTGATTGGTAACTCTAAATTGTCCCTAGGTGTGAGTGAGAGAGTGAATGGTTGTTTGTCTCGTTTGTCTCCATGTGTCCCTGTGACAGACTGGAGACTTGTCCAGGCTCTGTCCCTCACACAGTGACTGCTGGACATGGGCACCAGTGACCCCTGCGACCAAAAAGGAAGAAGCGGGTAAATATAATGGATGATTTTACTTATAATTTTTTCTTACAATAGAAAGTGCCACAGAAGAAACTTTCTGTCTAGGCAGCACAAGTAGTCCGAAAATGTGAAGAAAATAAAAAGTCTTGTAATTCAGAGCCCGGTCACTCAGCCATGGCTTCTATCCAGCCACCTCACAGAGACCTTGTCTTTTGTTAATCGGAAAACTCGCCCAAAGAGGCTGTTCTTTTTCCTTTACGCCCTAATGCCGCCATTGCTGGTGCGTCAGAGGACTGATGATAAAGGACATCTTGTGTGGCTTTGGAAAAGAGGGCCGCATTTTAAGGTCTGGGAAAAAGAGCCTGAGACAGTGAAGGGCTGTGTGCCTTTGCTCATGAGCACTAAAGAAAAACGTGTGTTGCTGAGTTTGCTGAGATCCATAGTCGTCTTGTACATTCCTTACCTTTACAGAACAAATATGAACGGCCTTGCATTCCTTGAAGGAGTGCATGTTGCTTTCAGCCTTTCTTTTTCCAGATATGATGGAGTTTTGTTTGTGTTTAAGCAACAATAAAAAACTGTTTTTAATCACATGTTGTGCAATAAGCTGCGATAAATCAACTTTTCAGGTATATACATAAATACACACTCACATTTGTTATACAAGTACACCAATGTTCCTCAGTGATGTTCCACTTTTACTGAGGAATATGAATAGTGAGTGTGACAGATACTAGTGAGAGTAGAGGGAGCAATTTTATCCACCACACAATGGCAAAGCCAGGGTATGGCCAGTGGTGGCCTTGGACACCATTACTCAATCTTGGACCACCCTATTGGCCACTCAAATCATATGAGGAAACTATACCTTTAAGCATTATAAAACCTAGAGAGTACAGTTTATTAAAATGATCAAGATGGCCAGTTCACATAAATACAGTGGTGGGCACAGCTAGACAAAAAGTTAGCTTTGCTAACCACTAATTTGCTAACTAAAAAAGTAGTTTAGCTAAGACTAAACCGCTAAACAAATTTTAAAAATTGCGGACGCTAAGGCCAAAGCACTAATGTACATACACTGCTGTGGGTGAAACTGTAAGACTGTAATGTGACAAAGTTGTAAGTGAACACTTAAAATGGTTCATAAATAAAGTGTCTGTGTCCTGTTCAGTGGTGAGCTTTCAGAAAAACTCCAGTCCATTGGAACCAAAGAGGCGGCGCAGAACTCTGCTGGGCTGAAGAAGAGTGATTCATTCAGTGTGTCGGACGTCTCCCACGTGTCCTTTACTATAATGAATTAACTCACTCTAGCGATCCTCTTTGTGGTTACATACTTTAATAAACTAACTACAAAGTTGCTGTGCATCATCATCAGCATTCTCTCGGTTTTAAATATGCTTGTAAAGATGTGTGAAATGTGTGAGAGGGTCACGTCCCAGATGCAGTGTGAGAGTTGCAAAAGCATAGGTAGGAATTATGTGCGCAATGTTTCTGACTGTTTATCATGTTTCTGAGTGTTTACAACGTTTCTGACTGTTTACGATGTTTCTGAGTGTGAAAATGGGGTTTTCGCTCCACTCTGCGTCCCTGAGCAAGGCCCTTAACCCCCATCATCTGCTCCCTAAACAGGTCTCTCTTGAAAATGAGTTCTCGTGACTCACTGAGACTACCTGTATAAATAAAGGGTAAATGGAAAATGAAAAAAATGTTAAAGTCTCGGTTATTGGCTGTAAATTGACACCATGGTTCAGAGGTTGCTTGCGATAGGTATGCGGTGGAAAAACACTGAGGGTGATGTCACTGGGTGGTGCTTAGCTTGACCAAATTTCTGACATTAAATCTGGGGACATTTCCAGATTGGAGACCAAAAATAATAAAATGTTATCAAGATGAAATTAAGAAACAGGGACATGTACAGTATCATGTAAAACAATAAAAATCAAATGTAGCAACAGGAATGTGTGTCTCCACTCACATTGCCTAAGAGTAATAAAACAATAAAGTAATAGTAGTAGCAATGGTGTCAGAAACAATTGTAATGTGGGGAGGACACACTGGTGGGGGGTCTGGGGGTCCTCCCACAAAAATTTTTGAATAAAGTAGATGCCATTTCCTGCATTGTGGTGTATTTTAACGGGTTGTTAAACATCTAGTTTTACCTCAATAAGAAAACACTTGATTCAATAACTACCAGTATTTTAGAAAGCATGGCACAATAAGTGGTTTATATATAAACCTTGACTGATGAAGCCTTCTGGATCGAAGGCGAAACGTTTCAGCACAAAAAAAGAAACTGTCCAGATGACCTGACTGAAAAATGTTGGATTGTATACCTGGATTATTGAGCATGGACTTTGTTGTTTTCAACCAGTTTGACAAGACTGTCTACAAGGAAGGGGGCCGGCAATGGAGGAGGGGCGTACCAAAGAGACCATCTTATCACAAGCAGAACTGATTTGTTCCACTTTAGAGTAAGCTGTTGAGGGGAAAATCAGTTTTGTTGTGTGTTTCCTTGACTGATGAAGCCTTCTGGATTGAAGGCAAACGTTTCAGCACAAAAAAAAGAAACTGTCCAGATGACCTGACTGAAAAATGTTGGAAAAACACCTAATCCCTTTGTTTGTCCTGGGCACAGCTGACAACACTAGAAACATTTCCCACCACGAACCAAACATGTATCACGGCTATGATCAGCCCAGTTCAAACAAAATAAATCGGTGCACACATATCATATCACTGGACAGCTATGGGCTGAAACTTATGCCATCAGAAACTTAATTTGAATTGTTGTTTTGAAAATTAATTTCACTAACTTGACACTGAATTAAATGGTTTGAAACTGAATTAATTTGCTTTGAAAATTCAGTTTTGTAATTCAGTTTCAATTTCAAAACTCAGTTTTTTATGTCATACATCCTGGTCCTTCCAAAGTAATCGAACACAGATTGACAGATTGATGTTTCGCATCAGTGAAACTTCCTTTCTCTATAAAATAGAAAATACTTTATAATCATAAATAAATGAGTGTGTCTCACCTGTCAGGTCTAAAAGAGTAATTTAACATTAGTTCTGTGTCAGTGGGTCACATGATGTAAAATATATTTATTTTTGTTTCTCCAGAGTTTTTGGTTCGGTAATTTGTTGACGGTCTCTAAGCAAACCTTTGTGACTTGGAGGAGGGGGCAGACTGAGTTCAGCTAACTGAAATGGCATGGTATGGTATGGTATGGTATGGTATGGTATGGTATGGTATAAAGTTTATTCATTTTAAAAAACAAAACAAAACAAAACAATTCCATAAAAAAGAATTCCAGAAATCAGACTGCCTACATCGGATTGAACAGGAAGAAGACACCGCTGAATCCGCAGAACGCGAATATCAAATACCCATGGTAAAACAAAACTGCTTTGTTTAGTGCTACATAGCATAGCATATATATATATATATATATATATATATATATATATA
>NC_056505.1:33036171-33046454 GCF_014905685.2 Nematolebias whitei
GAGATAGATAGATAGATAGATAGATAGATAGATAGATAGATAGATAGATAGATAGATAGAGATATATCTATATATATATATATATACATTGCATAGTGGAAGGCTGTACCTCACTTATTTTTCAAGTTATCATGGTTACAACACAGATGGGTGGACAGACAGGGTATTTATTTCCAATTGCGCCAACCAGTGCAACAAAAAATATCTCCCTATGCAATATGTGACGTCAACAAGTACCAGGATGTCTGACAAACAGAAATTTGAGTACAATACAATGCAGTTCTGTATTCATGGTTTGCACCAATTAAAAAACAGCAGACAAATTTTATCCAAGGAGTATTGTTGCTACAGGATTTGCAATAGTAACAGCTGACATGCTGACAAGTCTCATATGTAAGGTATTTGGTTCTTGCTGTTTCCAAAGCGGATTACTCAGGTAGAGAAATGTGATCATTGGATTTGACTCTGTGGCTGAGTTGGCTTCGATCAGCCACATGTTAACAGGAGTACTACTTACATCTGTTTGAAATATTTCTATGGAGGAAACGGGCTGACGGAGGAGCACACTGATGATCCCATACCAGTGACTGCAGTCCTTGAACACGTCCATCCAACCATTGTGTTTTACCAGCGTTTTCCTTGTGTGTGTGTCAGAAACTAACAGGAGCACTGAATGTTTTTTCAACTTGCACATCCTAATTTCTCTTTAGGCATTTAATTCAACCAGTGTTTTTAATTGAACACAAACAAAGAATATGAGGCAAAGTGTTAGGATAATATTTAAAAAACACGAGAGATCCCAAAAACAACACTACCATCCTGGCACTGGAGTGGAGCAATCTAAAAGTGGTTTAAATTTAAAACAAGCAAAACAATGGATAAAACTTAAAATTTATTTCTGTTTCCAAGCCAAAAATTGTTCTTGGTAATAAGAGTACTTGAACTTATCAACTTTGAAAAACGTTTTCACTTTTGAAATATCGAGTTAAAGAGCTGATTGCTAAAAGCTAACAGCTAACGCTAACAAAGTAAAACTAGTGAAGCAAAATCATTCTTCATCCCGCCACTGAAAACCGGTGCAATATATGGCAAATCAATGGCACCTTATATGAAATATTCCATCATCTGTGTTCTTTTTCACCAAGGCAAAATAACACGGATCAGCATGGAAACCCCGGGAAGGCCACATGTACCTTTTTATCAATTCGGCCCTGTTGCCGGACCCTGCTAGTCCCCTGCACTGTAGCCAACCCTTGAGCTGTGTACTGTTGTATCCTTCAATATGTTCCGTCGATTTTGGCTTTGGGAGGTCGTCTTCATTTCAGTTTACATGGACAAAGCATTAGAGGCAGCCATTATGCATGTTTGTCTGACATCCTGGTCTTTGGGGATTCCCCACACATCTCCTAACTTCATCCCTGATCAACACTATTACTCCTCTTTACTCCGTGACAGGGGACAAAAACACAAAAATGCCTACAGCTCTGCCAATTTTACTACTATAGAGCTAAAATGTGTTGTGGTAGTAGCTGAAAGTCATTCCAAACATGTACTTCAAGCAACAACTTATCACACAATATATGTTTGAAAACACTGATGTTATATGTTTTCAATTGTGTCTGTTAGCAAAATATCTTGGAAAGCAGTGATTTAAGGAAAGTGTTAGGAAGTAATCATTGGGTGTGCATCTATAACCAGTTAACTATTGAAGTCAACCCATCTCAAGATGGCTGCCAAAGCCAACTAACGCAAAAAAAAAGGAATACTAGGGTCTTATTAACATGTATTTGTATAAAAAAATTAAAAAATAGTTTAAGGGAACTTCTGTCCCGTCAGGCTCACCCTTTTACCTTATGGGGCTGAGAAATGTATAAAGAATGAAGCAGAGTTTGTCCACACAGAGCACCAGTGTGTGAGCCACGTCAGCCACAGCGCTGTACTCAACAGAAACCAGCAATATTTTTGGTCCAGCTCGTTTAAGTTGCTGGCAGCTGGAGGCACTCAACTCTCTCTGACTCTGACGTTGAGCTTTGAAATAGAAATCAATGCCTTTATACTGTGGGTAGGGGGCTCGTAAAAGTGTCGCTGGGAGGAATATACGATGTCGTATTTCACCCTCCCCATCTTTTTATAAACACTGAGTTACGACTGCAGAAATGTGTACCCATTAAAGGTGATATGATGTATTTTCTGCCTTGTTCAAAAACCCATTCATCACCATGGACCAAAAAGAAAACTGCACTTAATCTTTCACCCCTTCTTCTTCCTCTCCCATTTTTCCTTCCAATCCACCCCCACCACCCCCTTCCTCCTTCACACACATACACACACCCTATTGTTGTACACTGTCCTAAATAATTTGTCGTCTACCACTATAGTGCAACACTTTTGGCAGCAAGTGCAAGAGCAGCATGTTCCCATTCCTGGTACCCAAATGTCCTTTAACAAAAAACTGCATTTGGCCAAGTCATGCTGCAGAAAGAAAGGACAGGACAGACAAGATCAACATCCTGGGAGGACAGGAAGGGTGGTGAAACCAGAGCAGTCCTCAGTACTGCTCCCGCTCAGGATTCAAATACTAAAACAGGATGAATTAAAAAAAGTATAGTGATTTATACTTACATTTCACAGATCATGACAGGTGGGAGTTATAATTTCAGAATGCTGTGTTTCTCTGATTTTTTGTAAATTAGCAATCTACTTTAGTCTTGAACCCACTTGTATTTGCTCTTAGCTCATCAAACTGGAAAAAATTCAACTTTATTTCTCCAAACTGAGGTCTCTCAACGAGCTGACAGATGGGATATTAATCAGTAATATCTTTACCACAGAATACTAATTGAAAATCTAAAGCATCACTTTCAGAAATAACGTCAGTTCAGAAAATTTCTGAATGATTTAGGACCTTTGTCTAAGGTTGATTTCTGCCTTTTTTAAATTTCTTTCTACCCTAATTGTGAAAAACATGCATTTCTTCTTATCTCCTGGATTTACCATTTTATTACCAACCAACCCACATTTATGTTACTCTTACCATTTGATGGGATTTTTGTCCCTCATCGCAGAGTGAAGAGGGGGAATTGGTAAAACTTTCCATTCATCTGTCATTCTATCATTCTGTGCATGTTGTGGGCATGATATTGGGGTTGCCAACTTGAAATCCAAGATGGCCACCTCTTTGTCAACTAACCAGCCCTATCATTTGAGGAAACAATGCTTTCTGGTTTTTATATTTATTAAAAGTATAATTTCCTCAAATGATTGGGGTAGCCAAAGATTAATCTATGGTGGCCAAGGCCACAATTGGCTACCCCCTGGTTTCACCATTGTTCAAGGTTCTTCATTTTCATTTGCATCACATGTGGTACATGAGGTGGAACAAAATTGTCTACTCAAGGTCCCAGTTACACCCAAAAATAGCTAAACTATAAAGTATAAAAAGGAACAGTATATAAGGATCTAAGATATACTCTAAACACTAATAATATAAAATAATATGGTGCATTAAACAGCTGCCTGAACATGAGTCTGTACTCTCTAGTGAGCAGATATGTATGAATAGAGCAGCATAAAGGCAAGAGATCAGCAGCATGGATAATCAGCAGCACAGATAAGCCACATATCACTAATTAAAGTGGAATTACAGTGATTTTTTAATTTTCTTACAGTGATTATCCTGTTAGGGATTTATGAGTCTAACAGCTTCAGGGTATAAGCTGTTCCTCAGTCTAGAGGTTCTACATGTAATGTGTCTGGTCGTGGATAAACTTGCTCCCTCCACTAGTGAGGAACTACCAGTACTCTTCCTCCATATATTGTAACTCCTACTCACTTGAACATCTTGCACCAAAGAACATTTTTATCTGCATTCTCCATTCACTTCCAGTTCAGAAAAACACTCGTTTTGAAAATGACATTCACTTTGAATACCTCAGCGATCGGGGACACCGGCGTACCACTTGTTGTACTTGCTCTGTGAAAGTGTACCACTTTTTACAGTCAAACTTCCTCATGTTTAACACACTTTTATGTGCTTAATAATTGGTTTGTGTTTATAAAACTGGCTGTATGACTGCTGTTTAAAACCTGCACTACTTTCCATCTACCTCTCATCTCGCCTCCTCTGTTGCTGGTGCACTGTCAAGTGGGGCTGGAATAAATCAACAGCGGCTGTAATAATTACTATTAGGAAACACAGTAGTTGCTACTGCTTTGTTTCCTATCGTCGCCAAGAAGTCGTGTGTGAACGTGTGTGTGTGTGCTGCGCCGACAGAGGATTAATCCCTGCAGCGGAGGCAGTAGCTAAGGTCAGCAAGGGAAATATTTCATAAGTGTCAGCCTGGCCCATGGCCCTCCATGCACAGTTCGATGCAGGAATACACAAACGCACAACAAAGACTGTGTGTGACTTTGTCCAGCTCACACAGAGCACTTTGGAGGAGGAAAGTAGGCTGATATATGGCACTGCTTCACATTCATGTATTCATCTGAGCTTGTGAATTACTGCCAGGAACAAGCACGGTGCTTTGTCACCACAAGGACTTGGTAGAAAAGAAAAAAAAAAAAAACATTTCGGCCTCACCAGTCTGGAATATATTTTACATTACTCTCAATTTTGTGTTCTTTACTAAACAAAACCCTATAAAATAAACCCTGACTTCTGCTCACCACATTTAGGTCAGCTTAAACAAAAAGGCAGACAGTTTGAAAATCTCTTCACTCATGATGTCATCCACCAAGACGTTATGAAAGGATAAACTTTTGGGTTTCGGTTTGTCATGTTCTTGGTGTAAACCATCTTGGTTCAACTGTCCCCCTCTTACAATGATGTTATTACTGGCATCACTCAGCCCTCTGTGAATAACAAGCGGCCACCAGGGCGCTAACGATCAACTGTTAGACTGATGGTCCACCTTTTGCATGTAAACATCTAGTTCTGGCTGTCTCCATCAAACTGGATGACCCACTATGAGAAGGTGCTGCTTATAAGACTGAGTTTATTGCAGCTCCTCAGACTGAAGAAGTCTTTTGGATAAAAGACAAAAAGGTTCAACAAAGAAGAATCCGTCCAGAGGACCTGAGTCAACTTTATTAGATTCATGGATTATTGAGCATGCATCAGGACATCTTGGCTGCAAGTTTCTTTCTACCCTTGCTGTGACCCAGGCTTGGTTCACACAATTCAATGAGATAATTGACGTAGGCAAACAATTTCGGTAACTGCTTGTTGGATGTGGTAAATGTCGGAGGAACTGATTTACTCTCAGTCATAGACTGTTTCTGAAAAATGCCACTCCTTGTCAAATCAAAGCTCGGCTGATTACATGACTTGCCTTCAATGTGGTTTTGGATGATTGACATTTACTGCTGAGCCCCGCCCATCCCGCCTCTCATCATCATCCCCGCGTACGTTTGGCAAGAACTTTTAGTTGGGTCTGCCAGGTCACAAACTCCTGCAACATGTTTGTCTTGCTTGGACTAGCGTGGATAATGATTAAAATGAAATGAATGTTCCCAACCGCCACGCTCCAGTCAAAGGTTGGATGGTGGAGGAAACAACACTGTCTCTCTAAGGCCTTGTTCACATGTAAACAGTATAACCAAAACATTAAAGACAAGGATGAGAAATACAAGAAAAGATCAAACCAAATTCTTTTTGTTGACTGACAAAGCGTCAGTCAACAAACTACAAGACTGCTAAGTACAGGAAAGTGTTGACTGGGAGTCATGTCAGTCCAAATACTGGACATAATGGACACTTTTTAGGTCTAGTTTCCAGCAAGAGACAGCTGGAAGAAAGAATTTCCTCTACAATGTTCATTAATTAAAAGTGATGGTCTTTTCAGAAACTTTTCCTGTTTTTCACATTTTAGATGTATAAAGATGTAAATTCCTTTTTTTTTTTTTTTTGTATTGCTGACTAAAATCGTAGAATAAGATGATGTCTTCGGTTTTAGACTGTCCTATCCATCCAGCTTCATGTGCTTGTCCTGTGCAGGTTGTGGAGATCTGGTGCTCATCACCAGCAGTCACTGTGGACACCAACCTGGACAGGTCAGAGTCCATCACAGAAACACTTGAGACAAACAATGGTAAATTGACTGTACTTGTATAGCACCTTTCTATCTTATCAAGACACTGAAGCTCTTTACAACACAATCTGTGTCTCATTTACCCATTCATACAGCTCTCTACTAGATCTGTACAAAGCTAATTGAACAAATCATTCTAAAGAGACTAATCAGAGCTTTATCACATTCTTACACCGATGGGACACACATCAGAGGCAATGAGGGGTTCAGTGTCTTGCCCAGGGACACTTCGGCATGTGATTGCTGATGGATTCGAACCCCCAAATTGGAGGACGACTGCTCTAACCACTCAGCCACAGCCACCCACAATGAATCATTCATCAAAGTTCATATTCAGTCATCCAGGTATAAAATCCAGTAATGGTCAATCAGGTCATCTGGACAGTTTCTTTTAGTGGAAAGACGTTTCACCCTCTATCCAGAGGGCTTCATCAGGAGTCCCAAGTAAAGTGTTTCTCCACTAAGCAATACACTCCGTTAGTGGACCAACCAGTTTGCTGGTGATGAGATTAGGACTCCTCAGACTGATGAAGCCCTCCGGATAGAGGGCGAAACATCTTTCCACAAAAAAGAAACTGTCCAGATGACCTGACTGACCATTATTGGATTTTGTACCTGAATGATTGAGCATGAACTTTGATGTCTTGAACCACTTTGGTTGCCTGGGAGGAGTAGACGGGGGACAGGACAGCCCCAGAAACCATCTCATAACCAGAAAACTTTTTGGTCCACTAAAGAAGTGTACTGCTTAGTGGGGAAACAGTTTACTTGGGACTCCTAATGAAGCCCTCTGGATAGAGAGCGAAACGTTTTTCCACAAAAAATAAAGTTTCCAGATGACCTGACTGACCATTATTTAATGAATCATTCACCTCACTCGCACCTAATGACAATTTTAGGGCCACCAATTCACCTAGCATGCATGTTTTTGATATGTGGAAGGACATCAGAGTATGTGCATGGGAGGAAACATGTAAGCTTCACATAGCCCAGGAGGCGATACCGGGGCCTTCCTGATGTGAAGTGACAGTGCTGACCCCCGCGCTGCCCTCCTTAGAATATCTGGTGTAACAATAAGAGGATTTTGCTCTGCTTTTTCAGGATTTTCTCATTCTGAAACAGTTTACGTGTGGACTCAAGGATAAAATGATAAAAATAACAATTTGCCTGTTCACAAAACACTGTCCCCATGTTGACAGAGTCTAAACGACATGATGAATTGTTCATTTTGCTCGACCTGTCACAGGTCCAGCTCATGAATACCTTGATTGTGCTGCTGTTCAGACAAACCAACAGAAAAAAACAAAACATCTTTTGATGTCATCTGAAATTTCACACGAGGCCGGCTGATTTGGTTTGATACCGGCCTGTTCTCTCCTCCGTCTCTTCTTCATCGTTCCTCTCCATGCTGGTGATAACTTCTCCGGGGAGGACAATAGCAGCTTTGTTTTCTGTGCTTGTGGCAAGGACTCGGCGCTGCACAGCTGTGGAAGCGGACAGCTTGCATGTCTGTGTGCAAATGCGTTTCAAATGTAGCGAGTCAACGTCGAGACACAATCCTGCAAGTTGTTGAAAATAAAAACGCCAGTCTTAAAGGGGGCGGTGGGGTGTGCCCATTATCCTGGCGTCGTTATAATACAGACAGATAGACAGGTAGGCAGAGTGGATAAGAGTGTTAACTTGTGAGACGTGATGAGCTGACAAGAGAGACAATCTCCCACCTAAACTGGGGAGATAAGGCTGTCAGCCACAGCTCTGACTCTGACACACACATTTATCATGCACAGTCAGCTGCACCGCGCTCCCTGACAGAACTTCAGAAACACGCGCTTTTAAGACGCTATCATGTACAGTTTGGCCTGCATGTTGATGTTTATGAGCCCAGACTCTTTTTTTTTTGCACATTTACTGTAGGTGCGCACACAGACACTCGGCCATGAAAGGATTAGTATGACAAAGATGGAGGGAGAGGCAACCGCAGAAAGACAAACGAGGAAGTGTGCATGCATTACGTATGCCATGTAGACATTGTTTGTGGACCTTTAAGCTCAAGGAAATCCTTGTTTCAACATTTTGTCCTGCTTGGAATGTTGCCTGTGAGGCTCGTTTTAACTGTTCGGGTCTAAATGCCATGTCTGCTACACCCCATGAAACTGTCTTAATCCACTTTTTTCCCCCTTGGTTTTATTACAGCTGGAGCAAACCCATGTGGTGGAGCAGAGCCCCAGCCTCAGGCCTCTATTCCCATTCCACACACCCCATAAGTCAGTCACAGATAATTAAATAGGAGTTATTTACACTCATTTTCCCTCTTCTGCCTCTTTGCTGCTTTTATCATTTCTCCTCGTTGTAAGGTACTACAGTCAGCCAGGCCTTGTCAGGGTCTGGCTGACACCGGTGAAGGCCTGTTGAAATATAATCACATGAAAAGTTAAAAAAGGGAGAAAGAAACAAGACTCTTATGAGCTCACATCAATGTCAGCCCTCCATTAAATGATCGCACAGAGCGTCTACACAATGCTAATCCTCCTGTGCGTCACAAAGCACCTCAGCACTTCCAGAGATGGAGCAAAGACAAACGAGCGCACGAGGATTGAAAAACTCAGCTGCCTAATGTCAAGGTTTATAGATTTAGTTTGGAGCCAGGCAATCGGCAGCTTTTCAACACCGAGATGAATTAGACTGCGCCGCAGAGCTGTGGCGTTCATTACAGGCCTCGGCGGCTCTGTAAATCACAGCACCACAAGGGCACGAGAGGTCCGCTCCTCCTCAGCTCCTACCAGCCTGATCCTGGGGGTTTATTTGGCCGCTGTTCCAGCTTCCATGCAGACACGGAGAGGCATGGAAATTCCTCTAGGGCTGGTGGGCATGGGCATGCTGAGAAAAGCTCTTAAACTGCAAAGCTGCCCCTCTAAAATATCCACAACAGGAAACAGCCATCAGTCACTGACACGCCAAAACAGCTGTTAGCAGCCTACATCAAGGGGACACATGAAAGGAGCTGCTCCCTGTTGTTTCAGCCCTCCCTTGTTTCTTTCTCTTGCTGCTTTTGTCTGGCTTTTCCCACTGCCCTCTTCTATGGTCTCTTTAAACCCCCCCTTCCCATTTCAACCCCACCTACGCAGCAGTGACTTTAAACCCTCTCACCGTTTTAACAAGTGGATGATTGCACTGTAAGCAAAGAGCACAATCAGAAAAATCCGACCCTAATCCGAGGTCTACAACGGATACGAGGAGTGCGTAATCCTCTTTAAGATCGCAGCCTCACCTTAAAATCTTACTGTGAGAAAGCGGTTGTTGTGCGTCACCTGTTTATGCGTCTCGGCCCAAGGCGGCGACAGACCGCTTTAAACAAGCAGACAGATTCAAAGGGCGACCTTTTTTTTTTTTTACCACAGTGTAGTGCAGCAGCGTGCACGTTTGAGTTCACAGGCTCTTGGATCCCGGCAGGTTGTTGAAGCATGAGCGGCAGAGCGTGGGTGATGAGTGACGACTGAGTCTAATGATGACAGGTCAAACAGTGATGCTGTTGAGTGAAGCTGAAGTGACTTCATCCTACTTATGCTGCTTTTCCACTCAGCTGCAGATGAATGACAGCAGCCATTATAATCACTGAGCAAACTGAGGCTGTACAGTCTGATAAGACCAGCCTAGACCGTGAAATGTCCGTTTCTACAAATAAACCTGAGGAAAATGGCTTACTGTATATTTCTTTAGCCAATAATTAGGTAAAACTGCTTAAAACTGGCAACAGTGATGGTTTGGGCTGAGGTAGTTGGACAGGCCTTTTAACCACTGTCCCAGTAAATCACATTTTTTAATATTGCTGTTGATCTTGGTATCAGGAAAGTACTTTATCTGGTGCTTTCTCTTTAAAGCTCGTTTACAAGAATGACTCAAACTGCACGAGGAAGAAACTGAGACTTTGAATTACAAAAATGTAAGCAACATGCACAACTCTCGAATCATGTGACACAAGCCTTTTGATGGAAAAATCAAGTTAGGTTCAGTACTCTGTACCATTTTGCTGTGATAATGCAACAAAACTATAAACATAATAGACTTTTCTAAAAACAGCCAGTAATTAAGGCCATCAGTATTCAGTGTAAGCATTAAAGTATTCTTACAAGACAGCTACTGTGCCATGGTTTGTAGTTCAGCTCCTTCCAAAGCCTTGGAAAAACAGCCAAA
>NC_056505.1:33046554-33055220 GCF_014905685.2 Nematolebias whitei
GGGAGCAGAGGGTGGGGGTTGAGGGCCTTGCTCAGGGGCCCAGAGTGGGGCGAATGAGTGTGGAGGCAGGTGTGGGTCACCTTTCCCAACCACATTTTGATGTTGTCAGTCTGGGGGGTCGAACCCGTGACTTTTCAATCACAGGCCCGCCTTTTCTAGCCTCTGCACCACCATCCCCCATCATCAAAACATGCAGGTCAATAGTGAAAAAAATGTATTTTATTTACCATATTATTTATTTGTTCATAGAAATAATGAGATATGTGCAAAATGAGAGAGAAGGCCCAGTCTTCTTTAGAGCTCTGTAGCTCAGGCATCCTTTAAACCTGTCATGAAAAGTTGAACTTCAAGACTCAACCACCTTTTGATGCCTTCAACATTTTACATCGCTCACAACACTTTAGGTTTCATGAAATTAGGAGGTTCTAGAACAATAGGACAGTCTAATGATGTCATACACTAACTTTAGGACCATCTAAACTTTTCAGATATTTTGCAAAGAAATTATTTTTCTTCCACAACCTTCTCACAACTTGTACACAATATGTAGGCTATAGTTGTCATGTTTTACCCCATGTGTCTCCCTGCTATAAGACTCATTGTTTTTGCTCTAATCCTCCCACAGAGGAGCGTGCACACAGCTAAACTCCCGTTGTGTCTGAGCTCAGAATGTGAAGCCTCTTACATTAAACAAGCGAGGACGCACACTTCTGCCTCCTATGGTACAGAAAATGTTTGTAGTTTCTCTACAACGACTGTTTAAGGCTTACCTTCCAGTTCATATGTTTGTCTCTTATGCAGTCAGAGTGAGAGACTCAGGTGTGTGGTTACCATGGTGACCGTAATGAATCCCATGCAGCAGCTTTAATATCTCTTTTGATCACTTGTTCTACGGTTCAGGTCAGTGTTTTGTCAGCTTAGATTATTCCTCAATTAAGTCCCAAGTTATTATCGAAATTTAGAAAATACAGTTGATGTTTGTTATGAATCCAGTCAGTAGCTGGAACCCTTTATTTAAAAAAAAAGACAACTAATTTTTATGCACATTTTTACATAATATGTCCACAGAAAACTGTACAAACAATTATAGCTTCAAAAACCCAAGGAGGAAGATTTGTTTTTGCCCTACAAATTTATCTGCTGTTTATTTATTTATTTTTCTCTGAAACCCCTCTTGGATGAATTGTGCCAACATTTATTAGCACTTCGTGTTCAGTTTGCATATGGATTATGGAGGTCACTGGCACAAATTTGCAGCTACATTACAGTCTGAACCAGAGGGTGAGGCTTGGAGGAAAATCCTCCCCCCTTCTTGTCCCTCCCCTGTTTAGGAAGGCAGACACTTGTGATTGGATGGCGGCTGCGCGCTTTGAAAGCCCTCCTCACGTCTCCAGTGTGAGGAAGAGGAGAGTGAAGCTGCTGCAGTGGGAGACAGAGCAGCGCGCAGGACGCTGGCACACACTGCGGGGTTGACTCTTATTTTGATGATCAGCGATTACTTCTGGCGTTTTCTGCGTTTTTCCCATCACTGGATAAAGGAATATTTATGACTCATTAGCACGCTCTTTTGAAGGATGACATTTTGGCCATTTGTTCTTCAGTGAGACGCGTTATTCCGACAAGGAGGACGTGCTTTACGCACAGCCATTCTGGATTATCCCACTCTTCTTGATTGAATTTGTCATTATGAAGTGTGCAGAGAAATAAAACTAAGTGGCGACCACTCCTCGGCTCTTCTCGTCCAGATCCAGATGAGAGATCTCCCCGGTGGAGCTGAATCGCTTTTACGCAGTCAGTCCCCGGAGCGCAGCGGCGACTCTCAACCAAGAGGAGCAAACAGAGTGTCCGATCCCACGCCCACGTCTTCTCCGTGTCCCTCAGACCCGACGCGTCAAGCTAAGAGGCTCCCGGTCCGGATCTTAAAGATGTTGACTGCGCACAGCGCCCACTTGCTACACCCGGAGTATCTCCAGCCGCTCACATCTGCGCCTGTCAGCATCGAAGTGAGTATGAGAATAATCTGGACAGAAAAAAATAAATAAACATCTCTCAAAGCTGGCGCCTTTAAAAGTGACTTCGATTTTCTGTCAAATAATTAGATATAAGGGTGAATATACATGTTTGTTTTTTTTCCTGTCAGATACTAGGAGCAGTTTGTTGGCGGAGTTTATTAGAAGCTGCTTTTTATAAAAGCTGCTTTTAATGTAAACGGTAACTTTATTTATATAAAAAATAGTTTAGGTGTGTGAGACCGATCTGACAGTTGGGGCTTTTTTTCAGAATTGAAGGTTAATTTGAATATTTTTCTTTAAGTATATATTAATAACCATACAACTGGATTAAGATTCAAAGCAAGCAACGTTCACAGTCTTGTCCCTTCTGTTTTCACAGCTGGATGCCAAGAAAAGTCCCTTGGCTCTGCTGGCCCAGACTTGCTCTCAAATCGGCAAACCTGACCCCCCCTCCTCCTCCAAGCTGGCCTCCCTCTCCTCCAGCAGTCTAGGAGATAAGGAGCCCTCCAGCCGCTCGTCCAAGTCTGGAGAGCAACACCAGTCGCTGGATGATAAATCCAGCTTCAAGCCTTACTCCAAGTCATCTGGCGACTGCCGTAAGGACGTCCTTGTGACAAAGGGCTCGTTAGAAAAAGCAGCTTTCCGGGTGCCAAATGGAAGTTCCAGTGGAGGAAGTGCTTCTTGCCCATCTTTGTCCTCTAGTTCTCGATCACCGAGCTCCAACTCTCCTCCCCTGCACACACCAAGCCAGACCCACAGACAAAGCCATTCCCCATCCACACAAGCCCCGGCACACTCCCAGGCCCCACACATGGACAACAAGTCTGGGAGTTCAGAACAGGCCAGCTCAGACAGCAGCAGCAACAGTGCCAGCAAAAAAGACTCAGATGTAGTGAGGTCAGGGGGGGACGGGGCTCAGTTAGCCAACTCTAGCCAGGTACGGGCCAGCGCTAACTCCAGCAATGCCAGCTCAGCCTGCAGCCCACGGCCAGACAGCAAGCCTGACCCTCAGGCTTCCTCACAGTCTGGTCTGAGCTCTGGACACATTGCACCAGTCTCACCATTTAAACCAGGACATTCTGTCTTCCCCCTGCCCCCTGCTACCATGGGGTACCATGGCTCCATTGTGGGGGCCTATGCTGGCTATCCTTCCCAGTTTGTTCCCGGTTTGGATCCTACCAAATCTAGTTTGGGTTTAGGACTTCCAGGAAAGCACCCCAGTTCCAGCCCACTAACTGGAGCCTCACCTCCATCTCTGATGCAGAGTTTATGCCGGGACCCGTACTGTCTGAGTTACCCCAGTGCGTCCCACCTAGGAGGCAGTAACTGCTCCACGTGTGTTCATGACCCGGCTAGCCTTAAGACTGGTTTCCCTCTGGTTTACCCCTCACACCACCTCCACTCTTTGCACTCTGGCTCTCTGTCATCTAGCACGACTCCCTCCCTTTCCCACCCCCTTTACACGTATGGCTTCATGGTCCCGAACGAGCCGCTGCCCCACGCCTGTAACTGGGTTTCTGTCAGTGGTCCCTGCGACAAGCGATTTGGTACATCAGAGGAACTGCTAGCCCATTTGCGTACGCACACATCCCTGCATGGAATGGTGGACAGTAAGCTGTTGTCAGCCTATCCTTCTTCAGTGTCATCCACAGCCTCGTGCCATCTCCATTTGCCCCCACCCAACAGTCCAGGTGCACTGCCCAGCTCATTTTCTCTCAGAGGCTCTCCTGGGTTGGGCCTGGCCCGCTACCACCCTTACAGCAAAACCCATCTGCCCGGAGCGCCAGGACTTCCAATGCCGGCACTTCCCTCCTCATCAGCCTATTACTCTCCCTATGCCCTCTACAGTCAGAGACTGGGATCAGCGTCGGCCCTGGGATATCAGTGACAAAATGCCACAGAGACACCAGCAAACTGCAGGCATCAGATAAGAACAGTCCTGAAGATGGATTCAGGAGACTGAAGTCATCACAAAGCAGGGCACCGTGCCCCTGGCCTCCAGTGATGCCACCTGTTCGCCTCAGGATGTGACTGCTACTCCACAAGCAGAGATCCTGCACCAGAAAGACTGTAGTGATTAAAAATAGCAGGAAGTCTAAAAGTGAAAACATGTAAGATGGTCAAAACAGTCTGGATTTTTTTATGTTGATGTTTTATTTTGAAAAATTCTCTCCCTGAAAACAAAGGACTATTTATTTTTCACTTGAGCGCTGGGTTTTTAACCCTATAGGGATTTTTTTTAGCTAATCAAGTAAACTATCTAAAGTATTGTAAGTAAGAAAATTTGATTTAAATATTCCACCATTATGCCTACCATATCATCCAAAAATTAAAAAAGGCTGAACCATGATGTAGATGGATCGTAAGGCTTTATTCTGGGAAGCTCGTTTTTTAATCTCTTTTCTTCTCTGCTGTTTTTTGTTCTTCTTTGACTCAGACTCTGGAGAAATGCATGCCCTTGAGAATTATCTTGAACAATGCTATTATTTCTATTTGTAAAAATGCAAAGATGTAATATTTTTTCAAGCTTACAAGGTATCAGCAAGTTTGGGTGACCTACACAAATGGTGCAAAGATTAACGAAAGAAAAACGATGAATAAAAACAATGATGGCTGTGCTATCCGACTAACAGGAAAAGGTCTTATTTTGTTAAATAAATGATACATGATTGCATTTTGACTTGTTTTTCCCTTCTTGAATACTATTTATAGCTCCATGAAGGAGTTTTTTGTTACCAGCCTTAGAGGACGCAGTAAATCATTCCAGACTGCAGCACTGCACTTATCTAAGACTATCTATCATTATGGCTCTTACAGCTGCGCTATATGTGGCTATGTGTAATATTTCATGGCTCATATCTCTTGACAAGGCTCTCCCAAAGAAGCCAACCTGGGTCACATTAGTCCTGTTAGCTAGTCTCCGAAGACTTTCATTCCTCCTCCTTCCATCACCCAGATTGCCTTTGTTGTTGCAAGTGCAGCTTTTAATTGCTGATTTTTGTTTGTGAGGGAGGGGAAGGGCCTCCTCAGCAAAGTGGATAGCTGTGCGGAGAGACCGCCGGGTCACTGGGACTCAATAATGACCTGAGGGAGGTGTCGACCCAAGATCTCTTCTCGCTCTGACGGATTGGCCTGTAACACAAAGGCCATGGCTGACAATGGGAGGCAGTTAATAGAGAAATATTCATCAAAGTGCTGACACGTCCCCCGAGGAGAGCCAACTCTCTTACACGGATCTCTTAGCTCATGCGAGGAGCCATTTTCTTCCACTTTATGTTGCATCCTCAGACAGAGCTAAGACACTGAAGGAGCTGGTCTGTCTTGCAGCAGCACCTCTACCTTTCGAGTGTTTTGGACCCAGATACCATCTCGTCTGGCTGACAGGGTGTATCTGGCGCAGAGTGCTAGGGCTCAAGTCTCCAAGGCGGCTATTGACCTGGACTCCCAGACTCCTCTGCTCTTGTGGTTCATTAGCACTCCAGACAGGGAAGAGGCGAGCACAGGTGTCACTTGACAGGACCATTAACTAAATGGATGACCCTCCCAAACCACATTCAGCCCCTGCCACACCAGCAAGGTCACAGCGCCCTGAGCACAGCTCTGGGTGGCTCTCTTGGACACTACACCCATTTTTCTTGTTAAAAGAAAAAAACGAAAGCCAGGCATGTTTTTTCCAGAACAGCACTTTCTTATTACCTCTTCTGTGACAAAGTTTTAAAAGTATTTTAAACAAAACAAGTTCCAGGGTATTCAACCTCATATATTTTTTCCAGTACATTTGTAATCTGCAGAAGTAGGGCATCAGAAATTTTAAATATTTTGCCGCCCCCTAAAGTTGAAGGATTGAACAGCAGGTGAAATAAGGGGCAAGTCTGAGGCGTTATCTTGCCCTAGGATGTAAAATGTGAGTGTTCACAAACTGTAGATAGAGAACTGGTTACATTGGCAGAGATGTGAAGATGAATCAAGCTGGAGGTCACACAGAGGGGAGAACTCTCAATCTTTCCTCGTAGGTGGAATCAATTCCACTGTTGCCAGTTTACACTCGTTCATCAAACCTGTCTGTTCTCTCTTTCCTGGCACTCATCAATCTCCTCCATCTATCCCCCCCAACACTCGCAGCTGAGTCAACACACACACACTCCATCTATGTTGCCTCTGTTTGTGCTTGCGTGTGTGTGTGTGTGTGTGTGCAGTCAGTCTGTATGCATGTGTGTGTGTGCATGTGTGTGTGTGCATGTGTGTGTGTGCAGTCAGTCTGTATCCTTCGTGCAGAGGATGGCACAGAGACAGGAGTTAGTGGTTCTGTGGTAACTCCAACAAAAGATTGTGACTTTATGAAGGAGCTTTGATTTAATTTAATGCATTCATTGAATATTTCATACTCTTCTAGTTTTATGTACAAAGCATAAAATTGCACTTATTTACACCCATATGAACAATGGTGACTGGTAAAGCAATCTAAAGAAATGTATTCCTTTACAGTGGGTATTGAGATTTAGTTGTTCGATTCAATTTCAATTCAGTTTATTTATATAGCACCAAATCACAACAAAGTTGTCTCAGGGCACTTTACAGGAACATTCACATAAAAGCCAATTAGTAAAGTTCTCTATCTATTGTTAAAAAGTGAAAAAATAAAACCAGCATCCATTGTCAAATTTATAAAAAAACAATAATGATAATAAACTTGCCTGTAAATGTAAAAGGGGTTGTAGACCTAACTGTACATTGATTTAACACGTATATATTTTTCTAAACAAACAAATGAACAAGTTGAAGCAGATTTTTTTCTTTTTTTAACAATGATGGTTTACCTTTTTTAATCAATGCATAAGAACTGAAGCCTCCTCATTACTACTACTACTACTACTACTACTACTAATAATAATAATAAATTTTATTTATATAGCACTTTCCAACAACGCCTTGCATTGACCAAAGTGCTTTACAAGATAAAACAATAAAAACAGGGCACAATAAATCAGTGCAAATTACTTTTAGTCAAAACTCTTTTGTTTCCAAGAATAAAGAAGTTTGGGTCTCTCTTTCTGTAGTTTTGGGAAAACGTGCAAAAATCAAGAACAATCCATGCAGCTTGATTGAGAATGGTGGATTATGACTTTTAGTCAAATAATAGCAAAGAAATTGGACAACAAAGAGATTTTTGACAAAATTATCAAAACTAAACAAACACAATATGTTTCAAAGATTGTGAAAATAATAAAAATGATTAAAAGTTCAAACAGCTCACAAAATAGTTTAGTTTTACATGACTGAAGTTGAATTTTAATGGCTTTTACGGTTTATACACAATCCCAATTTAGGTTTTATGATTTTTGAAAACGGGCAGCACGGTGGCGCAACTGGTAGAGCTGCTGCCTCTCAGCGAGCAGATCCCTGGTTCAAACCCCGGTCCAGGGGCCCTTCAGGGTGGAGTTTGCATGTTCTCTCCGTGCATGCGTGGGTTTTCTCCGGGTGCTCCGGTTTCCTCCCACAGACCAAAAACATGCATGTTAGACTGATTGGTAACTCTAAATTGTCTCTAGGTGTGAGTGAGAGAGTGAATGGTTGTTTGTCTTGTTTGTCTCTATGTGGCCCTGTGATGGACTTGCGACCCGTCCAGGGTGTACCCCGCCCCTCGCACAGTGATTGCTGGACATGGGCACCAGTGACCCCCGTGACCCAAAATGGAATAAACGGGTAAAGATAATGGATGGATGGATTTTTGAAAACTTTTTCAGGATGTTTATCTCGTGTGATGTCACACTAATATTTGAGATGACTAAACTTTTAGTTTTTTTTTACTTTTTTGCTGCAAAACACTTTTTTTCCACAAACTACACTTGCTATAGTCTCTATTTTATTATTTATTAATTTTAATGTGGGTCATTTTGTCATTTATGTTTTTCCACTCCTGCTCTATGAAATGTGTTCATAGATTACTCACTGACTTCCACTGTCTGAGCTCAGAATGTTCTCTTCAAACCAGAAGTGAAAGCACCTTCACAACTTGTCACATCTGAAATAAAACACTGTGAAGACACAAATATTGACTTGACCACGGCAGCTTCTGCCACCTGTTGTCCAGATTTATTAACACAATTTAAAGTTTCTGTCACGTGATTGTTGTCCCTGATGTGGAGCAAAGATGGGCAAATGGAAATACCCTTCATCCATCCATGATGATTAACTTGAAAAAAATATGAAGGAAAATGGACTGCACTTATATAGTACTTTTCTATCTTATCCAGACACTCAAAGCGCTTTACAGCACAATCTGTGCCTCATTTACTCATTCATACAGAACTCTACTAGATCTATACAAAGCTATTGAACAAATCATTCTAAAGAGACTAATCAGTGCTTTTGATCACATTCATACACTGATGGGACACACATCAGAGGCGATGAGGGGTTCAGTGTCTTGCCCATGGACACTTTGACATGTGACTGCTGGTGGATTCGCACCCCCAACTCTTGCATTGGAGGACGACTGCTCTAACCACTCAGCCACAGCCGTCCCATGACTTCCATTTTGGTGTGTGGCTGAATCTAGGCATAAGAAATGCTACTTTTGAAATTTGGGTAGCCACGTAAATATTCAAGACGGCCACAGCCATATACACATACCTGCACATACATCCATACATA
>NC_056505.1:33055320-33057340 GCF_014905685.2 Nematolebias whitei
ATATATACACAAATGTACCTCTATTGTTTGAGGAAACTATGCTTTCAAGTTTTTATGATTGGGGTGGCCAAAGATTAATATTTGGTGGCCAAGTCCACCTTTGTCCACTCCCTTGCTCTGCCATTGCGCCTGGTGGTGGATAAAATTTCTTCCACTGCTCACCAGGTTTTGCCACTCTGTGCTGCCTAGAACAAGATGTAAAGAAAACCTACCCCTGTTCTTCTCCACAGTGTAACTCCTACCCGCTTGAATATCTTGAACCAAAAATAAGATCTATTTGCGTTCCCTGTTCAGTTCCAGTCCAGAAAAACACTCATCTTAAAAACTACATTCACTTTTCGAATCCTTCAGTGACTGGGACATCAGCGTACTGCTTGGTTGTTCAGTTTTATCCACAGCCATTCCAGTCTTCACACATTGACTGTTTAAGGTCTAGTTTCTAACCTGTGTTTCTGTCTGTCTGCCTTAGTAGAAGTGCTGTCAGTCAGGGAGTGAAAGATTTGTGTAGTTACCATGGTAAACCTAAATGTTAAAGCTGGCATCAGCTTTACCATTTTTATCTATATACTTATACAGTTCACACATCAAAACTTTTATATTTTGTAGTGTTGTAGTACTCAAGAAGGGTCTTGGTCTTGAGACCAGTCTCAAGACCACTTTTTGATGGTCTCGGTCTCATCTTGGACTTGACCGCATTTGGTCTCTGTCTTGTCTCGGTTTCGGACATTGAGGACTCGGGATTTTATTTCAAGACCAGTCAAAACCACAACTGTGGAAATATCACTAAATTTCCAGAACATTGTCCAGTTTATTTGTCAACATCTTTGTTTTTATTGGATGTAAAATGTACTGATTCAAAGCCAAGCGATAACCTGCCTCATTGCTAAATACATGTTTTTGTTACCTCTGTCACTACGACCCTCTTTCACTCGCACGCATCACTCCCAGTGTTACGAGATTGGGCAGTTTACTGCCAAGTGGATGGTTTTCATTCTGCTTTTGTTGGGAACTCTGGGAAGATTTTTGTTGGATTGTTGCATTTTGCCACATATGGTTAAATTACCTTGGCTTGTACTGACGTGCGTTCTTGTTCAAACAGTAAATATACTGTAACAATATATTGACTGGGCAGATTTTTGTGTGATGTGGCGGTTTTTAACAGATTTTTGGGCTGAAAAACCTCGACCCTATCTGGTGAGAAGTGATTGTCTGGGCGCAGGAGAAGATGTCTGCCATATCATCAGTTATAAAATGTGGATATTTAAAGAAGAACAAAGAATATACGTGTAACTAATATCCATTTATATAACTTTTTTAGGTTTATATCTACTACTTTATTGAAACCACTGTGCAAGTATATGGTTATCCTTTGTCTTACGTTCAGACTTATGAAGAGTGTTTTGCCACTTCAGTTTTTTTAAGTCTTGGCATGTGATGAAACTGCTTCCAGTTTAACAGTTGTGTAATTTTATTGTTGAATCACATGAAGTTAGGCCACTGAATGTCCGATTTCTTTGTTTTTAGCTTTGAAAATTTATAAAAGCTGATATATTCATTCAAAAGCAAACTTAAAGTTGCAGTATGTAACTTTTATAAAGAATATTTTATAATAAAATTTTATATTTTGTTTATTTTATTTGAGGTCTTGGTCTCGACTTGATCTCGGACCCTAAAAATCTTGGGCTTGTCTCGGTACACTCTGGTCTTGGTCTTGACTTGGTCTCGGGTTAGGTGGTCTTGACTACAACACTAATATCAGCCGTGAGCACTTTGAGCTGCACACCGCAGGTGTTAGATCAATCTGGGTGTTTGGTAGCATTAGCTGTCCCCACACTTCCTGCAGGCCTGAAAGAAGCATGTAATCATGCAAAATCATGCACTAAATGGAAACCATGACACAAAGATGTCCATCCATCCATCCATTATCTTTTGCACGTTTCTTCCATTTTGGGTCACAGGGGTCACCAGTGCCCATGTCCAGCAACCACTGTGCGAGGGGCGGGGTATACCCTGGACGGGT
>NC_056505.1:33057440-33060356 GCF_014905685.2 Nematolebias whitei
TATATATATATATATATATATATATATATATCTGGTGTGTCTTCAATTTTGGGCAAAAGCTACTTTGACACCTTTCAAAACGTCTTTACAAAGTTTCTAGTTTGGGGGTTTTTTTTACATTGAAGTACAAAATATACAAATGTAGTTATTATTAAGGATTTAGAGTTTTCATGATTTTTGCCAACCTTTTATCTTTTCAATCTATTTTCTACAAATATTGTATGTGATGATTGACACCATTCTCATTTTTTTTTAAATCTCAAAAGAAGGATTAGCGTAAGACTGGGATGAATGAGAGCAACCAATCAGCACCATTTCAGTGGATGTACTGCAGCAGTATCTGTGATGGTGATGGAGGGGCCTAATACTCCCCACATCTGTGCGTCAGAGCAGAGACGGTGCAGAGAGTGCCACTGTGAGGTCCTGAGCAGTGGCTGACAGTGCCGGTGATTAATGACGACAGGGTGTGGAGCTGCTCTTCAATTAGACGCCTGCTCTGCCCCGCTCACCGTCACCGATGACAGATTGGACAGAGAGGGAGAGGAAGGCTGCAGTCTTTCTCTCTCTCTTTCTGTCTTCTGAACAAAACATTAACCACAACTCCATGACTACCACCTCTGTGTTTAACATCGGGACACAATACAGAGCTCTCGGCATCCAACAGTGACCGCAGTGTTAAAGCAACCCAGATGGCGTGAACACATCCCTCATCAGGGCCTGTCACACAATCTCTGCTTTATTTCTCCACATAAACCCTGAGATTGATTCTTTTACATGCCTGTTTCAACTCCTCCTTCACTCACGGCTGCAGGCGTGCTGAAATACTCACTTTGAAACAGAAATATTCACAACCGCACACAAAGAACTCCTGGTTGAGTGCTGGCTTAGGCAAGTTCCCCCCAAAATTACAGTATTTTTTGCTTGATCAGAGGAAGTGTTTGACAGTTAAACAGTTTGGAGAATACCCAGAGCTACAAAGGGGGAACAAATATTTACCTTAGCTACAGGAAGTGCACATGTTCAGTTCAGATGTCTGTAAGGCCAGGACTGTGCTTGTATTAGTTGTGTTGTGTTATTAGTTGAGTATCCTTCAGGGGAAACATCACAAACTGGTAACCAAGAACAGAAAGAACAGTGCGTCTCGAAATAAGAGTAGCTGTGGTCACATTGTGGTGATTGCCACAAGTATGGAGGACAACTGTATTCCAATTCCAATGGTTGTCAGTTTGGGTGTTTTCCTGTCACTAAAAGACTCAAATCGGGCGCCATTTAATGTGAAAATGGCCACCATCATGTACCTGAAAGAGGCCATGAAATTCTCCCAGAGCAATGATGTTTACTCTGTTGCAAAAAAAAAAAAAATAGAGTTTTAAACACAATAACTTGTTCATCAGGATATGCCATTAAATTAAATGTGTTACCAGGACACATTTCTTCCACCTGCAGTTTAATATTATAATTATACACATCTTATAATTTAAACTTTTACTTCTAACGAACAAATCTCTTATTGTTCTAAGTTTCCCAAACAGAGCACTTTGCTCTCAGACTGCAGGTTTACTTGTGGTTCCTAGAGTTTCAAAAAGTAGAACAGGTGGTGGAGCTATCAGAAGTTATCAGGCTCTTCTCTTGAGAACTGACTTCCAGTTTCTGTCCGTGAGGCTGACACTTTGTCAACTTTTGTCAACTTTGTCAACTCAGTGAGGACTGAACTAGGCAAAAGGGCCTTCTCCTACTCCGCTCCTGTTTCCTGGAATATCTTACAAAAAGATTTGAAGCTCTCGACCTTGACCTCTCTAAGTGGCTTTAAGAATCTGTTGGACTCCTGGCAGGGTCCAATGCTGACATGTTCCTGTTGTAAGTTTTCTACATTTGTCTTGGAATCTAGCTGGTTTTTTTTGTTTGTTTTGTTACCTTTTCCTTTTAGCCATCCTATTTGTTAAAAAAAAAAAAAAAAAAAAAAAAAAAAAAAACTGTAGTATGCTTTTTTTTAATAACTGTTTATTGTTGTTGCTGTTGTCCATTGTTGTCATCTTTCTTTGTTGAAATCAGGTCTCTCTTGTAAATGAGTCCTCGAGGCTCAATGGGATTTACCTGTATAAATAAAGGTTGATTTTAAGACTAGGTTTAAAACTTTGCTTGTTGATAAATCCTATAATTAGGGTTGGCTTGGGTTTCCTGAGCTATCCCTTAGTTTTGCTGCTATAGGCTTAGACTGCTGGAAAACATTGTAACCCCATTTCCTCACTCTGCTGTTGTCTTTACTTGCTCTACTCTCCATGTTTATTCATGTAATTATGGCCATCATTAACGTTATTTTTTTTACACCTGGACCAAGCCTTCTGTGTTTGTCTCTGTCTCATTCCTTTCCTCTCTAACCTCAGCGATCAAGGCAGATGGCTACCCATCCTGAGCCTGGTTCTGATGAATGTTTCTGACCCAGAAGAACGTACATCCTTCGATCCATTACCTTCCACTTGTTTTGAAGTTGGGTCTTGGGCAGCAGCTTGAGCAGAGAGGCCTTGACATCTCTTTCCACAGCCACCTCTTCCAGCTCTTCTGGGAGGATTCCAAGGCGTTTCCAGGCCAACTGAGAGAAATAATCTCTCCAGCATGTCCTGGGTCTTACCCGGGGTCTCCTCCATGCTGGACATCCCCAAAGCACCTCCCTACCCTGGGAGTATCCTTACCAGATGTTCTAACCACCTCAACTAACTCCTCTCGATGTGGAGGAGAAGCGGTTCTACTCTGAGTCTGTCCTGGATAATCTAAAAAAGTTAAATCTGGTCCTCTGGACATTCAAAAAAACAAAACAAAGCAAATCAACAAAAAATGTAGAAACGTTTCGTCTCTCATCCGAGAGACTTCCGAGAGACGAAACGTTTCTACATTTTTTGTTGATTTGCTTTGTTTTGT
>NC_056505.1:33060456-33060770 GCF_014905685.2 Nematolebias whitei
AAACAAAGCAAATCAACAAAAAATGTAGAAACGTTTCGTCTCTCGGAAGTCTCTCGGATGAGAGACGAAACGTTTCTACATTTTTTGTTGATTTGCTTTGTTTTGTTTTTTTGAATGTCCAGAGGACCAGATTTAACTTTTTTAGATTTTTCTACCTGGATTATTGAGCATGCATCAGGATGTCCTGGATAATCAAACTTTTCACTCTCTCTCTAAGGGAGAGTCCAGCTACCCTGCAGAGGAAACTCCTTCAACCACCTGTATCTGTGATCTCATTTTTTCGGTCACTCCCCAGAGTTTGTGACCTTATGTGA
>NC_056505.1:33060870-33064534 GCF_014905685.2 Nematolebias whitei
ATATATATATATATATATATATATATATGTATGTATGTATATATAAAGAGAGAGAGAGAGATTTATCCATCTATTATATTTGCATAATTTGGGCTTCCAGCTCCTGAAACCCACAAAAACAGGATTTCAAAAAAATTAGAATACTGTGGAGAAATCAGCCCAAATTTTGCAGAGCATGAATGTTTTAAACTGAATGTGACACTAATCATCTACTAAACTCAAAGCACCTGCACAGGTTTCCCCAGGTGTCATTAAATTGCTTCAGTTTGGTTCAATTGTCTCAGTACAGTTCAATATGTGGAAGACTGCAGACATAACAACTGGCCAGAAGACCATCATTGATACCCTCCATAGGATAGGTGAGCCACAAAAGTTCATAGCTAAGGAGGCTGGCTGTTCACAGAGTGCTGTGTCCAAGCATATCAATGGAAAGTCTAGAGAAGGTTAAAATGTGGCAGGAGAAGATGCACCAGCAAAAGAGATGACCATGGGCTTCAGCGGATTATCAAACGGAGAAGATTACAGAATCTGGCAGAGATCCAGAAAGAGTGGAATGAGGCGAGAGTCACAGCTTCAAAAACCACCACATTCAGATAAATCCGGGAGATGGGCTACAACTGTTGGGTTCCTCGGTCCTCTTTACCGATGAAAGTAAAGTGTGGCTTTAATTTGGAAATCAAGGTCCAAGCGTTTGGAGGAAGAAGGGTGAGGAACAGAACCCATACTGCTTGAGGTCCAGTGTGAAATATCCACAGTCAGTCGTGATTTGGTGTGCAATGTCCAGGGCAGGTGTTAATAATAATAATAATAATAATAATAATAATAATAATAATAATAATAATAATAATAATAATAATAATAATGAATTTAATTTGTAATGCGCTTTTCATTAGCAAAAATCTCATTAAAGTGCTACAAAGTGCAATTAAAATCAGTGATACAATCATGTGAAGGCAGAATAGGCTTGCTTAAAAAGAAAAGTCTTTAAGCCTTTTGTAAAGTCAGTCAATGATTGTGGAGCTCTCAGATATTCAGGGAGGGAGTTCCAGAGGGTGGGGGGGGGGGGGGGGCAGCCACACAGAATGCCCGATCTCCCATGGTCCTTAATTTAGCTTGTGGAAGGTGGAGGAGATGACTGTTCTGTGATTGTAGGGACCGGGTGGATGAAACAAGAAGGTCCTTCAGATAATCTGGTGAAGTTCAGTTTAAACACTGATGGTGATGAGAGCAATTTCATACTGAAGTCTGTAGGTGACAGGAAGCCAGTGGAGGTTATGGAGAATGGGTGTAATATGTTCAAATTTACGAGTTCTCAATAAAATCCTGGCTGCACTGTTTTGAATATATTGAAGCTTCTGAAGGTTTTTGCCAGAGATTCCAGTAAACAGGGAGTTGCAGTAGTTGAGCCTGGAGGAGACAAAGGCATGGACGAGTTTCTCTGCATCAGCAAAAGTGAGAGATGGGAGAAGTTTGGAGATATTTCAGAGATTGAAGAAACAGGTTTTAAACAGATGTTTAATGTGATTTTCAAATGTAAGATGAGAGTCCATTCTTACTCCAAGATTTGTAACAGATGTGGAGAGGGGAATGTCTGGTGTTGGTAAACTCTGCTTTTTTAAATCCAAGGTCACTGCAACAGTCTACCAGAATGTTTTAGAGGACTTCATGATTCCTTCTGCTGACGATCTGTATGGAGATGCAGATTTCATCTTCCAGCAGGACATGGCCCCTGCCCATGCAGCCAGAAGCACCAAAACCTGGTTTGATGCCCATGTCACAGTTCTTGACTGGCCAGCCAACTCGCTGGACCTAAACCCCATTGAGAATCTATGAGGTATTCTCAAGAGGAACATGAGGGGCACCAGACTCAACAACAAAGAAGAGCTGACAGCATCAAGGAAATCTGGGCTTCCATAACTCCCAGTCAATGTCACAGGCTGTTTGCCTCAATGCCACGTCACATCGAGGCAGAGATTAATGCAAAGGGATTCTCAACCAAGTATTGAAGATTGACATATTATTTTGAAAGTACCATATTTTGATTGATTTGTTGTGATCCTAATTTATTTCTTTTTTTCTCCTGCAAAAACTGAGAAGTAGTGTGGGCTGATGTCTTCACAGTATTCTAATATTTTAAAATCCTGTTTTTGTGAGTTTCATGAGCTGGAAGTCCAAATTATGTAAAAATAAACAAATAAATACTTGACATCGTTTAAATTGTGGGCCCTGAATCTATCATCTATTAAAGATTAACTTTTTGAATGGAATTATGTAAGTTAAACAACATTTCCATGATATTCTTATTTTTGTGGAAAGGGTCTGTATATTTGTGTGTGTGTGTGTGTGTGTGTGTGTGTGTGTGCGTGCGTGCGTGTGTGCGTGCGTGTGTGTGCGTGTTGACACATTGATGGTCTGACTCTCCCCATTAGTCATAAGCTTCACTGTCCTGCAGATCATTGGAAACCTGAACTTCATTTGTAATAATATCTCTCAGCATAAATAGATGGGCAAGAACTGGTTTATAATTTCACTTCCAGTAATATTTGTAATTATTTTTGATAGTTCACATCAACAGTTCTGTTTTAATTCAGCATGACTTTTGACTTTGAGCTCACACTTGTATCTGTAGATGTGGTTTGATGAAGATGTGGTTTGATGAAGAATGTTAGGGGAAAAAAGTCACAGTAATCTTGTGTATTTTCCTTTTATTTTCTAAGAAGTCTTTTAGAAGATGGGAGAACCCTCCTGTGCATCTACAGTTTCTCCACATTCTTCTGTAACAGCAAAATACCCACATGAGTATGAATAAGCTTGGGGCTAAAAACTTGGGGAAGAAATACAAGGGGAGGGAGAACCAGAGAGAGGGTGGGAAGGGAAACTGAGCTGATTATCCAAATACAGTCATTAAAGGGGAAATGTGTTTTTCAAGCTGTCAAGATGATTAATGGGTGAGAGCAAATCCTCACAAATGCTCTTGTTTAGTCTAACTGGCAGACATGATCCTGCCCATTGATTTATGGCAGGCCTGCTGTGTAAGACCGTAGTGAGGTTAGAGGGTGGAAGTCAGCCTGGGCTTGTGTGTGCACGTGTGTGTGCAGTTGTGTGTGCACGTGTGTGTGCACTTGTGTGCGCATGTGTGTTCTGTCTGAAATGGAGGGAAAAGGTGGCCCTTTGCTCACATGATCAGAGGAGAAGATCAGAGCACAGACGGGAGCTTGGAGAAAATTCACCTCTTCAGTTTTGACCCTCTGTTCTGACAAATCAGCAGCACAACCCAGAGACTGGTACGGCCTCGTCCATTTCTCTCACAGCTTCAAGATCAACAGCAAACATCAAAGTTACATCCAGAACAAATCAAACAGAGCTGCTTTAGTTGTCATGTTTCTCAACATGCCCCCTCTCTGCAGAGATGAGACTAGAACAGAGGGTAATACTTCCTCAAAATTCAAAATAGATTTACATAATCAATATGGCATACATTTTCTTTGTCCTAAATATGAATGTCCACTAATCGGCCTGAGTTTAGAGTAAAGACTTAAAAGAAATGGTCAGGTTTTTTTCAGAGGTGGTTGATTTACTGTTAAAGAAAAATTATTGACCAACAAAGAAACCCACAAGTATGGCAAGCCCTTTTAACATAAAATCGGATTCACAACGCTTACAT
>NC_056505.1:33064634-33065516 GCF_014905685.2 Nematolebias whitei
CGATTTTATGTTAAAAGGGCTTGCCATACCATTGTGCACAGTGTTTGTGGCTGAACAGTTCATTTCTTTTCAGGGTATTGCTAAATCCTCTGAACTCATTTTGTATGTATGTTTACATATTTAAAAAATTATTTTACCAACATATTTTTCATGTCACTCCAGTTTCCTCCCACTGACCAAAAACATGCCTGTTAGGCTGATTGGGAACTCTAAATTGTCCCTAGGTGTGAATGAGAGACTGTATGGTTGTGTGTCTCGTTTGTCTCTATGTGGCCCTGTGATGAACTTGCGACCTGTCCAGGGTGTACCCCACCCCTCACACTGTGATTGCTGGACATGGGCACCAGCGACCCCCGTGACCCAAAATGGAATAAGCGGGTAAAGATAATGGATGGATGGATTTTTCATGTCCTGCATCGACCTAAATTTACCAACGCTGATATCTAACATTTTTGGGAGCTTTTTTTTACACTACACAACAACAGCTGAGGTATTGGAATAATTTAGAACAAAGGAAATATACGGTAATAATTAACATTTGCAATACATTTTTGGTAGATCTCTTTAAGGTGGTGGAAATTAAGTCTGGGTAGTAGAAATTCTACACTGCAAATATAACATGAATGTCATTAATTGTTTTTTAAAATAAAATGAATGCAGGAGTGCCTCAAAATGCTTTAACATGGTGGTCATGAGCCTATATTGTTATCAGCTACATTAGCTTCTCTGACCTGTATTCTTTTGATTTGTGTGAAGACAATTTGGTAATAGACATTTGGCCTCAGAGATGGGTGTTGAAGCTGTTCTGACACACACTGTGTGTGGAAGTGGATGCATGGATGGATGGATGGATGGATGGATGGATGGATGGATGGATGGATG
>NC_056505.1:33065526-33071492 GCF_014905685.2 Nematolebias whitei
TGGATGGATGGATGGATGGATGGATGGATGGATGGATGGATGGATGGTTAGACAAAGAGTACCTTTGGTCAGAGCTGATTGACCAAGAAGGCAAGAAGCTTTAGAAGTGAGGTCTTCCACAAAACCTCTCTCAGAGCTAAAGACAAGAAAACAGACAGATCCAATGATTCAGTCCGTTTAATGAAGCCCCAAATTCAAATTTGTAACTACAGGGTTACAGAAAGGAATAAACTTCTTGTGTACATTTCTTTTCCTTTGAAAATATATTTTTATTGTGTAAAACAATTATTTCAACACGTTTTCAATCTGGAATTTTCTTTAAACATTTTTTTCCTCTCATGAAGTGACAAAAGCTGATTAGATTTTTGCAGCTCTGGAATTTGTTCACAAAATTCAACAAGCTCCACATTTTAAATGTTATTAAACAAATTCTGGTTATAAAACAGACGTATACATGGAAAATGATGGGGACAGAACTAGGCAAAAGGGTCTTCTCCAACTCTTCTCCTGCTTCCTGGAATATCTTGCAAAAAGATGTCAAGCTCTCGACCTTGACATCTCTAAGTAGTTTTAAACATCTGCTAAGTTCCTGGCAAAAACCAATGTAGACATGTTCCTGTTTTTAGTTTTCTACATTACCTCACAACATAGCTGTTTTTTTGTTTTTTTTCATTTTTTAATACCATTTTCTTTTACTTGTTATTCTCAATTTGTTTGCTTCCTTTTATGATTGTCTACTGTTGTTTTTGTTGCCTACTGTTGTCATCACTCAGTTAAAATCAGTCTCTCTAGTAAATGAGTCCCCGAGGCTCAATGGGACTAACCTGTATAAATAAAGGTTGAAAGAGTGAATGATTACAAACACTGTAAAATGACGTTTTGTGTCAGTATTTAGGACTTATGCAGTCTCATCTGTTACCACATAAAAATAACAGTGCTGTGGTTGAGATTTTCTCTGGATCAAAAGAGGCAACAGAAAGGTGCAGCACAAAATCACTAAACACTGCTGACCAAGCAACAAATGTGACACATTTGAATGAGAATGTCCTGGATTGAGCAAGTCACAATGATGAGACACATAATGGCAGACAGGTTATCTACTGTGAAACTCTGGACCATGTTAGTTGTTTCTGGATGTTGTTGAATATGGACAAACACTTTGTGTCACGACTCAGCTGGAAATGTAACGAGAGACATCCTGATGCATGCGCAATAATCCAGACATATACATCTAAAAATGTTAAGTCAGGTCCTCTGGATGGATTCTAAAGATTAGAATCTATCCAGAGGACCTGACTTAACCTTGTTAGAGTAACTAAAGACAGTCTGGTTGTGTTACTTGTTTTAATCAGTTTTGGGTTCTCAGTAAATGTGACTCATTCTTCAGTTAGTTACTAGACTATTCTGGCCAGTAAATTTAGATTTTCAGTTTTTAGGTAATTTAATGTGTTTCTGTTTTCCTTGCAGATGTTTTAACAAGAAGGGGACATCATTATTTCCCCGGTAAAAAGGTCAAGAAATATGTTAAATCCATTTATACAAGAAATTGGTTGATAAACTCTGCTCAGTTCAAACGTTGTTTTCTGTGCAAAAGTTATGAAGTTTATTAAATGTCACACTGGATAGGTTTTTCAACTTTCACATTCGGGCCAACTTGGCAAAATAGTAAATTTTCATTTAAACTTTATTTATACAGGTTAATCATATTGAGCCTCGAGGACTCATTTACAGGAGATACCTGATTTTAACAAAGAATGATGACAACAGTAGACAATGTAAAGACGCTCTTATCTGCTGTGCTGTATTGCTCAATGTATCTTGTATGTATATCTTGTATTGTACTGTATCTTGTCCTTTATCTACTTTGTATATCTGCTTGGCTTTTGGTATCAACAAGTACAGATTGAACTAAGTCAAAGAATGTATTTGAGTTTGTTGTGTACGTGACATGAACTAACAGGGAGCTGCTGGTGTGTGTCCCACCTGATGACAAGATCACCAGTAAACTGGAATGGCAGAAGAAAATAATTAAACAACTCCATAAAAGGACTTCCAGGAAATGAAGACATCATTTGAACTAGTTTAGACAAAGAACTGTAAGAATGTTGTGACATGTCTCTGGGTGGAGCTTTTGTGTTTAAATGCAGAAGAAGCTGAAGCTCCGGTCAGTCGCATCTTGGGTTTCTGCTGTATCTCTGTTGGTCTGGGGTAAAAGCGTCTCCTTTCGGTTGAAAGCTTTAATAAATGTTGGTAATACTTTTTAACGTGAATCTCTCTGACTGATTATTGTGTCTTTTCTCCATGTATCTCCGAACCAATGAGAGGAACAGGTGAATAGGCTGAAAAGTCTGAGTTGTTGTGTTGATTTTCCTTGACAATTTTGGTACTGAAAACCCGGGATACTGGAGAAGGACGATTGATAACTCGAGAATTGGACACAAATACGGGTCGTTCAGTGCAGTTCCACAGGCCAGCAAACAGGTAAGAGGAACTTTCTTTATCCTCTCTGTGGCGCTGCACTGAGTGATTGTGTTGTAAAATATTTTTGTCAGTAGAGATTGAGTGTAAAAGTTTTTCTTTTAAGTAATATATCGGTTGTAAGCTTGTGCAAGGATTAGAAAATACAAGTTGTGATTAAAAGAGGCAGGTCGGGGACCTAGCCTAGGGGTCTGGGACCCCTGTGTGAATCAACGAAGTCTGGGACTCCTGTCAGTCGGGAGTGGCGCCCCAAACTTCTTCCCGGACACTGGGGAAGGTAGCCAGGTTGGATTGAGTTTTCCTGTAGAACGTGACTGCCCACAAATAAGAACAAGAGTTGACCACAAATGTTCGAGAACTGTCAGAGAAGAAACTTAAATGGTGATGACAGGTTCCGATGATTATTGAAGAAAAGTGTATTTTTTAGATGAACTGTCAGATAAAATTAAATGGTGATGACAGGTTCTGATGTCTAATAAAGTTCAATCTGGTCCTCTGGACATTCAAAAAAACAAAACAAAGCAAAACAACAACAAACTGTAGAAATGTTTCGTCTTTCATCCGAAAGACTTCCTCAGTCTGAGGAGCTGTATTCAGCTCAGTCTTATAAATAGCACCTTCTCAGAGTGGATCAACCAGTTTTGCTGCTGACAACCAAAACCAGCTGCTCACATAATCAAGAAGGACCATCAGCCTAACAATGGATCAGTAGCACACTGATGGCTGTTTACTATTCACAGAGGGCTGAGTGATACTAGCAATAACAGCATTGTAAGAGGGGGACAATTGAACACGTAGGCCTCCACCCCTGTTTAATGATGGACGATTTCTTTTCACAAAGATGGCCTCCTTTACTCCTCTCTCAAACCATCGTTCCTCTCTATCCAGGATGTGAACATCTTCATCCCTGAAAGAGTGACCGCTGGCCTGGAGATGAGTGTAGACCGCAGAGTCCTGGCCTGATGTTGTTGCTCTTCTGTGCTGGGCCATCCTTTTGGCCAGTGGTTGTTTAGTTTCCCCGATGTAAGACTGATCACAGCCCTGACACTGAACAACATACACAACATTACTCTGTTTGTGTCGAGGGACTGGATCTTTGGGATGAACCAGTCTTTGCCGTAATGTATTTTGGGGATTAAAAGCCACTGGGACGTTGTTGTTAGAAAATAAACGTCACAGTTTCTCTGATACTCCCTCAACATATGGAATGACCACTGATCTGGGTTTGGGTTCCTCCTTTTCACCTGATGTCTGACTGGAGTCCTGTTTGGGTTTCTTCTCTGCTTTCAGGAAGGCCCAGTGGTAATCCACATGTCCAGATGACCTGACTGAAAAATGGTGGATTGTATACCTGGATTATTGAGCATGGACTTTGTTGTTTTCAACCAGTTTGACAAGACTGTTAACGAGGAAGAGGGCCGGCAATGGAGGAGGGGACGTACCAAAGAGACCATCTTATCACAAGCAGAACTGGTTTGTTCCACTTTGGAGTAAGCTGTTGGGGGAAGAATCAATTTTGTTGTGTGTTTCCTTGACTCATGAAGCCTTCCAGACCCAAGGCGAAATGTTTCAGCACAAAAAAAGAAACTGTTCGGAATACCTGACTGAAAAATGTTGGATTGTATACCTGGATTATTGAGCATGGACATTATTATAATTAGACATTTTCTTGTGTTTTTGTGACAGATGTGTAATTACAGGAGTTAAAATTTGACACTTAGCCCCCATCATTGATCCATGGTGAAAATAATTTTTAAAGACATTATTACTCAGAACCCTAAAACAGTGAAATTTGTAGTGGAGGGCAAATCCAGATGCATTAACAAGGTTCAGCAACTCCAAATAGTCAGAGGTCTGAAAATGATGAGGATGGTGCAGAAAATTTTCAGACCAGACAGCATTATAGATCAAATGGATCAACGAACTCAGCATGATGATCTAACTGCACTTTGAATTGGAGTTTCAGCACCCAGATGCAGACAAACCACTCCTGCTGTTCTCATGTTGAACAGATGCTGGGTCCAGAACATTCAGGCAGAAACAGGTAATCCACATCAAGGAACAGAATGAGCTCCCAGAAAATTTACTCGTTCTGGAAGGCATGATCCTGGCTCGGTTTGGATCAACAGAGATCTGATTCCGATGGTAGAAAAAAACCTGTCGGGTAAAGCCCTCCGTGGGTTAAATGTCTGACCAAACCAAGCTTAATAAAGTGAACGGACGATAACAACAGCGTAATCTGGAACAGACCCTTCAGCTGATCAGCTCCGAAGCGGTGGTCCCATACTGATTCAAAATCCAGGTGAGTGCAGATGGAAAATCAGCAGAACTCCGATGCAGATGCCGGTCTTCCTTTGAGCAGCTCCTCCTCGACGCTTCCCAGCAAGAGAGGCTTTCTCCAGGTGAGCAGTGGTCAGACTGACCGTAGAGGCTGGAGCTGTCCTTGGCTTGGTTCTGTTCTGGTTTGCTTCCATCAGGCTCCTCCGCAGTCAACAGCAAACCTCACAGGGGGGACCGATCCTTAGATGAGAAGTATCTGGCTGCCCGCTGAGGCTGAGACTGGCTTGGTTCTGGACTGGCTCGGGTCAACTTACCCCACGGCCGACAGCAGACACCCACGAGGAGAGCTGGTTCAACAGAAAGCCAGCAAGAAAATTACACACAACGATCCCAATTGGAACCGAGCAGAACCACAGAGGTCTGGATGGAAAGTCCAGTTGGAATCTGGACAAAAAATGCTGGATCTTCGGGCAATGTCTCCCCCACCCTAGAGGCCACCTGGCCGGCAGGCTGCGCTAGGAGTGACCGATGGGCTAGAAGCCAACAAGGCCCTGAGTCGAAAAATTTCCGGACAGTTCCGTTTTGCTCTCTGAGTCCACTGAACACTGAAGTCAGTTGGAAGATGGACCAATCTTTTAGTCTGGTTCAAAAACGGGTCAGCTTAATGTTGTAGGACTGCAGAGAAGCCGGGGAGCTGCCATCCTGCTGCTGGAATAAACTGTTCTTTATATTTCTACAAAGTAGCTAAACAGTTTATTACATGTACGGCCTTTATCCATCCACACACATTTCGACAGGAGAACACTGGGGAACTGAAATGATCTAACAATACTTTGAACAAAGTTGGTCTTCATTTCAAGATCTCTAAAAGTCATCTTTTTGCACAGAGATCCTTTAGTTTCATAATTCATGCTAGACCTTAAACGTATAATTTCAGAACCTCAAGAAAAGAAAATTATGCACTATCTTGTGTGATATTGCACATTCTGTAAGTGTGATGTAAATGATTGTCACCATTTAAATAATTTTTTTTGCTCAGTATTTGTAAAATTCACAGAGTTATAGATATGTATGTATAGGCTAAGGCTAATTAGCTGTGGTGACCATTTTCAATGGGGTTGAATCCAAAAGGTAATCATGTGTAGATTTGTATCCATAGAAACAAACAAACATACATACATACATACATACATACATACATACATACA
>NC_056505.1:33071592-33079726 GCF_014905685.2 Nematolebias whitei
TGAGATACTTTGCAGAAAGACACACAAACACACATACCCCCCCCCCCCCACACACACACACACACACACACACAAAAGATGTGTATCCATTGTTGAAGCATTGGATGCTAAGGATTATTGTGTTGCACTTTATTTAGACCTATCTAAAGCTTTTGACACTGTGGATCATGACATCTTATACTCACACTATTGCTTGGTTCTCTAATTATCTCTCAGATCGGAGGCAGTGTGTTCAATATAATGGTACTTCTTCCAGATATCTAACTGTTAACAATGGTGTACCACAAGGTTCAGTCTTAGGACCAACCCTCTTCACAATTTACTTTATATAAGTAATGTAGGTCAGATCATTCCTAATGCATCTTTACATTTCTATGCCAACGACAGCAGTTTATTGTCAAGAACAGTTGCTAAGGTTTTCCAGCTTTTACAGTCTGCATTTGACATCATCCAGTCAGATTTGTTTCATCTCAAGCTTGTGCTAAATGCTGATAAAACCAAACGGATGTTGTTTTCAAAACAGCCGGTCAAAGCAGATGACCGCTTGTCCTGAGCTTGGTTCTGCTGGAGGTTTCTTCCTTTTAAAAGGGAGTTTTTCCTTTCCACTGGTACCACTGTGCTTGCTCAGGATGGAAGACTGCAACGAAGCCAAGATTCAACTTGTCTGCTGGATTCCTTAGATAGAGAACTTTACTAATTGGCTTTTTTATGTATGTGAATGTTCCTGTAAAGTGTCCTGAGACAACTTTGATGTGATTCGGCGTTATTTAAATAAACTGAATTGAAAAAACTGAATTGAAGTCTGTACCAGCAGTTCTTCCTTCTATTTTATCTTTGAATGGTGTTCCTATTGAGTTTGTCAATTCTTATAAATACTTGGGTATCTTGGTCGATTCGCATCTCTCTTTTAAGCCCCATGTCGAAAACTTGGTAAAGAAACTTAAAGTAAAACTGGGTTGTTGTTTTTTTTAAATAGATCCTGCCTAAGTCTGAACACTAGGTAACACATTGTAACTGTGACTTTCTTTCTCTCAATTGACTAGGGTGACATTATTTACATGAACGTTCCTGCATGCACCTTGCAGATGTTGGACAATGTCTATCATGGTGCACTAAGATTCATAACTGGCTGTAACTACAGTACCCATCACTGCACCTTGTATTCACTGGTTAACTGGTCATCAATAACTTCACACATACTCTCTCACTGGTACATTTTCATCTTTAAATCACTCCTTGGTCTGTTGCCTTCATACATCTCCTCCTACATGTCACTTTGTCAGTGCAGCTATCGTGCGCTCTCAGGACATTATTACCTGCAGTATTCCCTCAGTTCAGACTGAACTAGGCAAAAGGACCTTCTCTTACTCTGTCCCTGTAACCTGTAACACCTTGCAAAAAGATCTGAAGTTGTCAACTTTTGACCTCTCTAAGGGATTTTAAACAACTGTTAAGTTCATGGCAAAAACCAATGCAGACATGTTCCAGTTTTTAGTATTTTACATTGCGTATATATCGTGGCTATTGTCTGCTAAAGTTCTAAAAAAAACCTTCATTAAGCTTGAGTGTTATATTATTCATTTTTAATAAAGTAGTACAACAACACCAGGTTTCTATTTAAAACAGTACCTAGACTAATGAAATGTCTTATCTCTATTGAGCCATGCTTCCATAAAACTCTGTTTAGCATAGTGTTAGTGTAGTAGCCTTTGTAAGATTCTTTATTATTAAAAATACTTTAGTCAGAGATCAAATTCTCACATTCCTTTTTGTTATTGCCACTGATTATCAAATGAAACAGGTTTAGAAGTGTCACTAGAACCTATTTTGTGTTTGAATGGTTTCAGGTTTTAAGAAGCCTGATCTTGATTGAAGAGCTCTGGCCTCTTATTGATCTGTATCCAATTTCCCATTTATCTAAAACAAAACTTGAAAAAATAAGTGCAAACATCTGGACAGAAAAAAAATGTTTTAGGAGTTTCAGTCAGGGTTTAAAGCTCATCATAGCACATAAACAGCACAGGTGAAAGTTACTAATGATATTCTCATGGCCTCAGATAATGGACTTGTTCTGCATTGGTCCTGTTAGACCTTAGTGCTGCATTTGATACAGTCGATCACAATACTTTAGAGATTTTAACAAGATATTGGGATTACAGTAATGGCGCTAAAATGGTTTAAATCATATTTATCTGATATATTCCTATGTTTTTATGCTAATTATTAATCTTTTTTATACACCAGAGTTAGTCATGGAGTTCCACAGGGTTCAATGCTTGGACCAGCAATCAACTTTACACATGCTTTCATTAGGTAAATTATTAGACAGCATTGGATAAATTTTCATAGTTATGCTGATGGCACTGTTATATTTATCTAGTAAACCTGATGAATCCAGTCAGTTAGTCGGATTACGTCATAGGGACAAAAATCAGTGTGACTTAATTTTCTGTTTAAACTCAAGACAAACAGAGATTGTGGTTACAGGACCCAAGCAAGTCCTTAGGAACTAACTTTGCGACTGTTTACATCTTTTGTATGACATTCATTTGGCTTCCACTTCTAATGTAAAGAAACTTGGTGTCAAAATTCTTGGGTTTTGTCCTCTTTTCTCCTTTAATCACTTTATTTTCATGTTGAACTCTGGAGACTAGTGATTGGGTGGTTCTGGTTGGACCAGCACCGATTGCTGTGAAAATCATCAGATTTCACCTGACCATACTTAAGGCTGAGTCGAACCACAGTTTATCATTGGTCCAATGAATGTTACATGATGACAATTAACACCTCAGCCACTTCCTAGATTGATTTCTAGAGATTGTTTCTAAGAGCTATGCCTGCAGACCCCTCTCTGCGTTTTCTGAGTTCCTCTGTAAGCTATCTGTCCATCCATCAGAGAAGCCTCCAAGGCATTCCCAAGCATGTCATTGGTCTTGTCCACGGTCACCTCGCAGTTGAACATGCCCAGAAAACCTCCCAAGGGAGATATCAGTGGGGGCATCCTTACCAGATGTCTGAAGCACCTCAACAGGTTGACTCAATGTGGAGGAGCAGCAGCGCTACATTGAGTTTCTACTGAATAACTGAACGTCTCCCCACATCCCTCAAGGGAGTAGCCAACTTCCCTGCGGGGAAAACTAATTTTGACAGATTACATCCACAATCTTATTGCTTTAGTCTCAAATTTGCTTTAGTCAAAATTTTTATGAATCACTCCGAGTCTTCTCAACCGTACATACTTCTTAAGTGAAAATAAGAGAAGTCAACTCAGTCTGCAACCCACTGAATGCCCTCTTTGCTCTTAGATTGCAGGTTTACTTGCGGTTCCTAGAGTTTCCAAAATTAGAATGAAAGGCAGAGCTTTCAGTTATCAAGTTTCTTACTAGAGGAACTACAGTAACTTCCAGTTTCTGTCCATGAGGCTGATCACATTTCTTAACTCTGCTGCTGTCTTTATTTGTTCTACTCTGCATGTTTGTAATTATGTCTCTTGTTAATTTGTGTTTTCTTTGTTCAAACTGCATTCTTTACAACTAAAACTTCACTGAAAGTCATCACATTTGAGACTTAAGCAAGTTCAGCTCCTTTGCAGACTGAAGGGAATTCCTTAAATTTTGCATTTGATTGATATATGAATAAAATTCAAGATGAAAACATGGAGTATGTAGTGAGTCACGTGAGGTACGTGTCACTTGTTGTATGACAAATATATGAATTATATATGCATACAATATTCACGAGTTCTTCATTTTTCTGACTGTAAATGCCGTGCATTGAATTTAACAGAAATGTGAACGAGAGACGTTATTTATCTTTGACCCATCAAATGAATGGAATCATTTATTTTCAAAATCAAAGTTTAACATCAAACATTTACATTAATTTGGCAAAATATGAAAATAATAACAGACAGTTTCACAGAAAATGAACTTCAAATCACTCGGCGGTGATTTGAGGACTTTGCTTAAGATATTTCTAAAATATCTGTACTGATTTATGAGAGAGAGGTGAGTTTTAGAGTGAAAGGAGATTATCTTACAGAGAACTGTGTGAGGGAAGTTTAATCTGTTTAACCAGAAATTGCACGCTTCGTCAGATCCTCAGCCCGTCCACGGTACACTTGAGTCGAAGAGGAAATCTTTACCTGGTTTGACGATAGATCAGCTCAGTAAGAGTCCTTCAGACTGTTTCAGCGCCTCCGTTCAGAACAGCTAGAAATCCTCGGAGAGTCGTGCGTGGTTAGTTCAAAACAGAATTATAATCCCAAAACGTCTCTGGATTTCATAACTCCAAACTCTTCATAACTCTAGTTCTCTTCGGAACTCCTTCAGAACTTTTCCATTCTCCATGGAATCTTCTGCACTCTCTATCAGCTCATTCTGTTGGACTATCGGACCTGTTGTCAGCTCTCATTCCAACATCTCTCAGAACCCTCATTCTCTTGGAATTCTGAAAATCTCTATTCTCTTGGACTCTATTCTCTCTTCTCTAACATGAACTGAGAAGTTGCCACATTTATTTGGGTCGACTTCCTGTTCAATTTAGAGCTTTCTGATTCGTGGAAGGACCAGAAAGAGGTGTGTTTTTGACGTAAGGTGTTTATCAACAGTCGAGGTCAGAGAATGAAACTTGTTTAACATACAGAAAAGATTATTGCAGAAGCAGCAGACTTTCTGGAGTCTACTCTTGGTAATCTTCTGAAAAAGTTTAAACATGACATTTCTTCTTCAGTAAACATTTTAGTTGACCGAAGACCAACCTTTCACATACTTACGACAGCTTGCTCATTTCAGACAGAAAATCAAGAAAGGCATATTCAGGTGATTTCTTCTCTGAATGAGGAACAAAAATCATTACTTACTGTTTATGTAAAATAAAAATTAGTAGTTCTTTTCAACCTGTAAAGCATTGAGTGAACTAACACAATTTGATTATCAAAACATTTGTAAGACAGTAATGATTATAAAGAATTGTCTTTTCTGCTTGATTAATTCAAGAAAGAAAGTTCATCAGATGGCCCAGACTCATTCAGATCAATGAAAATAACAGTCTCTGTCCATCTGGTAGATTTGAGGTCATCTGGTTCACTACAAGTAAATCTAAAGAAAAAAGCTGAACTTCTCGGACATTTTGTTTTTCTTTATTTACAGGTAAGCTTTCTATCACTTAAATCTGCAAACCAACAATTTTATGTAACTGATGGCTGACAATGAGGTGACTTGTCTTTCCATCAGTCTTGTCCTGGTTTATTGCTTTTCAACAACAGAAATAGTGTAGTCCATTTTATTGTTCGATGAGGGTTGAAAGAGTAAAAGATAACATTTTCTGAAATGTCTCATATATAAACTCTGTTTTATGTTATTAGATCTGAATAAACTGACTTTTCATGGGATTTTAAAGCAAACTCGGAATTTATGATGACTTCTTCCTGGCAGAGCTCCGATGGAAAGTCTCAACACTCTCATCTCCTGAAGGTGAACATGTCACTGCTGAGCAGTCTGGTCCAGGCTAGTCCAGATGGATAGCTAGCAGCTGTTGGCCCTACAACCTCTTCCCTCAGCGCAACCATTAAGCCTATCTGTCTGCAATTTCCTCATTTTCCCTCTGAAGTCCACTGTGATCGCTTTCCCACACCCCCACAGCTCTGCACTACACTGTACATATGCAGCATCATGTGCCCTGAGCAGACCTCGGCACTTTCATAGAACCAATTACCCTGTCCACCCACGTCTGCATAAACACACGCACACACACACACACAATTACACACAGAGATAGATAGACAGACAGACAGACAGACAGACAGACAGACAGAGGGATACACAGAGGGATATACAGAGGGATACACAGTGAGAGAGAGCATACATCTGATAACTTTCACCATGAAGAAAAAACTGACATACAGCCATGCAAAAGATGTTAAAGGAAGATGTGGGAGCAAAGACAGTTGAAGTACTGGTTGTGCAACTTTGAGCAGAGGTTACACAACTTTACACAAATTGCTCCTCTGGATCTCTGGCCATGGCCAGATATAATTCTTGAGCCTTCTTGCCTTCAGTGTCATTTATAAGCCATAAAAATGAAAACAAAGCAGTTTGGTGATAGCTTCAACGGGATCCACCATAAATCTAAAGTTGTGTATCTAAATCTACACAAAATCTGAAATAAATAAATTATGCCCAATAAAAAAAAACAAATCAAACTAAGTAAAATTACAATAAATGATCATGAAAATTTGAGGCTCCCTGTGAGTTTTCATCCTGAGTTTTCATCTCAACCTGTGGCACCTGAAGGACATTTAAAAAACGAAAAGCTGGCGCAAATGTGGCACTACAGAAACAGCTTTAGAGTCAAAGGTCACACTCATGGTGGAGACCAAAAATAGTGTTAAAATTCAATCATAGTGTCGTCAGAAAAATTAATTAAATGAAAAAAATCACCTTTGTCTGTCATTGTCTGACTACTGAATTAATAGGGGGCAGGCATTCAAAAATACAGACTGAAAAGCAAGGGCGTCAGAAGCATGCATAATGTGGGGGGGACACAACGATGTGTGTAGGTGTGTGCGCGAGTGTGTGCGTGCATGTGTGCGTGTGCGCAAAAGAAATGTGCACTTATGTACAAAAAAAGCAACATTTCTCCTAGATTTGCTTTAATTCCACACATTTAAAGCACATTTCTCACCAAGTTTGTGTAAATTCTGCTGTGGGCTTTAGAGACATTTTAACTTTAATACACTTTAATACAGAGTGTCAGATCTGCACTATTTAAGTTTATAGAGAAATAAAAAACATCACTACTGGACTTTTTTACTTGTGTTCAACACTACTCATCTAAATGATGTTTCTCATGAAGCATGAGGACAATAAGGTGTGGGGTTTTAAAGACATTTCAACTTTAATGCACCTGAACACACAGCGTCTCTTCCACCTGCAGCGTCTCACAGCATCACAGTTACTGCTAAGAGAACATGCTATAGACGTAGCGCTGCACTCAAGCATCCTAACATGAATATATGTTGATGATCAACCCCCTGGTCAACAATTGCCCGCACTAAGCTGCTAAACTGGCAAGTGAGCAACACAGAGGTGTCTCCATCTCCTGCACCTGTGCGCTTTTCTACCGAAGCAGGAGACTCAGCAGCGGCTGCTGCACAGTTTCTGCTCTGTGTGTAGAGGTGGAGGTAACCTGGAGGTAACCAGGAAAACCTGGAGTGGAGTTTTATTAGATTGAGTATTCTCCTATTAATCAAGTGGAATGGATTTGTTCACGAAGAAAGAGAAACTGCGCTGCCTGAACTAATGTTTCATAGTAAAAGTGGGGAGGTCCAAATGAACGTTTTTTTAATGTGGGGGGAACTTGTCCCCTTCACATATAATGGTTGCGACGCCTATGCTGAAAAGTAAGCTTCAGACAATAGATGCTGTGTAAAACCTATAAGTAAGTAAGAGCTTCAAACCCTTGAGCTGTGAGCGACAGAAGACTGATCATCGCACGTGAATTATATTTCTGTAGTAATCCATACTTTTTGTCCGGATGTGAGTTCTGAGAAAGGTTGAAAGCAGTGTCGATGGTTGTAATGTGATGCCTGCCTTAGCCTCTCCTCCTCATATGTCATTTGAAAAGCCTTCAGATCCAGCCACTTGGGATCAAGCTTTACTGTAGGTTAGGCCAGGGAGGTGTGCAGGTTTCTGCCCATTAACAGCTGAGTTTGCAAGAACCCATGTTCCAGTGGAGTAGATCTGTATGCCAGCAGAGCTCTGTTTTGATTACTGTCTTTCTTCCACAAGTCTTTGATGGTTCGTACCGCACATTCATCTTCTCCATTAGCGTGAAAGTAACGTGGACTACTTGTGATGTGTGTGAACTGCTTGTCCATTTGCAAATTGTCTAAGCAACTATGATGCAAACTTCTTTCTGTCTGGTCTATCTGTAACAACAGTCTCTGCAGTTCCATGTCTGACACAGGCTTCCATGATTGCTCTTACTGTAACATCAGAAGTATGCTTAAGCTCAATGTCAGCTTCAATGTATCTCACAAAAAAATACTGGTATATGATCAAAATACACTGTTGCTTTGACCACTGAAATAGATTCATACCAACCTTCTGTCATGGGCAGTCAGTGACTGAGG
>NC_056505.1:33079826-33095896 GCF_014905685.2 Nematolebias whitei
TATATATATATATATATAAATAAATCTGGTTTTGTTTTTCATTCTTGTTAACTAGCTGATTCTGAATCCCAAATCCCTGACTCCTCACAGTATAATCTGGCCAAAAATGGATTCAACATCAACACAAAAGTGGCTTTCTGGTGTTGAGGGTTCTATTATTAATTTGGACATTCAAATGCAGCTGATGATGACCATGTTCCATGCCAGGTTTGGCACATCCCCCTCAGAAGCTCTTTTTCATCCCACACCTTCAGGGAGCTCTTCACCTTAAGCGGGACCCATGCCTTCAGCGAGACCCACGTCTTTGGTGGGCTCGATATCTTTGGCAGGCCCCACTTCTTTGGTGGGTCCCATGCCTTCAGTGGGTCCCATGCCTGCAGCAGGTCCTACGCTGGCTTTCACTTCCACGACCCTCATGCCAGCTGCCACCTCCATGACCCTCACATTGGCTGCCACCTCCAAGATCCTCATGTCAACTAAAGACCCCATGCCCTCCACATCAGCAGCAAACCCCATGATCACCACATCAGCAGCAGACACCACAATCACCACATCAGCAGCAGACCCCGCCTTCTCCACGTCAGCCATTGCCCCCATGGTCTCTTCACTTGTAGCAGAGTCCTTAGTCCCATCTGCAGCTGAAGACCTCTCATCTCTGGTGTTGCCAGCACCTTCTTCTGTACCTTTGGCAGTGCTCATTCAATCTGGCAAGACTGAACCTCCTGAAGGGCCATCCTAGCCGACAAAGTGGTAGAGACTCTATAAGGCTGAAACTCTTGAGTACTGACCTCTGCTGACAAAGTGGCAGAGACTTGGTAACAGCCCACCTTCATGTCTCCTGGAGGGTTCCACCATGCCTCTGAAGGGTTCTACCACACCTCTGGAGGGTTCCACCATGGCTCTGGAGAGTCCCACATGATGTCTATGCCAAATGCAGCCTCCATGGTCTCACCTTCAGTCAATCTCTTGTCTGGTCTACATGCTGCATGCCACTACTGGTCCCACATCTGCCAAGCCTCCACATGCTGGATGGTTTCCTGGCCACCCACCTGAGATGTTGTTACTTGTCAAACGGGCTCCAGGCTGCCTGTTTGAACTCTGAACCAGCTCTGGATGGTCTTCTGGCCATCCGTGTGAGCTATGCCACACCTGTCATAGTTCCAAACTCATGCTGCTTTCCATGCCCCTACTCTTGCCCTTCCCTGGACCCCTTTCACCTACTCGGTTAATTCAAATGTGCCTAGTGGTCCATCAGGAGCCGGACCTTAAGGTGGAGGCTATGTCATGAGCACTGTTTCTCTGTCATCTGCCTCCATGTCATGCTTCTGCTGCTCAATCACTCTGCCACGCCCTCTCTGCACTTGAGCTCATCAATACTCATGCCCTGCACCTGTTCCCTGTTTTATTTAAGAGCTCTTGTCACCCAAGCTCCCTGCCAGATTATTTTTCCTTTCATGGTCTCTGATATCCAGCCTCTTGTTCCTGTTTGACGTTCTTGCCTGACTTTCAATCCTTGTTCTTTTGGATTCAACCTCACACCTCGTCTATGGGATTTACTGCTCTGCCTGCCACTTGTCTGATACTACTTAGCTCATCTGACTCTGGTACGACTACGTTTTCTGCCTCACTGATTTTGGATTTACGGATTGTCATTTGGACTTGTTTTCTGGACCTCTGACTGTGCATTACCCACACTTAGTTTCTCGGGCCTCATTATTGGATTGCTCCATGTACTACGTTTATCATAGTGCTCTTCTGCAGCTGCTCTGCACCAGTGCTGGTGAGGTTATTTCTGCAGACTTTGACAGGTGACTCTCTCCCTCCTGCCTGTAAGGACATGTCACCACAGCTGGATCCTGACTGTCTCCAGCAGTTGTAAATATATCAATAAATCTGTTTTTGTTTTTCACTCTTGTTGTCTGGCTGATTCTGAATCCAAAAACCCTGACTCCTTGCAAGCCCTACATTTTGAAATTTCCTGATGTCCTTCATGCAGGCATTGTAAAACATCTGTTCTTGGTGGTGGTGGTGGTGGAGGGGGGGGGGATCACAAGTCTTTCTTCTTTCATAAAAAGGCCTTGAGTGAGGTAAAAATCAGCACTGTCCTTCCATTATAGTCCAAACTCTGGGTCCAGCTCACCTTTCAGTGGCCATTCTGTGAGACATTAGGTTGTCACTTTTTTGTACGTCATTCTGTTTTTTGTGTTGCCTTTATCTCCTCCAGTATTTTGTCTAGCAGGGAGATGAGCTGCAATACAGTCTACAAAAACCTCCACTTCTTTTTCCAGCTGAAAATCTCCTACAGAGGATGGACCTCTCAGTGGGGCTCTAGACAGGGTCATCTGCTCTGATCAAGTTATTTCCTGGAAGATGGTTGATACTGTATGAGAACCACATCAGCTACAGGCAAAATCTCAGAATACATGGAGGAAGATCATCCAAGCCTCTTGTGTTCAGCAGAGGAACCAGGGGTTTGTGGTCTGTCATTAGTGTGAAATGTAGACTCAGAAGATACAACAAAAGTTTTTCACATGCCTATGAGACTGCCAGAGCCTCTTTTTCAATTTGATCATAATGCTTCTCAGTGTCAGTAAGACCTCTTGAAATGCATGTCACTGGTCGCCATGAGCCATCCACTTGTTTTGTGTGAGGACAGCTCCAATGCCATATTGCTCTCATATATCATCTTAAAAGCTGTCTCCTGGAGCTCTGCCCATATCCATTCATTTCTCTTTTTCTTCAGTTCTTTCAGTGGCATAGTTATTGTGTCTAGCTGTGGCATAAACTTTGTAAGGTAGGTGGCCATGCCCATGAGATGGTGCACGTCTTCCATGCATGTAGGCTGAGGTAGCTGCTGTATTGTTTTAACTTTGTTCGGGTCTGGTTCTATGTCCTTTTCTGACACTTTATGGTCCACACATATGATTTCTGTCTTTTCAAACTCACATTTCTCATTTAGAGTGAGACCGTCATGTTGCAATCACTGGAACACCTGGTGTAGTCTCTGGTCATACTCATGCCTGTCTCTGCCATGTATCAAACTATCATAAGCATGACAGATGACTCCCTCAATATCTTCCTGCATCTGTGACATTCTCTTTTGAAGTTGTTCTGCAGCTGAAACTATACAAAATACTAATTAGCAGAGTGGTTCTGTTGGCAGTGAGGTTCTCTTAGCAACATGGTCCTGTTAAAACTTCTGACACGATGTGTAATGCTGCAGCTCCTCTGGTCTTATTGCCTGCTGCAGCTCCCTCATCTGGTTTATTGGCTGCAGCTCCCTCCTCTACTGTTTCAACGTCTGCCACTGCATCCTTCATCACTGGTTCAACGATCCAGGAAGTGGTTACAAGAAGAAGTTGATAGATTGTCTGAAAATTTTGGAGCAGGACAAGGCTATATTGACTGTATTCTGTACCACAGACTGTACACAGGGGAGGCTATGCCTAGTCTGTATGGTTTACCTAAAATCCACAAACAAGGTGTACCTTTAAGACCAATTGTTAGCATGATTAACTCTGTCACTTACAATGTTTCTAAATATCTGGCATCTGTACTCATCCCTTTAGTTGGTAGCTCAGAACATCATATACAAAACACCATGGATTTTGTGGATAAGGTGAGGGATGTCATCATGGAGACTGATGAAACAATGGTCTCTTTTGATGTCACGTCACTCTTTACATGCATTCCTGTTGATAAGGCAGTAGAGGTGGTCTGTTTAAGGTTAAAATCAGACACCACTCTGAGCAGCAGGACCACACTTTCCACAAAGCAACTGTGTCAACTCTTGAACTGTGCCTGCAGTCACATATGGGGGCCAATATTATAGGCAGAAACATGGGTGTGCTATGGTGTCTCCAGTTTTTCCTTTTGTTGCCAACTTGTACATGGAGGAGGTAGAAAAGAGAGCCTTGATGTCCTTTTCAGGGACACCACCAAGTCATTGGTTCAGGTATGTTGACGACACCTGGGTTAAAATCAAATGACGTGGATAAATACATCAAGTTCACACGAGAAGATGTAAAAAATGGCAGGTTGGCTTTCTTGGACTGTGAGGTCTCAGTCTCTGATAGAGGACATTTGCAAACTGAGGTGTACCGCAAACCCACCCACACAGACCAGTATTTGCAGTTTGACTCCCATCACCCTCTGGAGCTCAAGTTAGGAGTCATCAGGACTCTGTACCAATTCAATTAAATTCAATTCAGTTTATTTATATAGCGCCAAATCACAACAAAGTTGTCTCAGGGCTCTTTACAGAAACATTCACATACATAAAAGCCAATTAGTAAAGTTATCTATCTAAAGAATCCAGCAGACAAGTTGAATCTTGGCTTCGTTGCAGTCTCCCATCCTGAGCAAGCGCAGTGGCAACAGTGGAAAGGAAAAACTCCCTTTTAAAAGGAAGAAACCTCCGGCAGAACCAGGCTCAAGACAAGCGGCCATCTGCTTTGACCGGCTGGTTGAGAGGACAGGAAGGAGAGACGGACAAACACAGAATGGTAGGTCCAGGTATAGGTCCAGGTGTATCTGAAAGACAAAAAAAAACCACATGTTAAGGATAGAAAAAATAATTACAAAAATAATTACAAATACAGGTTGAGCAGAGTAAGTAAGACAGTAGTAGAGTGAAAATTGTGGTCAGTTTGTCCTCCAGCAGTCTAAGCCTATAGCAGCATAACTAAGGGACAGCTCAGGAAACCCAAGCTGACCCTAACACAACCTAACCCTACCACAGAGCAAACGCATCCCCACTAACTCAGGAGCCAGGCAGAAGGAGGAATCCCACACAAGACAGGCTCTACAGCAATGTGGATATCCTAACTGGGCCTTCCTGAAAGCAGAGAAGAAACCCAAGCAGGACTCTAGCCAGCCATCAGGTGAAAAGGAGGAACCCAGACCCAGCCCAGTGGTCATTCCATATGTTGCGGGAGTATCAGAGAAACTGAGATGTTACTTTTATTGGCATTTCGAGTTACCATGGTGACATAATTTGCGAACAAAGACGCAATATTTCACCAACTCCAGGAACTAGTTGGTGACTGCCCACTTATTATTCTACACCTTATAAGCATTTCTTTTTCACCTTTAATGTGGCCCAAACCACAACGTGGACCCCCACAAAAGTTATATCAAAATGACCGGCCCGGTTCTGAGATGTGTGCTATTACTTTTATTGGCAATTGGAGTTACCATGGCGACGTATTTTGCTAACAAAGATGCAAAATTTTCCGTAGTAAATGAATGGGAGAAAACTTTTCAAAGAAACTGAGTAACGTCAGGAGCTATTTTGGTTCAACATGCAAGGCAATTCAGGTAATGTAGCTAATAAGCCTGATAGTCCTAAGGTAGCTAATTAGCCTAAGGTAGCTAAATAGCGTGCATAAGAAAATTAACCTGCCATTTTGATTCAAGATGGCTGTCGCAGCTACCTCAGCATACATAAAATTGACTATAACTCAGTCATTCTTTGAGGTATTAAGCTACAAAACAGAAATTCATTGTTGGATTTATTTGAAACTCGCAGAAAGCAACCATCAGACGTATCTGTATAGCTGATTAACATTTGGAGCCATTTTAATTCAAGATGGCGACCATAGCTTCCTGAATTGAATATAACTCCGTCATTCTTTGAGATATTGAGCTACAAAACAGAAACTCATTGTTGGATTTGTTTGAAACTTACAAAAAGTAATTGTCAAATGTATCTCTAGAATTAAATACAGTTTGGAGCCATTTTTATTCAAGATGGCTGCCACAACTACCTCAGCAAACACAAAATTGACTAAAAAATGCCAGTCTTAAGCCCCCAGTTTGTACTTCCGCGTACGTCCGTTCACGCGTACGTATGCGTGTACTGTACGCAGAGGGTTCAGGCTTCGTACTCGAGCGTACACCCTGAGCAGCTGCAGAGCAGCTTCACAGACAAGGGGCGTTTACCTTCAGGACAAATTGAGGTCGCCGATTGGTCATTTGCTGACAGCCTACTGGATTGATTGACAGGTTTTAAAAAAGACCAAAAAAAAAAGAGCACTGGCAGCCTCAGCCGCAGCGGTGTTCTGTGTTTATATGTTGTTAATAAAAAGATCTAAAAAATAAATAAATAAACAGGGAGCGCTGGCTCTGCAGCCCACACATCAGACCAGCCCACCAGGAAATCTCTAGACACTCCCGCAGCCATGCTGGACCTGAGTTTAATTAGCTCGTGACAAATTCCTTCATTTCTCACCATTTCAGTCATGGCATCAACAGCGGAGGAAGAGATCACTTGCCTCTTGGCAAAAAAACAAAAGAAAAGGCCAGATCAGGGACGAAGAAGGGGAATTTAATACATTGGTGTCGCATACAAAACAGTCCGTTGCCGGACATTTCATTGTGTGCGACACCGCGTACGCGGTCATAAAAATTGAGCAGACATGAACTGGGGGGTACGCTTGTACCTCCGCGTACATATGTGCATACCGCTGCGTATGGATGTACGCGGGAGTATACTGGGGGCTTTAGAGATATTGAGCTAGAAAACAGAAACTCGCTGTTGGATTTATATGAAACTCACAGAAAGTAATCATCAGATGTATCTCTACAACAGATTAATGTTTGGAGCCATTTTGATCCTAGGTGGCTGCCACAGCTACCTAAGCAAACATAAAAGTGACTTTAGGTCAGCCATTCTTTGAGATATTGAGCTGAAATTAATAATGGTTGTAGCTGAGAACGAGTTGTAATACTTTCTTAATGAAAATCAAAATCCAAGATGGTCACCTTAGCTAAAGGAGAAAAAATATGATAACTTGGCCATTTTAAGAGAAAGTGAGCTGAAATTTGGCATATTGGTTGTGGAGAATGATCTCTAATAGATTCTGATTAAAAATCAAAAATCCAAGATAGCGATGAAGCAAAAAAGAAAAAAATACTTTAAATTTGTCAATTTTAGTGATATTGAGCTGAAACTTGGTGTGGCGATAGCTGAGAATGTTTCCTATCAAATGATGTATCAAAATCAAAAATCCAAGATGGCCACCACCACTACTTTAAATGGCTTTTAACTCAGCCATTTTTACACATAGAGAGTTGAAATTCGGTGAGGTTGTAGCTGAGAACGTTCTCTTTCACATACTGAATCCAAATAAAAATCCACGATGGCCGCCTTAGCTAAAAGAGAAAAAATACCATAACTCAGCCAATTTTTGAACGATTCACCTGAAATTTGTTATAGTGGTAGCCAAGAGCAAACCCAAATACATTTTACTGTCAAATCAACAATTTAAATCGGCAGCAGCCTGGCAGTCCCCGTCAAAGTTTCTCCAGGAACTTTCTAGTATTGTGTATGTAATTCAGTGTCAGGAGGGCTGTGATCAGTCTTAAATCAGAGAAACTAAACAGCCACTGGCCAAAAGGATGGTCCAGCACAGAAGAGCAACATCATCAGGCCAGGACTCTGTGGTCTACACTCATCTCCAGGCCAGCAGTCACTCGTTCAGGGATGAAGATGTTCACATCCTTGATACAGAGGAATGATGGTTTGAGAGGAGTAAAGGAGGCCATCTTTGTGAAAAGAAACCATCCATCATTAAACAGGGGCAGAGGCTTCCGTGTTCAGCCGTCCCCTTCTTACAATGCTGGTATTGCTAGTATCATTCAGCCCCCTGTGAATAGCAAGCAGCCATCAGGGCGCTAACAATCCATTGTTAGGCTGATGGTCCTCCTTGATCATGTGAACAGCTAGTTTTGAATGTCAAGAACAAACTGGTTGATCCACTATGAGAAGGTGCTATTTACAGTATAAGATTGAGCTGGATACAGCTCCTCAGACTGAAGAAGTCTTTCGGATGAAAGACGAAACATTTCTACAATTTTTTTTTTGTTGTTGTTGTTGTTTGAACGTCCAGAGGACCTGACTTTACTTTTTTAGATTTTTCTACCTGGATTGTTAATAATAATAATAATAATAATAATAATAATAATAATAATAATACTGTAATAATAATGTCATCACAATATCATCACTGTATGTTTCCATACAATGGCAAAATTAGTCTGTGCATTTAACCCATCCACCACTAGGTGGTGCAGTGGGCAGCTATTGAACGCGCCTGGGGGGGGGGGGGGGGGCATTTTGGGGATGAGGTGTGCTACCCAGAGACACCACGAGGTGTGCAATGACCGGGGATCGAACCTGAGACTTTCGGGTCCTGGGCCGGCTGCCCTGCCACTACACCATCTGCATGCATCAGGATAGCAGTGCCTATTCCTTTGTTAGATGTGTCTAATGCCCCTTTTTTTCAGGCAGACATTTTTTTCTTAAATGTGTTTACTGCAGTTAAAATGACACATTGGTTTTGCTTTGTGTTAAATAACACTTGATTGCCTTTCTAATTTTTATTGACTTTCTTGTGGGTGGTGGTGGTGGTGGGGTATTTCACCAGTGACTAACCATTTTCTTTATTGATGAACATCAGTCATGATCTGTTTTTGGTGGGTCAGAAACCTTTATGAAATTATTTTTATTAATCTCACCGGTGGTAACGACAATGTTTTCTTTATTGGCCAAGATCAACAGATCGTTTCAGTCTGACTGGGTTTCACTGAGAGTTGTTTTAATCTCGCCTGTGGCACCGGACTATTTTCTTGATGAGGATCAAGATTGTTAGTGATCATTTTTTACTTTAGGCTGGGTTTGAACCTTTTAAAAACTGAAACAAATATTCATAAACTGTATTTTGAAAATGTGAAACAAAATAAGGGCCATCAACATGGCTATCAGCTTTATCACAACAAAGCTTCATTCATGTTGGCTTCCATGATAATGTGGCTCTTCAACCTCGGTGGAATCACTCAAATAATTTAACTGTGTTCAGTTTTACCATATTCAGACTGCTTTTTTGGGTCCATGTTATGCAATGTACTACAAGTCATACAGAACAGTAATGGCTGAATAGTAATAAGGGTGCTTTCATGCACTGCCCCCCCACCCCAATAACTGTTAAACAATTAGGTATATACAGTTTATGTTTTGAGATCAAGCTGAGGCCTGAGCTGTGTTAGTACACATCTGCAGTCTTGGAATCGAGGATAAGGAGTGTGGGATGTTGGAAGTTCAACACGATGAAGCTCAGACACACTGCATACATTTCCTCAGTGTGTGTGTAAAAATGTGCAGCTGAGTTTATTCCAGCTTTCAGCTACGCTGCAGTGTCCCACTAACCCCATAACTGTGTGTGTGTCCTCACGCCAAACTCCAGTGATAAATGGTTCACAGCCTCACTTTCTTCTGCTTCCTTTTTCTCCAGGCCTGTCACAAACAGCATGTCATCATAAGTGACACTGGCAGGTGGCTGTAGCAGCTCCTGTGTGACCTTGTGGTCCAGACCAAGAACATCCTCAATATGGTAACTCAGACATGAATTTACAAGAACTGAACAAGGAAACTTCACGTCAGCAGCTCTGCAATGAAACACCCACAAAAAAATCTCTTCAGACCTGAGGTTTACGATGAAGCTGATTTTGTTTGAAGCCACTGACTGTTTTTAGTGGTTGCAATAGCTTTTACAGATTTTTTTTAAGTGCTGTAGTACAAAACACATCTTTACGTTTGCAATCTCAAGTAATTTTAACATATTTCTTAACTTTCATATTACCAGTAAGTAGTGTTTTATGGAGCTTGGCACGTTTTTCGAGTCTCTTCAGCAAGAAACAGTGTAACAGAAACGGCTTCCTGTCAGTGTTTTCTATTACCTGTTTTATTTGTAGATGATTGACTATTGGCAACTTGCCAAACAACATTCACCATGTTTCCACAATGTATATAAATATTTGTAAGGATTTTCAATTTCCCTGCGTGACATGCAGACTTTCAGTCTTGTTGCTCAAGCCTTGAACATGTTCAAAACTTTTAAGCAACTAATTTTCGCTCAGAATAGTTGCAGAGTTGTTGCAAAATACTTTGTGTATTACTAACATCTTTTGACACTGCATGGCAGCTCTCCTTATAGGCAGAATCCCTCAGAGTTGGGTCTAGTTAGCAACTCAAAGCTGTGTGGAAAAGGAACACTTTCAGTTGTGGTCTCATTGTATTGTTTGTGTCCAGAAAATTACATGGCTGAGTCTTCATGGTCAGTTTTTAAAAACACGACCTGTTTTTGTGTGCACATCTTGTAAAACTGTACTGGCCATGCACACTATGTCATTGCCCACATTCCATCCATCCATTAGCCCACTATGTACCCACCTTGGCAGCTGCCACATATTTGTGACGTTCATTCTATTGAAGTACACTTTGTGAATGAAGATACATGGATTTGGACCCGTTTTATTTTTGATTATTTATTATTGATGTGGGTTTTAAACCTGGACTTTTGGGGTCTTTGTATGTTGTTGTTACAAGGTGAGTTACCACGCAGGCGTCAAAATAACGCTCTAGTTATGTAGATAATAATAAAAAAATCAACTGAAGAGGGTTTGAGATGCTACAACAACTTTTTGCTTTGAGGAATCTGATGGAGAAATACAGAGAGGCTCATTAAGAACTCCAGTGTGTCTTTGTGGATTCATAAAAAAAGCATAGACTGATTGGTAACTCTAAATTGTCCCTAGATGTGAGTGAGAGCGTAAAAGGTTGTTTGTCTCGTGTTTCTATGTGTCCTTGTGATGGACAGTGGAGACCTGTCCAGGTTGTCCCCTGCCTTTCACACAGTGACTGCTGGACATGGACACCAGTGACCCCCGAGACTCACAAAGGAAGAAGCAAGTAAAGGAAGATAATGGATGTTTGTTTGTGTATTCTATATATATATATATATATATATATATATATATATATATATATAGAATACACACATGCATGTATTGTACATGTAGTGTGTTGCATATATTTACATGTTTTACGTGTGTGTGTGTGTGTGTGTGTGTGTGTGTGTGTGTGTGTGTGTGTGTGTGTGTGTGTGTGACAGAGAGAGAGAGAGAGATGTAATGTTAGATATAAAAAGTATGAGCTGTTGTTAAAAGAGAGAATGAGAGAGTGAGAAAGTGTTGAAGAAACCATAACAGGGAGCCTGAATGTGAGCAAGTCCTGCATGTGTGCTGGTTCCCAGCCCTGTCTGGGCCCTGTCAGCCTGTGATTTATGGCACCGAGACTGGGAGCAGTCTTTGCTGCCAGCACAGTATTGTTACAACTGACAGCTAATGAGGCTGGACGGGCTTTCAAGCACAGCACTTAACAGAGGCCTCCAACTTCACGAGTCACAAGCTCTCTTCTTTCTTTTCACCCCCTTCTCTTTTGCGCTCCCATTTATTTCTTCTTCCAGGGTGGCGGCTGCAGCAGTGTGGCGAGCTTGCGCAAGTTATCTGGGGGTGCAGAGAGAAAATAAGGCAGGCCGACAGAGATATATGAGCGGTGCCCTGTTACTGCAGCAGCCACTCTCACACCACACCATTAACGCAGAAGCTCAGTTTCTAGACGGGAGGGGAAAAGCACAGAGGGAGAGATTCATATTCTGCTCTGCACCTCACATCTGAGGCTAAACTCCTGGCCTCCTCCTGCAGTTCCTGTCATGTTTTCAGTCTTGTCCTCATGGTCTCTGCAGTGAGAGTGGGATGTGTGTGAGGTCAGCTGAACTTTGGAGCCTTGACAGTGGTGTGTTTTACCTTCAACACCCCTGGCCTGAGCTGCCTGGACCACATTCTATAATCACTACCAGAGTCTTGCAGGGACTCCCCCCCTCGCCTCCTCCCCGGCCCCTGGTTTCATGTCAGTCGTGATTAATGGCACTAGGGCCCCGGCGCAGCTTACGCTGCCAGTTCCAGCAATGTTCCCTTGATACTTAATGAACTCTGACAAACTTCTTTTCCCTCGCTCCGTTGTTCCCTCCACAATTCACCCCCTCCAACCACGTTTAAAATGCATGACACAGAGCTGCCACTGCAGCACCTTGGGGTTAGCGCTGGCTCTTTGTATATTTCTCAAGACGCCAAAGTCTAAAAATAAGGCACCACAACTATGCAAGATTTAAAGCTCCTAGCCGTTAGCCTAGCATCTTCAGACAAAGAAGTTCAGATGATGTAATTTTAATGAAAGCTCTTGGACTCATTAGGTTCTCCCCAACAAATCCAGTTTATTTTCAAACTTTCCAGAATGAATGTGTATTGGGGGGGGGGGGGGGGTCCAATGTTAAGTTTTACCTTCTATAAAATGTCACGTCTTATGAAAGCAGAAAACTTTTAAATTTTGAGGTCACCAGTAGACTGAGCAAGAATGAAATGGAAATGGGCAGACGATGGTCTCTGTCTCCACCTGCTGCTCACTTCAGAACAGGAGCTGAAACTATTTACAAAACGTTTACATTATTTAGTTTGTCTGAAGTTAGGAACAGTGTTGATGGAAAAATGTCCACTTCTACAGTTTTACACATCAGGACAAAATTAAATAATCTGCATTTAGCAGGTTCTAAAGTTTTTTAATCTTACCTATTGTTAGACACAATAATCCAAATTTGTAGTGTGCTTGATGTTCTAGCATTGCGCCTCTCCAGGTGGCTGCATGTTGGAGCAGCTCTGTTACTTTCACTCTGAGATTTTGCTTTTGGAAACTTTAATTCCTCTTTTTCTGGATGTAAATCACTTTATTTGGATGATTGTTTCCTCTGGTATCAGATGCTGTGCAGCTGGAAGGATTTTTACTGAAACTTTTTTTAGTTTTGGACATTTGTTATGATGCGTAACCATGGCAACAAAGCAGTTTTCTACAACCAACAGCAGCTGATTAACATATAAAAATCTCAAATAATATCTCAACTACAGTCCCAAATCTCATATGAGTTGAAAGGATGTTCTGTGGACTCATTCTCATCTACCTGCCAGCTGTGCTTGAGTGCCTGACCACTGAGATCCTGAAACTAGCAGGAAACACGGCTCATGACAGTGGAAGGGCAGGATCGTCCCTCGGCACCTACAGCTGGCTGTCCGCAGCGACAAGGAGCTCGGCAGACTGCTGGGAGGAGTGGCCATGGCTCTGGGAGGAATTCTGCCCGGCGTTCAGGCGGTCCTACAGTCCAGGGGAACCGAGAGGCCAGCCGAGTCTGGGTGGACGGATCAGACGGCATCTGCAGCCAGTTTCTTAGGATCCACTGTGGGATGGACTTTTACAAGAGATCCTTCCTGCCTACAGCCATCAGCATCTATAACATCTCTTAATGAAACGAGGATAACGAGTTACAACAACAAATAATTTCCCTTTGGGATTAATAAAGTATTTTTGAATTGAATTGAATGTCACTTCCACAGTATTCCACTTATCTTTAATAAAACAAGACATATTCAGTTAGTAAACAGCTTCATTACATACCTGGATAGCTGGCCCTCCTCACAGCTCTTTCACATCATGCAGTGTTTAGGGGGGGTGCATGCACAAGACGAGAGTTCTGTGATGGAGTTAAATTCAAAGCAGTCTGCTCCTCAGATAAATGGTGTTAAATTATTATTTTATATATGAATGTTTCTGTTCAGTGCCCTGAGATGACTTCTGTTGTGACTTGGCGCTATATAAATAAACTGAAGTGAACTGAATTGAAATTGAATTGATTTGCAAGTTCTGACTTCACTTCGCTCGGGGTGCTGAGGGAAGATGGATGGGACGTAGTCTGGGTGGCACTGGTCATTATTACTCCTCAATCCTGAAAACAACAAAGGTTTACAACAAAGGTCAGGTTAAAATGTAGGTCTTATGAGTACACCTGAGAAAATAAACTTCTGTTAAAATCTTATCTGAACGTTGCCTATCTTACCGCTCTTGGTATGTAAATGAAATAGTCTGTGGATGAATCTCTTCATCCGAGTGTTTAGTTTTTTAATAAAAACTGGGAAGACTGATGTGTATATATATATATATATATATATAACATAAACCATTCTACTTGTAGAGCACATACTGGAGTTGATTTCAGCCAAGTTTTAGATGCTGATCCATACACCACACTCCCATAATCTATTCTTGACCTGATTAATGACATATAAATATTTTTAAGTGACTCAAATTTAGCACTCCATGTCAACCCTGCTAAACACCTCATCATGTTTAGAACCTTTTCCTCATCTCGAAGTTTGAAAATAAGATATTCTACATTTCCCCCCTTTTCCATAATGCTCAATCAGCTGCAAAAAGTGATTTACCATAACTTAAAGCTAAATCTTTAAAAATATAATTAATCATAATGAAAATAACGTGGGCAGCGCAGTGGTGCAACTGGTAGAGCTGCTGCCTCTCAGCGAACAAGTCCCCAACTCATATCCCAGTCCGGGGGGCTTTCTGGGTGGAGTTTGCATGTTCTCTTCGTGCATGCATGGATTTTTTCCGTGTACTCCGGTTTTCTCCCACACACCAAAAACATGCATGTTAGGCTGATTGGTAACTCTAAATTGTCCCTAGGTGTGAGTGAGAGAGTGAATGGTTTTTAGTCTTGTTTGTCTCTATGTGGCCCTGTGATGGACTGAAGACCTGTCCAGGGTGTACCCCGCCCCTCGCACAGTGATTGTTGGACATGAGCACCAGCGACCCCCCTGACCCAAAATAGAAGAAGCGGGTAAAAGATAATGGATGGATGAAATTAACGTAGGGCTTACCACACTTCCTTGTGGAGTTCCATTTTCTATTTTACATTGCTGTGATACATGCAATCCTATTTTAACTTGAAAAGTTCTCTCACATAAAAAAATCTCTTAACCAATTAAACATATTTCCTCCTATTCCTACTTGATGTAATTTAATCATTAACCCTTGTCTCCATTACATATCATTTTTATACATCAAAACCACACAGCAATAACAGATTCCTTATAATCTGAGCTTTCCTAATGTCATCGTCTAAACATAAAATAGGATCCATTGCTCTTCTTCCTCTGACCCCCCCACTCTGTTAAGGTGCAATTATGTTTCTTGACTTGAAATAATGCATCAATCTCTCATTCACCAACCTTTCCTTCAACACATATTAGAGGTTAAAGCAATCGACCTGTAATTCCCAGGATCACTATGATTTATTCTCAGGTTTCTTTATTAGGATAATAATTGCTTCTTTCCATCTACATGGTTAACGCCCTTCTCTCTATATTTTATTAAATAATATCAATAATATATCTAACACTTCATCACTTAAAGGTCTTAGCACATTTCATCTTTCCCTGGAGCAGTGTGGTCCTACAGGTCGGTAGGGGGCGCAGTACAACATGAACTGTGCCGGAAGTTTAAAACTAGACAACCAATCAATCGGGATAAAGAAGGGCCTTGTGTTCGTAGTTAATATTCACCCAAACTCAAAGTTGTTTAAATTCCTCTGTACAGGTAAATATTTTAATTAGTTCGTTTCGAGGGCAGCGTTTCAGCTGTTTCGAGAAATGGGTCGAAGCAGGAGTCGATCACCTCCGAGACGAGGTAAGAAATGTTAGCTTTTGCTAACTGTTAGCTTTACGCTACATGATGATGGTGTACGTTGTTCCTTATTTTACATTATTATAAGCAAGTTTAGGGCTGCACCGATTGCAGTTTTCTGGCCGATCACCTATTTCTAAAAAGTCTAACCTGCCGATTCCGATTTAGTTTTATACGCCACACTGTCAGGTGTTATAAGGTCACAATGTCAGAGTTTCTTTATTGTCATTCGCACCTCATGTGGTACATGTGGTGGAGCGAAATTATGTACACAGGGTCCCAGTTACATCCAACAATAAAATGTAGAAGAAAAACAGTAATAACATCTAAGATATGAACTAAGAAAAACATCAATGAAATATACACTAAGCACTCATAACATAAAACATTGAACATCAGCACAAACATGAACATGAGTCTGTGAGCAGATGTGCACGCATGAACACATCAACATTGAAACAGATCAGCAGCAACATGAAACAGATCAGCAGCAACATGATATGGTTTTTCACAGTGATTATTCTAGTTAGAGATTCATGAGTCTAACAGCCTCAGGGTAGAAGCTGTTCCTCAGTCTAGTGGTTCTACACTTAATGCTCCTTAACCTCCTTCCTGAGGGGAGTGGGGCAAAAAGTGTGTGTGCTGGGTG
>NC_056505.1:33096296-33123740 GCF_014905685.2 Nematolebias whitei
GAGCACAGGATGCTCTCCACTGCACACCTGTAGAAGGAGGTGAGGACTGAGCTTCCCAGACCAGCTCGTCTCAGCCGTCTGAGGAAGTAGAGTCTCTGATGAGCTTTCTTGATCAGGCTGGTGGTGTTGTTGCTCCAGCTGAGGTTGTCATTCATGTGTACACCCAAGTACTTGTAGCTGGAGACCACTTCCACCGCAGATCCTCTTATGTTCAGGGGGGTGTAGGTGTGTTTGTTCCTTCTGAAGTCCACAATCATCTCCTTTGTCTTCTTCACATTGATGTGAAGGTTATTCTCTTTGCACCAGCTCTCCAGGTGTTCCACCTCTTGCCTGTAGCTGGACTCATCATTGTTTGTGATGCATCTCACCACCACTGTATCATCTGTAAACTTTACAATGTGACAGACTGGATGGGTAGCTGCACAATCATACGTGAGCAGAGTAAACAGGAGGGGGCTCAACACACATCCCTGAGGAGAGCCAGTGCTGAGGGTTATGGTGGAGGAGGAGAGGTTGTACCTTCAATTTTCCATTATTTTATTGAAAAACATACTCTTGAACAATATCCTAGAAACAATACAAACTTGTTTTAACTGGCCATGAGGTAGTGCTCTGAAATATAAATAAAATTCAGACAATTAAAACTGCAAAAAATCGGTAAAATCGGTTTCTCATGCAAGTATCGGACGATTTCCCAAAATTAGGGAAATTTGGCGAAAAATCGGCCGATTTATCGGTGCACCCCTAATTTGTCAGTGTACATTTTTATCTCCATAAAAATGTTTTGAACCAGTCTTGAAATGTTCAAACAACGTTAAGTCTCCAAAAGTTAATAGAAGCAACTAGATTTGTGCTACAGCTTTCTGCGATGCAGTGTGTTTTAGTTAAATATTACTAATTTTAATCTAAAAGCTTTTCATCAACACTTCATGCTTATATTGTCACGTCGCTTCTCTGAGGCAGTCTGCATTTATATTATCTTAATTGATGTGAGGTAATTTAACACAAGCAAATACAAGGTATGTTTAACCAAATTATAGGTAAACGATTCAAACAGGAAATTATTAAATGTTTCAGCTGGCAATAAGTTTTAACCTTAACTGATGGAGAAAATATCAGAGTTGCAAGACACGTCCTAAGATAAAGGTATTGCCCCGTTCCAGAGAGTTATGTCTGCATCAGTGAAAACTAAGATGAATGCTGAAATTAGTTAAATGGAGTTGGACGATTTTTAATGTACTGTATTGTAAAAACTCGTGAAGGAAAAACAATCTTGAAGAAATGCATGCAGCCAAGTGTTGTGATGAGTCCAGATTTACCCACCTGCAGGGTGTCGGTGCATTTTATTATATCAGTTGATTTTTTTGTTTTATGCTTGCTTGTATGTGTTAATGTACAGCACTTTAACCAATGGTGTTGTTTTTAAAGTGCTTTATAAAAAAAGTTGTGTTATTGTTGTTGTTATTGGTTGTTCCACTGTCTACTGTACAGACCTTTAAGAGACAAGTCCAAGTCCAATTAAACTTTGTGGCCAGAAAGTCACGGTTCGACTCCCAGCCATTCCCACGTGTGGTGACTCTGAGCAGGACACCTAATCGCTAATTGCTCCCTGGGCGCTTGCATAGCTGCCCACTGCTCCACCTGGGTGTATCTCACGTGTGATGGGTTAAATGCAGAGAACTAATTTCATCATTGTATGGGAACGTGCAATGATGACAATCTCAAACTTCCCTTACCTAGTGTTTTTTTGTTTGTTTGTTTTTTCCAAACCTAGTACTTCAGCTTGGGTACTTGTCAGTAGCAGTTACTGATATTTAAACATTACTGAACACACTGTCATTTTAAAATAACCTGTGTTTATCTTAAAATATCTTGACTTTTTTTGTCCTTAGTTACTTGCTCAGTAAAAAAAAAAAAAAAAAAAGGAATGGCATGGCCAAGCATAAAAGTGGTGTCAGTCTGGAGTATTGGTGTGTTTTTACTAGTACAAGTATTTGAGGTTGGCATCAAGACACCATTAGTTTGTATTGCATAAACACTGAACCAGTGCTATATTAGATTTGTGCTGTAAGAAAAGCTGAAAGTGGTGTATGTTATTGTGTTGATGGGTGAAAATAAGCATGTCTTCCATGGAGGAAGCTGAGTCGGGGGACTTTGGGATTGGTTCGTCCATAACCGTGGCTGAGGTTGCCAAGGTAGTTAAAAAGCTCAGAGACGGCAGGGCTCTGGGGGTGGATGAGATTCACCCTGATTTCCTTAAGGCTCTGGATGTTGTGGGGCTGTCTTGGTTGACACGCCTTTGCAACGTTACGTGGACATCGAGGACAGTGCCACTGGATTGGCAGACTGGGGTGGTGGTTCCCCTCTTCAAAAATGGGGGCCGGAGGGTGTGCTCCAATTATAGGGGCATCACTCTCCTCAGCCTCCCTGGTAAGGTCTATTCAGGGGTACTGGAGAAATGAGTCCTATCGTTGGTTGAACCTTAGATCCAGGAGGAACAATGTGGGTTCCGTCCTAGCTGTGGAACACTGGATCAGCTCTTTACCCTCACTAGGGTCCTTGAGGGGTCATGGGGGTTTGTCCATCCAGTCTACATGTGTTTTGTGGACTTGGAGAAGGCATTCGACCATGTTCCTCGGTGTACACTGTGGGGGGTGCTCCGTGAGTATGGGATTGGGGACCATTGTTACTGGCTGTTCAGTCCCTATACAAGTAGTGCGAGAGTTTGGTTCACATTTCCGGCAGTAAGTCGGACCCCTTCAGGGTGGGAGTTGGACTCCGCCAGAGCTGCCTGTTGTCACCGATTCTGTTCATAACTTTTATTTACAGAATTTCTCAGTGCATCCAGAGGGCGGAGGGTTTCCAGTTCGTTGGCCTCAGGGTTCCATCTCTGCTGTTTGCAGATGATGTGGTCCTGCTGGCGTCATCGTGCCGTGATCTTCAGCTCTCAATGCAGTGGTTCGCAGCAGAGTGTGAAGCGGCTTGGATGAGAATCGGCACCTCCAAATCTGAGGCCATGGTCCTCAGCCGGAAAAGGGTGGATTGCTCTCTTCAGGTTGAGGGTGAGGTTCTGCCTCAAGTGGAGGAGTTCAAGTACCTTGGGGTTTTGTTCAATTGTGAGGGAAGAATGGAGCGTGAGATTGACAGATGGGTTGGTGCAGCGTCTGCAGTATTGCAGACTCTGTACCGGTCCATTGTGGTGAAGAGAGATGAGCTGTAAGGCAAAGCTCTCTATTTACCGGTCAGTCTACGTTCCTACCCTCACCTATGGTCGCAAGCTCTGACCGGTGGTGACCGAACGAATAAGATCGCAGATACAGGCGGTTGAAATGAGGTTAATTTGCATGAAAGCTGGACTCTCCCTTAGAGATAGGGTGAGAAGTTCAGTTATCTGGGAGAGACTTGGAGTAGAACCGCTGCTCCTCCACATCGAGAGGAGCCTGTTGAGGTGGTTTGGGCATCTGATAAGGATGCTCCCTGGGCGCCTCCTTAAGGAGGTGCTTCAGGCATGTCCGACTGGGAGGAGGATTCGTGGAAGACCCAGGACACGCTAGAGAGACTATAAGTCTCTCAGTTGGCCTGAGAACACCTTGGAGTCCTCCCAGAAGAGCTGGAAGAGGTGGCTGTGGAAAGAGATGTCTGGACCTCCCTGCTCAAGCTGCTGCTCCCACGACCCGACTTTAGAATAAGCAGAAGATGATGGATGGCTGGATGAAAATAAGCAGAAAGCATTGTTGTAGACATGCTGTCTTATCTATAGTTCATCATATTACTCATGAAGCTTTTTTAACTTCTACAAATGTATCTGAACTAATTTATCAGCGTCACACAAACTACTCTGGCTTCAGTAGAAGTCTTGGCCTTTCTCCTCAGTCCCTGTTATCACTAGATGGCTAACATGTGCTGAAAAATCATCTACTTGTTTTAATCAGAATACTTTATTTTCTACTAATAAAAGAATCAACATGGTGAGTCAGTCTTCACTGCACAATTTTTATTTACCATTTGATAAAGAACTCCAACTCGCTATTTCAGTCGTAAGGGAAATCCTCAGATGTTGTCCAGGATGCACATGCAGGTTGTGTGAACATATCTAATGGTATTGAAGAACGTCAGTGCATGGATAGCAGTCTGTGAAATTCTTCACCTATTGTTGTGGTTTCTTATCCTTCCTGCTGTCAGAGAGAAGACGATCTCGCTCTACTTCTCGGGAGCACGAGCGAAGGCGAAGGGAGAGGGACCGCTCTCGTTCTAGAGATCGGGAGCGAGAGCGCCGCAGAACTCGCTCACGGTCTCCACATAGGAGGCGCTCAAGGTGAGTTAGTCATTTCCTATAACATCAAAGTTCATGCTCAATAATCAAGGCAGAAAAATCCAACAAAATTAAGTCAGGTCCTCTGGACGGTTTCTTTTTGTTGAGACGTTTCGTCTTTCATCCAAAGACTTCATCAGTCCGAGGAGCTGCAACAAACTCAGTCTTTATAAAAGTCAAACTGGTTGGCCCACTATGTGAAAGTGCTATTTATAAGACTGAGTTTGTTGTGGCTCCTCAGACTGATGAAGTCTTTTGGATGAAAGACGAAACGTTTCAACAAAAAGAAACCGTTCAGAGGACCTGATTTAATTGTGTTGCATTTCCTATAACATTTTTCTTTTTTGGGTCAAATGTGTTGGCGACAATACAAACTAAACATTTACCGTATTTTCCGCCGTAAACTTCACACCACCCGATGAGTCGCATCAGTCCAAATATGTCTAATAAAGTGGAAAAATCCATAAATACGTCGCATCTATTACGTGTCACCACTGACAACCCGGAAATATGGGCCGGTGTTGTGCCAAAAACCGACGGGCTGCCAAATGATGGCTGTAAGAGCGTGCATGGGAGTATTTTAACAAGATTAACACTTAAAAACAATTATTTGTTTGCTCGACGTTATAGTAAAGGCGTGTCTCAGTCTCGCTTTTCCTTAATAAATGCACTTTTTCAGCTGCATTTCAAAAGCCGATACAACACAGGAACGTGCAGAGGGCGACTCGTTGTGCATTTCTTTGAAATTTAACAAGATAAGCACCTAACACAATTATTTGTTTGCTCAACATTGTAGTAAAGGCGTGTCTCAGTTGAACTTTTATTTATTAAATGCACTTTAATGGTTAAATTAGCTGCATTTCACTGGGGCGGTGCAGTGAAATAAAGCTGATTTGACGGTTGCTCCAAGCAGCGAGCAGAATGAAGGTGGCAGTCTATGGCAAGCCAACTGTGTCATTAATAGTCACTTTTTTTACCTATTACATGACACAACGGAATGCCATATTACTCGAGCGCTTTCTAGCAGCTGAAAATGGTAGTGTTAAATGTTTTCCATGTCAGAATGAATGAAAAGTCATATCTCAGGCAAAAATTGGTTTATAGATATGGGGGAAAATTCATAAATGCATTACTTTGGCGTATAAGTCGCATGGCATGCAAATTATGCAAAACCCCGCAACTTATAGGGTGAAAAATATGGAAGCTCTTGGATGGCAGTGTATATGTTCATTGCAACTTTGGACCAAAATGTCAGTTTAGTTGTCAAAGCCAAGTGTTGTATGTCTATTGTACTATTCATCTTTTAAAAAATCTTTGTAAATTTTGAACATATCGTTAGTAGACGTTTCGTCTCTCATTAGTCGTGATAACCCGTCCTGCAGCTATCTTTGTGCTCCGTGTTCAGGTCTCCCCCCAGGCGTCATCGCTCCTCCTCATCCTCTCCTGTGAGACAGAAGGATAGACGCGACGATGAACGCAAAGATGGGAAAGAAAAGTCGGCAAAGCCTGTCCAGATCTCAGGTAGTACACAGTCATATAAAGTGTTGTGTTTTCATCATTGTATTCCCATACAATGGCAAAATTGGCTCTCTGCATTTAACCCATCCACCCCCAGGTGGAGCAGTGGGCACCTATTGAAGTCACAGCAATTGGGGATAGGGTGTGCTGCTCAGAGACACCACGAGATGTGCAATGACTGGGGATCAAACCTGGGACTTTCTGGTCCCAGTCGGCTGCCCTGCCTCTACCCCCATCTCAGCCCCCATGTAGTTTTAGCAAGAATGCATTTTTTCCATTGTCCTGGACATTATGTAATTGTGCTTAAGCAGCTTGCTAAATAATTTTCCCTGTGTTTTGACAGCGGAGGACATGGAAGGCAAAACAGAAGAGGAGATTGAGATGATGAAGCTGATGGGATTTTCTTCATTTAATTCCAGCAAAGTGAGTGCGTCTTTCAGCCACAAGATGGCGCCATTGCTTTCAGATGGTGTTAGTGTGCTCCACTGCCTAACTGAGTTCAGTCACATTCATTTTTTAATGTTTGCACTTTGGCTGACTTGTTGCTTTATGCATCTTGGTGTTCCTCTAAATGGATTATAAAACATAATTCCACCTGCATTAATAAATATTTTACTTATAAAGTGTGTGTGACCTCTATGCTCCTTTCGTTTATGGTTTTTCCACAGGGGAGGAAAACGGACGGATCAGTTAATGCATCTGCAGTCAACGTTACAATGAAGAGGAAATACAGGTATATTTACACCAACAAAATCATTATTTAAACACCAAATGGTTTCTAGGTTGTGCAGCATCTTTACAGAGCCACTTAGGAATAAAAACAAATGTAGTTTTTGTTTTATTGTAGTCATCGTAAAGCTCCTGTTGAGCCTCAGCTCTGTTTAATGTGAAGGAACAGTTTTGACCCTCCTCAGCAGTGAGCATTCACAACACCAACAGCTGTTGCAGTAGCCAATCATCTCAGCAGCTGTTTCTATGCAGAGAATCCTGCACTCCTATTGATGCTTGATGATGTAATCTGCAAGTGTTGTGAGGGAAACAGTGATGCAATGTTTCCTTCAATCTTTTTGTAGGCAGTACATGAACAGAAAGGGAGGATTCAACAGACCACTGGACTTCATCGCTTGAACATATCAATCGCTTTTAAAAGGTTTGCCCCGTTTCCTCCTGCAAGAAGAGAATACCAGTTAAATGTAATTTATGATTCAGACAGTCTGTGTGTATAAAATGTTTCTTTTTTTTTAAATTACAAAATGTAAAAAGTTGAACCTGCACTCATTTACAGATCAGTGCTGATTGGTGGAATTTTTTTGTTGTTTTTTTGACATGGATGATGGTATGAATAAAAACAAATTGACAAATCTAGTTGTAGTTCTTATGAAAATGTTTATATTTAGACAATTGTTTTGTTCGTGCACATTGACATTTACCCGTACATGAAGGCCAAGACATCTAAATGACAACCACTGCGCCTCACTTTAGATTCAAGTCCTCTTACATTGGAATGGGGTCCTTGGAATTTTATTCTTATTAAAACTTGTTTTTTCTGGAACCATAGCCACTCGATCCATTCAGCAGGTCTTAATAATGTCTGGGTGTGTGGTTCAAGTTCATGGTGTATTGTTTAAAATTAAAGTTTACATCTTTGCATATGTGTTTTATTAGTTAAAGGTTATCTGCTTAAGAATAAAATGTCTGCAAATCTATAAAATGCATTTTGTTCTTGTCTCCAGATCCCCCAACATTTGATTTTTGCTGGTTCTTTCCCTCGTATTCAGACTTTAGCGATGACTGACTACATGTGACTTCTGACACAAATGTTAGCTGTATTGATTGTTGTTGGGTCTTGTGCTGTTTGATTGCTACCTTCTTCTATTTTTAAAGCTTTTATTTTCTCAAGCAAAGTTTCTCATTCAAAGTGTTTGAAAGGAGGGTTTTTTCTTCAGATCTTAAATTGGCATCAGAACAACAAATTTTTGTCTGAAACTCTAGAAACGGTTTTCAGCGTTGCAGCCTCTGTCTACATTTTCCAAAGCTCAAGTTTTGTTAATAAAAAGGCGATGTTCCAGTTTGGTGCTTGAGTTTGTTGTGAGCACGTGTAGTGGTGATTGGAAGAGTTCAAATATTAAATGTGTTTCTGTTTATTTATACGTCCCGTGTCAACACTCGCCTAGTAATTAATAAAACATTTTGAACCATTCTGGCAGATTTTACTTTTACTCGACTAAGATGTTCTGAAATATTTGAACTTCTTTATTGTTATTTGGAAAAAAAGGTAGTTTTTGTATTTATTGTTTTTACTCAATTCTTCCTTTTCTGGTCACGGGGGGTCACTGATACCCATGTCCAGCTGTCACTGTGTGAAGGGCAGGGGACACCCTGGACAGGTCTCCAGTCCATCACAAGGTCACACAGAAACAAACAACCATTCACTCTCTCACTCACACCTAGAGACTATTTAGAGTTACCAATCAGACTAACATGCATGTTTTTGGTCTGTGGGAGGAAACCAGAGTACCTGGAGAAAACCGATGCATGCACAGAGAGAACATGCAAACTCCACTCGGATAGGCCTCCGGCCGGGATTCATTCTGACAACCTTTTTGCAGAAAGGCAACAGCTCTCCCAACTGTGAGACACGACTCTAGTTCCCTCAACACCAGAGGTCATTCTCAGGGTGCACTGCCCTGCATGTTCAGCTTATTAATCATGCCACTAGTAAAAGGTATGAAGCACAAACTTTAAACATCCAAGTCAAGCATACTGTGGAAAGAATTTAAAAAAATCCACAAATCATTCCCACGTTGCACGCAGACTTGTCCTTTCTCGCACACACACCTGGTTCAAACTTTGATCATCTCCCAAGCGTTGTGGAGTTGTGCAGAAGCTCGTTGATGAATGTTTGGAGCAGAACACCTGCACAGGGTGCACACTCAACCAGGGTTTGGGAACCCTTCTGCACCATCAAATGGATGAAGATGCATTCTATACGCAGATGAAGAAAGTATTAAAAGCTGTTATTTCTGCCCAGTTAGTTTGGCTACAGTTTTGATTCCAGCTGAAACATTTTAGCACACAGTTTACAAAATCTAGCTGAAAAGTAGGCGAGCCTCAGCGTTGAAGCATGCAGCGCCTCACTGATGGATATTAGAAAGTAAAAGTGTTGAGAAGCAGATAATTTGGAACAACTTGAAAGATCACGAGAACGATGACGAGTCACAACTCAGAATATAATTCTTTTATAGTGCAAGCAAATACATGAAAATAAGGTATGTGTTTAAGGAGCTGCTTTAAAAAAAAAAGCTTTATTTATGCCAGGTTACATGTAGCCAGTAAATTCAACAAGTGCATGCCTGTCATAAATGCTCGGGAGGCAGAACAGCCAAATGCAAGACGTTGTGTTTATATTACCAAGCTTGGGACCAGTGGGGTAACCAGCAGCACCCCGTATTACAACATGGTGAAGTCACTTTCCAGCTCCTCAGAGGGACCATGAGGACCAAACTGGACCTCCTGCTCACAGTTACTGTAATAAAGTTTGTAAGTTCAAGTTATCTCCTACTTCAGCAGGAAGACTTTCACTTTTTTGTATTTAAAAATATAAAATCGGAAAGCATTAATTTCACAAGCATCTCTAAAGTTCATGTCTTGAACACAGTGTACTCATGTGGATGTAGGTACGTTCCTTATTTATTTACCAGCGCATGAGTTGGCCAAAAGTGATGACGAGGGCGGAGTTTATCCATTATATTTTCAAACAAGTAACATGTTAGCACTTAGCAGGAAGGTAGAGTGGGAGCTAATGAATTATAAATATGGTTCATTAACTTTTAACTAGATTTTAGCATTGAAACACCAACAGGAGAGGTGTAGACTGCTCCTGCTGCTTATGTAAGACCAGTTTTTAGTGTGCGGTGACTCTTGACGAGCCGTTAGGTGGGTCGGACTATATAAATGAGGCGAACCGTATCTGCTACGGCTTGATTTTACCATCCTGAACGGCTTTGGTTTTAAGTAATTTATTTATTTATTGTACCATTCATTTTTATCAACCAATTTGCATTCAGATTTTTCAGCTCATTCTCAGATTGTGTGTGTGATTTTTTTTTAAAACCTGTTTGCTTGTAAGATTTTTTTTGTTTGCAATAAAGTTTTATTTAAAAAAAATATGCAAGGAGCCGGCTCGTGGGGGTGAGCGAAATACGTTTTGTGATAGGACCATCTAAGACGTGTAAGAGGACGAATCAAGCCAATCCTGGAAGACAAAATAAGGCAAACAACACAGTGACAGCCAACCGTCATCATCCACCGCGAAACAGCATGGCAGAGGGGCGTGGCTACTGTTAAAGGGGCTCGTCATTTTATAAGCTCGTGCTCTTTTCAGCCAATAGCCGACGAGTTCATCAGAAAACAGCCAATCGCGACACGTACTCACAACGTCCGGAAACGCAGTCCATTACGGCTCCCGCCCGTGTACAAACTAATGGAACTTGGAGCCAAAATGGCTGAACACGGTCCTCGGTGGCGGTCTAAGCCAACCCCTTTTATACATTGATAGACTGGAAACCCAATAAGAAATTGAGTTGTTCTCTTCAATATCCAATCAGGTAACAGCAAACAGAGGCTTTGTGTTACTGTACACTGGGTATCTGCTGTCCACATCAACAAGCCTCAATTTTGGATGCACTTTGGCAAACTGTCGCTCATGTCAGTTGTTTCATTTAACGAGACGTATCACGCGTTATCCGCGATAACCAGTACATAACTAGCAAGCCCAGAAGGTTCCGTAGGAATAGGTTAGATGACAACGCCTGCTAAACTCAACAACTATAGTTTTTTTATTCTTTCTCATACCAGGCAAGTGCAAACAGACTGTCATTTTTTTTAATCGCTGGCTGCTGCTCAATAAACTACAACCGAGCTAGCAAGGACTCAGTCGGTTTTTTCGCCTGCGCTAACGTTAGCCAACTTTTGTTGTTGTTTTTCCCGCAGCAGTACTGGCGACAAGATATTCCTCAAACAGTCTTTTGTTTAATTTTTTGGGCCTACTTGCCGAATTTTCCACACACACAAAAAAAACCCGTACACCTAAACAAGACAACTTTGCTAGCAGATTGGTTTCATATTAATAATTTTGTCCGTCAGGAAGTGTTAGCGTCGACTAGCCGGTTAAATCGCCAAGCCCTTAATCATTTTTTTAAGTGATCTACAAGGAAGAGACCAGTTTCGCTTTTTACAGACTGCTTCTTTTATTCGGGACCTTTAACTTTTAAAAAGATCAACCGATAACCTGCAGGAGCGAGTCTTAACCGTGACCTGTTAAGACATTAACCGGCAGAAAACAGCAAAGCATCTTGGTGTTCAGAGAGAGGAAAGACCTTTGCTACAGTCACGGAATCCCTCACTGGATTGTTCTATTATTATTTGTGTTATTGTTGAAAATGGCGGCGATCGGAATGGTGCAGATGTTGATCGAAGCAGCCGAATACCTGGATCGCAGGGAACGAGGTAAAGTAACATTTTATTCAGACTGCAAGTTCTTTTTCCCAATAAGAACATTTACACGATTGTTACTTTGCACTAATTCTGAATTTCTGCACATTATTTTACAGCTGCATTAAAAAAACTGGTTGCTTGCTGCACTTCATTAGTATATAAAGTCACATACTATATATTAACATTGTCAGTCTGCACAGCATGTTCTTTATCTAGAAAGGTGCTCATCGTCGTGTTAATGGTGCTGATAAGACCGATCATAAACACGTTTAGTACATAAATGCATGCTGCAAAGATAAAGGTGCATATTTTTGATTATGCAAAATTATCGCACGTTTCCAATATAGTCAGCTGTACAGGAACACGGTGTTTTAGTGAAGACTCCTCCTTTCCTTCTGTTGTGGTTTGCTGGTGAGGTTTATTGTAGTTCAGGATGACATCATTGTCCAAGCTGAGAGGAGTGGGTTGGGGGGGGGGGGGGCTGTATAAAAATACTGCATTAAATCCTTTCCTTGCATGCATGCACCTCAGCATAAAACACTGCAGCAGAGATCATAAAGCTCAAAATGTGACACCTTGCACTATTCCTCCCCCAGACTTGGCTTGCTCTCAATGTGGCTATATTTTGCAGAGAACAGAGCATGTGACCACTATGTTGTTTATTTGCTTGCAGAAGCCGAGCATGGTTATGCCTCCATGCCACCTTTCATCAGCAGTCAGGAGAAAGAAAGCCTGAAAAAGAAAAACAAAAGCAAGAAAAACACAAGTAGCAGGTAAAAGTGATTCAGCTTCTGTGTCTGCAGACTGTGTGTGAATAGGGCTGCTGCTCACTTGCACTGAGCAGTCTTGATTTAAACACTCAGCTCTTATCGCGGCTGTATTCTGAGGACAGGAATATGATGCAGAATTACACCCATTTTTACAGTAAAAGAAAATGTGGCAGCTGCACAGCTGTTTCCAGTGTTACTCCTCATCAGTGAAATAAAGCGACTCCTGTGTGGTTATTTGAATCTGCCTGTCGATTTGCTGCTCTTGTTTTTAATGCCTCCACTCTCAGAAACAGAACACTATCACTTGATGTACAGGTGCATCTAAAAAATTAGAATATGGTGGAAAAGTTCAATTTTGTGCCAATCATTTAACACAGTGAAGCTCGTATACTGTATTAAATAGATTTATTGTGCACACAGTGAAATATTTCAATCCTTTATTTCTTGTAATTTTGATAATTATAACTTACAAATAATGAAAAAACAAAATTCAGTGTCTCAGAAAATGAGAATATTGTGAAGAGGTTCAGTGTTGTAAACTCGTGATGTCTCACCCGAATCAGCTAATTAACTCCTAGACATGAGCTACAAATGTCTCATTCCTCAAGTCCAGCCATTCCTGAACCAGAGACATCAGAAGTGTCTTCCGGCTGAGGAGACAAAGAACTGGACTGTCTCTCAGTGGTCCAATGTCCTCTTTTCAGATGGAAGTAAATGTTCATGTCATTTATAAGTAAATGTCCCAGAGTCTGGAGGAAGAGTGGAGAGGTCCAGAATCCACGTTGTTGAAGTCCTGAGTGAATTTTCCACAGTCATTGATGGTTTGGGTCCATGTCCTCTGCTGGTGTTGGTCCACTATGTTCTCTGAAGTCCGCAGTCTACGCAGCATCTAGCAGGACATTGTAGAGACTTCATGTTTCCTTCTGTTGATGAGATTTATGGAGACGCCGATTTCATTTTCCAGCAGGACTTGGCTCCGCTCCACACTGACAAAGGGACCAACTGTGGAATATTCTCATTTTCTGAGACACTGATGTTTGGTTTTTCATTGTTTGTAAACCATAATCATCAATGTTACATGAAATAAAGGCTTTAAATATTTCACTCTGTGTAATGAATCTATGTAAAATATGAGTTTCACTTTCTGAAATGACTGACAAAAAATGTTGAACTTTTTCACAAATAATGTCAGTAGTTCAAAAGCTCTGCGGCAGCTGGGCTCTGGGTTTGGATGAGATTTCTTTATTTCCCTGTGAAAGATTCCTGATCCTGAAGATCCCTGATGAGATTTCCCTGATTTCCTTAAGGCTCTGGATGTTGTGGGGCTGCATGGTAGACACGCCTTTGCAATGTCACGTGGACATCGGGGGCAGTTCCACTGGACTGGCAGACTGGGGTGGTGGTTCCCCTCTTCAAAAAGGGGGACCGGAGGGTGTGCTCCAATTATAGGGGCATCACTCTCCTCAGCCTCCCTGGTAAGGTCTATTTAGGGGTACTGGAGAAATGAGTCCGATCGTTGGTCGAACCTTAGATCCATGAGGAACAATGTGGGTTCTGTCCTGGCTGTGGAACACTGGATCAGCTCTTCACCCTCACTAGGGTCCTTGAGGGGTCATGGGGGTTTGTCTATCCAGTCTACATGTGTTTTGTGGACTTGGAGAAGGCATTCGACCATGTTCCTCGGTGTACACTGTGGGGGGTGCTCCGTGAGTATGGGATTGGGGACCAGTTGTTATGGGCTGTTCAGTCCCTATACAAGTGGTGCGAGAGTTTGGCTTGCGTTGCCGGCAGTAAGTCGGACCCCTTCAGGGTGGGAGTTGGACTTCGTCAGGGCTGCCAGTTGTCACCAATTCTGTTCATAACTTTTATGGACAGAATTTCTCAGTGCAGCCAGTGGGAGGAGGGATTCCGGTGCGGTGGCCTCAGGATTCCATCTCTTATTATTTGGAGATGATGTGGTCCTGTTGGCGTCTTTATGCCATGATCTTCAGCTCTCACTGGAGTCGTTCACAGCAGAGTGTGAAGCGGCTGGGATGAGAATCAGCACCTCTAAATCTGAGGCCATGGCCCTCAGTAGGGGTGGATTGCTCTCTTCAGGTCGAGGGTGAGGTTCTGCCTCAAGTGCAGGAGTTCAAGTATCTCTGGGTTTGTTCACGAGATAGGGTGAGAAGTTCAGTTATCTAGGAGAGATTCAGAGTAGAACCACTGCTCCTCCACATCAAGAGGAGCCAGTTGAGATGGTTCGGGAATCTGGTAAGAATACTCCCATGGCGCCTCCCTAGGGAGGTGCTTCAGGCATGTCCGACTGGGAGGAGACCCTGGGGAAAACCCAGGACACGCTGGAGAGACTATGTGTCTCGGTTGGCCTGGAATGCCTTGGGGTCCTCCCAGAAGATCTGGAAGAGGTGACTGTGGAAGAGATGTCTGGACCTCTCTGCTCAAGGGTTGAGTTGTGGGTGAAGGACATTTTGGTAGGCAGGGCGCTCGGTTCTGTTGACAGGGCAGGGCACCCTTCTTGTATAACGGTAGGGGGAATACTGATGTATGTATGTATGGATGAATATTGTAGTTTTTTAGTGCAGTGTTTGTTTTTTGTTCTTAACTGTTCAATAACCATTTTAGCTTTTGATTACTTGTTGTAATATGAGGAATGTTCAAACTGTTTTTGTCCAATTTATTTGATTATTCATCATTGTTTTCTGTTCATTGAAATTATTCTGTTTAGTGGTTCTCTAAAATGCCATATTCATGTGGATGCAAGGCTGAAATTATAAATAAACCTTTCAGTTTTTATAAAAACCATTCCCATGTTTAAGGGACCTTGGATACTCGGGTAAAGAGAGAAACCTGAATACCACATGGTGATAAGCTGGATCTGATTGTGAGGGAAACTTTTGGATATTATTTGGCATCTCATCAGGATGCTTCTTTTGCTTCCTTCCTTTGGAGTTGTTGATTTCTTTAACATTTCTAATTAGGAGAAAAGGGAATTTCGCTGCAAAAAGGCTCAGAACTTGCTGTAGGGACTATAAGGACCTATAAGTTTAGTAGGCAGGGCGCTCGGTTCTGTTGACAGGGTGTGGCACCCTGCTTGTATAATGGTAGAGGAAACACTGTAATGTATATTAAATGTAGTGATGTATATATTAATTTTGTCCATTATAAATTTAAAAGCATTTATGGTTGGCACATTCATTGTCTCTATAAAAAAAAATACAGTTCTTTGCATTTGATACAGCTAGAAATGTGATGAGACAAATTAGTTTTCTTTGATTGTCACCATGCTTGACAAGATATAGGGCATGTTTTCAATTCAGTGCATGTCTTAACATGCTTAGTAGCACTACATAAGTAGACGTGCAAAGTGTAAAAATAGTAGGACCAGCTTGGCGTGTTGAGTAGATGACTAGCTGCTGTTTGTTTGTCACTGTTTCCAGTGAAACCTATCCTACCATCATTTAATGTACCTGCCCCTTTTAGGATTGTCTAAATATGAGATTATGATAAACTGTCATGAGTTTCTCATTGGTTGTGAGCACCTTTCCAGCTTTGACTCATTGCTCTTCAAGGGGATCAGAGCTAAACTAGTTTGTCATATTAGTTTCTTCAGGGTTGGGCTGATCTGATGTGGTCAAGTTATCAATGCAGAGGATGACCAGTACTGTTGCTGAAAAAATTGGCTCCCCAAGGAAATAGCTCATTTCTGCTAAAGAATGTCGACTCTTTAATTGGTCCTCCTTCTTTCTACTTTTAACACATTGGAAAATAAAGGTCTTTCATGGCTGTATGCATGTGTATGTTTGTAAAACAAGATCTCAATGCCCTTCTAAATTAAGATGCTTTTCAAATACTTGGGTATGTGAATAGTGGGGGAGGGGACAGCATCATCCTGGTGTGTGTATCTGTGTCAGTAGTAGTGATTCCCCTCATTTCCTTCTCTCCCTTTAATATTTTTTTCTTTCATCTTCCACAATACCCCTCTCTTCCACAATGTTCCTCTTCCTCGTTTTCTTGGTTTTTATTCATCAAACATATTAGTACATGTTAGCACAGAAAAGTATGGTGCTTCTTGTACAGGAGCCTTTTAGCACGTATTAGCATGCATTGTTGTTCAGGATTATGACGTTGGTTTGGCTGATCGTGGAAGATTCTCGTTGTTGGCTGAGTTAAATGACAGATGGACTGGTAAATCACCCTGGAACAATTTAGTGCTCCTGCTCAATTTGATTGGTTTATATTTTACATCTAGGATTTCAAAAGAGACAATCCCTATTAGCTGGTAGAAGCTGTTGTCAAGAGATCAGTATGGCCTACTGAGAATTACTACTGTACGATGTTAGAGTAGAAATTAAAAACAACATTAATTTTCATTAAGTGTTCCCTAAGACCAGTTAATTCACAGATAGTGTGTGTAGCCACTTCATTAATACCATTTTAAATTAGTACAGGGACTAAAGTAGTTGCTACCCAACATACAGTAGTTGCTCTCCCTTATTGTTGCCACTGAATGCACAAGTGACTGTTTTTGCCAAGGTAGGTGTGTGTGCATTCGTTTGTCTGTACCATTAGTAAAATGTCTCCTAGACCATTGCATGGATTTTAATTAAAACTCAAAGAGCAATCAATAGATGTATATTTACAACTGACTAACAGTTGGAGTCAGCTCTATTCAAGATGGCTGCCACAGTCCAACCTTAGCAAAAAGCAAAACTTTTAATAACTTAGCCAAGTTTACAGATTTTCATAATGACTTTTTTTTTGTGTAGTAGTAGTAGCTGCGAGTCCATTACAACACTAATTCTGAAGGCTAACTAATCACACAAGATCCATTTTTAAAGCTTTCTGATTAACTGTTGTAGTCAACTCAGTTTTGTTAGGAAAATATCTCATAGACAAATCATTGTTCATTCATTCATTCAACCTTCATTTAGACAGGTAAATCCCATTGAGCCTCCAGGACTCATTTACAAGAGAGACCTGATTTCAGCAAAGAATGATGACAACAATGGACAACAGCGACAACAATAGACAGTTATAAAAGTCATACAATTTTTTTTCCTTTTTTGTTTTTTAACAAATAGGATGGCTAAAAAAAAAAGAAAAGAAAAAAAAAAGAAAAGTAACAAAAACAGCTAGATTCTAAGGCGAATGTAGAAAACTAAAAACAGGAACATGTCTGCATTGGTCCCTGCCAGGAGTCCAACAGATTCTTAAAGCCACTTAGAGAGGTCAAGGTCGAGAGCTTCACATCTTTTTGTAAGATATTCAAAGAAACAGGAGCGGAGTAGGAGAAGGAGCTTTTGTCTAGTTCAGTTCACACTGAGGGAACACTGCAGGTAATAATGTCCTGAGAGCGCACGCTGTAGCTGCACTCACGCAGAGACATGAAGGAGGAGATGTATGAAGGCAGCAGACCAATTGTGAAACTCAGAAAGAAATGGTTGGATGCACGTGTACAACTGATCAACATTTAGAATATCAGGATAGGGGCAGCATGGTGGCCTATTTGTAGATTTGTTGCCTCTCAGTGGGAAGATCGCCAGTTAAAATCCCGTCCTGGGACTTTTCTGGGTGGAGTTTGCATGTTCTCTCCGTGCATGCGTGGGTTTTCTCCGGGTACTCTGGTTTCCTCCCACAGACCAAAAACATGCATGTTAGGCTGATTGGTAACTCTAAATTGTCCCTAGGTGTGAGTGAGAGAGTGAATGGTTGTTTGTCTCATTTGTCTTTATGTGTCCCTGTGATGGACAGGAGACCTGTCCAGGGTGTCCTTTGCCTCTCACACAGTGACAGCTGGATATGGACACTAGTGACCCCCTCGACCCAAAAAGGAAGAAGCAGGTAAAGATAATGAATGGATGGAAGGTGGCTGCCACAATTTTTTTCCACTTAGTGTTCCCCCACCATTACTCAAAGATGGTGCTTCACCCTTGCAGCAAAACCAATCACCCTGCCTAGTGCCTACTGACATCCCCCTACATACCCCCTCACCGCAAAAAACGGAAGTGTAGCAGAGATTGTTGCTAAGGATCGGTCACCACAGAATAAGTGGCTTTGACATGCTCAAACCCTGAAGAAGGAAAAGCCAAAAGAAGATTGTTTGCACTTTGAGTATATTGGTCTTTGATTTATTGCAGTCCAAACCATTCTTTCAAATATTAATGTGATAAAAAATATTTTATATAATTGTTTTGACAGATTGTGCAGCCCTTTTTTTTTCCAGCTGCAAGTTGATACATTGATGAAAACCAGTAGAGATTTAGTTCAGATTAGATGAGTAAATCACTTTTCAGCCTTTTTACCATGTCTTAATTAAAGTGGCACTAACTTTCTTAAACTGAACTCAAATAAAACAGAATTCCTCCATGTTGGCACCAAGTCTACCCTATCCAAATGTAATAGTTTCACAATTAAAGTTGATGATTCCACAGTTTCTCCCTCCTCTTCAGCTAAGAGTCTGGGTGTCATCCTTGATCTTTTGAATCTCATGTCAATAACATTACTCGGTCTGCATGTTTTCATCTTCAAAACATCAACCGTCTCCGTTCATTTCTTACCCCCACCAGTACAGCCATCCTTATCAATGCTCTAGTCACCTCTCGATTAGACTAACTAACTCCCTCCTCTCAGATCTTCCTCTCAAAACCATCCATAAACTTCAGCTTGTTCCAAACACAGCTGCCTGGATCATCACTAGAACTACATCGAAGGAACACATGACCCCTATCCTTAAAGATCTCCACTGGTTACCCATAAAATATCACATCAACTTTAAGAGTCTCCTCCTCACTTTCAAAGCTCTCCATAACTTGGCACCTCTGTACTTCACTGATCTTCTTTGCTATTACACACCTGCCCGAAGTCTTGGCTCCTCTCTATCCATCTCTCTTGTTATACCTCCTGCCAGCTTGACACCCATGGGATCCAGAGCCTTCTCCCGCAAAGTCCCTCATCTCTGGAACTCTCTTCCACACCACATCCGTAATTCTGACTTTCTGCTCTTATTTAAATCTAACCTTAAAACTCTTTTTTTTTTTTCAAACTTGCTTATTCTGTTTAACGTCATTATGTATTTTATCATTATTAGCATTTGATTTTATTGATATCTGCATTTTATTGTTTTTATCTTGTATTTCTTGTTTGGTGACCTTGAGTGTTTTGAAAGGCGCCTTCAAATAAAATGTATTATTATTATTATTATTATTGACGCTTTGATACCAACACCTTACAAAATAATCCAATTAAGAACATTATAGGTAATAATTTTGGCTGCTTTTGTTTTCTACTGTAAACTAGTTCCATATATCACACACATGATCTTGCCATGGTGATTACTCACCAGTGATTTTTACGCCATAATCAAAATAGTTATAAAATCTTAATATAAAGTTTATGTAATTTTGCAAACCATGTCCCAGTTGAGAATAAAACTTTGAGAGTCTCAGTTTATTTATCTGAAATAACTAAAGCATTCAAAGCAGAATCACTTCTTTTCCTGGTCTAACTTGAGCCGTAGCGTCATGGTGTCTTACGTGTGGAGGGTCAGATTGACATGAGACTGGATCAGGGGGTGCAATATATTCAGAGCCCAGAAATCTAGCTTGAATATGCAGTCTTTTTCCAGCAAGCACTGTTATGTCACCAGTGGCTGTCTGCCCTTTATAGGAATGTACACTAGCTGGAGAGGGCCCGGCGAGAAAGAGAGCACCCTCAGTACTGCCTGAAACACGATGATGCACACACACACACACATACACACATCCCAGTTTGCCATGGCAAGAAAACTGAGTGTACTTGCAGCCTTTCTGGATCGCCTCATGATGTTAGACATTTTTTTAACTAGTTGTAATTAAACACAGTTTCGATAGAAACTTATCAAATGTGGCAACATCATTTCTTTACATCAAACTGTTTGAAACGGCCATGTTGTAGTGATGAGCACTGCTGAAACTGCGGAAGTTATTTTGAGAGTCGTGGTGGGTAGGACGGGGTATCAGGGTTCAGGTAGAGGTAGAGAAGAATTTAAGAGTGATGGGGTGAAGCCCCCCCACCCCCACTAAGATCAGACTTGCAGATTGTTGTTCTTTTCTTAAAACCTTTTCTGATCTAATCACCTACTTTGTCCATCCCATTAAGGGCCCAGCACACTGTATCCAAAACCGAACAGTCGACTTGCGGTCGGACGTGGTTGCGACACGTTCGTTTTCGCACACACCTTTCATAGTCCACGAGACACACAGCGCAGAGCTCCCCTCCCGCTGCAATATCACTGCAGTGTTTCTTCCCACCAAGGTCTCCACTCCATCCCTACATCCGTCTTTTGACCACAAATCTGTCATGAAGAGAGCGCCACATTTCTCAGCAGACAGACTCCTCCATGTACAATGTCTGCGCGATCTCCAGCCAGGAGTTTTTGAACATTTGACTATCTCCGTGTGTCTGTAAGACTTGTACAGATGAATGTCCAAGCGCATTTCCACATTGACAAAAACACACTACTTGGACACTCCTGCAAGAAAAAGGTTGGTTGGGCCTTGTGTCAAGAAGGGGTGTGCAAAGGTACTCTGAGAACAAAATGACACAATTATTGTCACTCACCTACGTCAATGAGAGCTTCAGATGGAGTATGCAGGCCCTGTCCTTATGGGTACACCAAAACCTGTTCCCAGTATGGTGGAACAACATTTTTGGGTTAGAAGTTAAGATTTAGGACTAAGATGTGGACTGAGTTTCATTTCGGGTTATTCACGCACTGGTGACTAACCTGAATAATAGCACTCTATTGCTAGACTTAGATCAGGGTTAGGCTCCAGAAATGAATGGAAGTAAATACAATGGAAAGAGACACAAACTGTGTGTGTTAGCTCTAGTCCAGTGTGATAGTCATACTGGCCACAACCACACCTCCAACTCCTGTTTTACCTGCACTGTGTTCTGCCCACTCCCACCCACACTGCTCAGGACTGCATGTACAGTGGATGACGAGGCAGCATGAAGGGACTTCGTCCTGGCTACTCCAGCCTTTGTCTTTGGTTACTGTTGTTAATAGGCCTTCATGATATGTCTTTGTATGAAAAAGTGGTTGTTAAGAAGATTCCTCTCTTTAATCCATTATAAGAAACACAATACAATTAGCTTAATGTTGTCTTTTCATTATAATGCTGCACATGCATTCAATCTGATAATGTTTATAAAATAGTTAAAACTCCAGCTTTTGTACAGGGCTCATGGATGAACCGATGGCAGTAAGGTTACTTCAACCTTTACGCTCTTATCGCAAATTCAAAACACAGTCGGTCTGTTTGACCCTGTGGTTTTGTTGGAAAAATACCAAATGTTTTGGGGTTTTTTATAGTTGAGAATCAACAGCTTCATCACTTTTATTTCTGGAAATTATCCAAGTTTGTAAAAGAGATCTTTGTATAAAAGATAACCACAAACTCAGCAAATATAGAGTTTTACTGGCTGATTACTGGTAATTCATTTGCAGGGGTCAACATGAGCGGTTTCCATTTGTCCGAGACGATCTGCTTTCCTCTCATAAAACCAGATCTCTCCTCGAGGTTGTCTGGTCAACAACCAAGAGAAATAGACATGAATTAAAGTTTTCAGTCATCGCGACTGACTTCTGTCATTTGAAAAAATAAATAGGGGTGAAAAAAAGTGTTTTCAACCATCCCAATTTGGGCGGGGAAGTCCCAGATTTTGCCCTGGTCCCACGTCCCATGTGAGGAGGGTTGTGACACCCAAATGTCCCACAGTAGACAAGAGCTGGCTGTGCTCACCTGTTCATGCTGTGTGTGTGGGAGGGGGGACACAGAGGGGTTGTTCCACAAGCGTCCTGCAGCAGCAGGAGTCAGGTTGACATAAAATGTCTATATTGGCTGTAAGGTGCATTTTTCAGCTTTCATGGAGTTTTTCTGATAGCACAAATTATCACAAAGTTGCAGTAATGCAAAGTGAGCTTGAAACAAACGTCATTGATGCTCAGAAAAAAGAAACATTTTGTTGTTGAAGTTCAGGTATGTTTACTCATTGTTGCAGCCATCAACCATCATTCATTAGGTTGAAAATCTTTGCTAATTAGTGTGCGTGTGTGTGTGTGTGTGTGTGTGTGGCCACAAGATGGCTGACTGAGAACATTAGTGTACAGTAAACTTTGTATTTAGTGCAATATACTTGAGAAATTACATTTTTCTTAAGATTTTTTGCCTTTGTTCTTTTAAAGGTTGTGTAAAACCAAAAGTACTGGCGTTCAACCAGATGTTGTCTCGTTTCCTTACTTGTACCTCTGATTTGTAGTTTGGAGGTTTTCTTGGCCTACATTAAGCTGCAGATTTCTGCTAATCTCAATTTGTCTTTCTGTGTTAAATCTCTTGCTTTTGTGTAAACAAGTGTACAAGCTACGAGCTAAATTGTTTTTATGGGTTTTTTCTACTCTGGAGTTATTTTATCTGATTAAAAGTAAAAGTTAATAAAATAGGGTTCATTTTCCTGTTAGAATCTAATTGTATTCGTTTTTATTGACTGCTCATGTACTACCACACAGCTTCACTCCCCTGCAGTGACTCTAGGACTGTAGCGATGGCATTTGAAGATGGGAAACCTTGCCCTGTTTGTTCATTTCTTTTCTTATTAGGTTTTGTTTCTGACATTGTTTTTTTTCTTCAGGTCTACACACAATGAAATGGAAAAGAACAGGTATGTAATAAAATCTTCCTATTTGTGTTTGGGTTTACATGTTTGTGCTGTTCCTGAATCCATGAATAGTGAAACACAAGTTCAGTTTCACAGCATCCAAATTCTGAGTCTGACTTGTCACAGGTGTCTCCAGCACATTTCACGAGCTCTGTGGCTGTTTTTTTGACACCTAGCTGTCCTCTGACTGAACCCACCCAAGAATGTTCAGGTCTAAAAATCACACCAGAAATGGATAGTTATTGATGAACTGGTCCAAATCTGCTCGTATTCATTTCAAATGTGTGTTCCAGTAGAGGGTGGCTGCCAAGGTGGGTACAAAGCATGTTTAGTGGGGTATGATGTGGACGGGGATGGGCAACAAAATAATGTGCATGGCCTGACATTTCTAGAAGACGTTCACATGATTAGTCTATGATTTTCCAAAACTGGCAACTCTTAACGACGACCATTTGGCTCTCTTGATTGCAAACATCCAAAATGTATTGAGAAAGCGTCTGAAAATGTGCGTATATTCTTGAAATAGTGAGTCACCAACATCTTCTACAGTCGTAGCCACGGGATATGCTAGCTTTACTGTAAGTTTTGGGATTCCCCTGAAAACAGTTTTCTTAACTTGGATTCTTTCTTAAAATTGACCTCAGACTTAACAGCATCATATCATCAGATGTTTACCAGTAGATACATAATTTTAAGGTCAATAAAATCAACTGTTTTGTATGTTGAGGTTTCTCTAACAAGGTTGAGTCAGGTCCTCTGGACAGAGTCTTCTTTATTGAGATGTTTCGTCTTTCATCCAAAAGACTTCTTCAGACTGAGGAACCACAACAAACTCGGTCTTATTCATTGGCAGTAACAAGCAGCCGTCATTGATTGGTCGCTGGGCTGACGGTTCTCCTTTTACAGGTGGACAGTTAGTTTTAGCTTTCACCAACAAACTGGCTGACCCACTATGAGAAGGTGCTTTATAAAACTGAGTTTGTTGCATGTTGAGGTACGTTTTTAAAACCAGAATGTGTATACCCTCTGGGTCATATAGGCGTTAGATTTTTAAAATCACTCAAATAGAATTGATCTAAAAAAAACAATTATTGTGGAGTGTTTTGTTTTGTTTTAAAAAGTCTTTTGATATTTAAGCACTTTAAGCTCAGCGCTTCAAAAGGATTCACTTTGTCCTCCTGACACTTGAACAAGCACATGAGGTGTGTTTGTTGGATCAGCTGATTCAACAGGACCTTTGAATGACAAACAACTGTCCAATGAAACAACACAAGAACCGTCTTTACAAGAGTTCTTCAAAATCTTAAAGAGCTGAAGATTTATCATTCTACAAGACAAATATTTACATGTCAGTAACTATTAAGACGTGTATTTTTTTCAAACAGAGACCGTGCAGGTCTCTGAAGATGGGGAAAGGAAGATCGTTAGCTTTTATTTGAAAAGAAAACTGAGTGGGATAGTTGATCTGAAACAACAGCTCAGTAGAATGGGCTACTGTTTCCTCAGTCTGCGTTCAGTACTTTGTGGTCCTGTACACCTCGAGTCCAGTAAGTTAAAATTATAACCACATGAGAATATTTGTATCAAGTTTTTCAGAAATACGGTATCAGACGAGCAGTAAATTAGTCTGTTGAGTAAACAAAAGGCGTACAAGCGAGACCCACCTCCCTCTCTTGAGCTCACTGAAATAACCATACAAACATTTAGACTTTCTGTGGTCGCCCATAGAAACCAGAGCATGCCTGTCTGTCTGTGTGCGCCTGTTTACTTCCATGTAACTTGACTCCAATCGCCACCACAGTTTCTTCGCACGCAAGGTTTTCTGTGCTGGCCATGGCCACCCTCTTTGCGGGGTCAGAAGGTGAACACAGAGACAGTGAGGTGATTTACTGCTGGTGAGGCAGAGTTCTCCAGCTGACCTAAATGTAGCGCTGAGGAGATAATGGAGCTGATTTTAGCTGCAGGGAATAACACAGCTGTAGCTGGTTGCCATACTCTCTGTAGACAATAACCATACGTGTTCAGTTTGAAACTGGGTTCTGTGTTTCGGCTGATAAGGCAGCAGCTCCACGTACATTCTCACCTATTGACACAGTAAACCTGAATAACCTGCTGCTGACGGTGTGCTTCAGTTCTGCTGCTGTTTGTCTCACCGACCTCTGACCTGTGCTGTTTCAGGCGTCTGCTGCTCATCAGTGTTGTTTAGCAAACATTAGCTCGCCCTGCTGATCCCTTATTATGTCAGAACAACACGGGTGGGGGCATTTCCTTGTTATATAATGGCACTCTGGACGCCCTTTGGACTGAGTCAGCTGTGAAATAAACACTTGTTTTCACCTGCTCACTACAGCTCTCTGTGTGCGTGTGTGCACGTACAGGCACACGTACACTCTGCGTATGGAAGGGATTCAGTCCCTCTGCCCACATTCAAATCAGTCATAGATCTCTGTGTGCTCAATTTGAATAAGTTGTTCAGGCGCTGACGCTCACATCAGCCCAGAGAAGACAAAAGCACATTTGAGCACTCGCAGTCAGGAAGAGCCCGATGTGCACGAGCCCACTCACTGAGGAAACACAAGCACACAGGCACGTACACACTGGTGACGAGGCTGGAGCTGGAGGTGTGTGTTGTGTAACTGTGGGGTCAAGTGGCTGCCACCACCCACCAGACCTGAGGAACTGCCAGTTGGATTAGAGCTGCTGCAGGAACTCATCAGGGACGAGAACTGGAAACCATTTATGTGGGAGTGGGGCTGGGGGGAGGGCTGGTCTCAGGACTTTTCAAGCTTTGCACATTATTCCCCCCATGACAAACTATAGGTAGAAGCCAAATTTGATAAATGTCTTTTTTTAAAACCTTCTTGAATTTATTTAAAATCTTTAAAAAATTAAAAGCACTGGCATTTGCTTGAAGAGGAAGAGCCTGCATGACATGTCGTGGCTCGTGAGGGAAACACGTTTTATTACATAACTCGGTTTTTGCGCTTGCTGCCAAAAGACAAAGGCAGACAATAATGTTTTCTTTCCAATATATTTGTGTGTTCATGTGCCTGTCTGTTAGCAAAATATCTCATGAACCACTGGATGGATTTTGATAAAACTTGTGAAGTAATCATTTGATGTTCATCTACAAGTGACTTATGTTTGGAGCCAGTCCACTTTAAGATGGTCACCACAGCTAAACAACTTTAGCCAACACGAGATTGGCTTTTGATCAGTTTTAAAGATAATGAACAAAAATTTGATGTACAAACCGGATTCCAAAAAAGTTGGGACACTAAACAAATTGTGAATAAAAACAGAATGCAATGATGTGGAGGTGCCAACATCTAATATTTTATTCAGAATAGAACACAAATCACAGATCAAAAGTTTAAACTGAGAGAATGTATCATTTTAAGGGAAAAGTCTGTTTTTTCCAAATTTCATGGCATCAACAAATCCCCAAAAAGTTGGGACAAGTCCATTTTTACCACTGTGTGGCATCCCCCCTTCTTCTTACAACACTCAACAGACGTCTGGGGACAGAGGAGACCAATTTCTCAAGTTTAGAAATAGGAAGGTGCGACAAAGAAGGTCCAAGACGATTGAACAGTTAGAGGCCTGTATTAGACATGAATGGGAGAGCATTCCTATTTATGATGCACCAAATGTTCTCTATAGGTGAAAGATCTGGACTGCAGGCTGGCCATTTCAGTACCCGGATCCTTCTCCTACGTAGCCATGATGTTGTGATTGCTGCAGAATTTGGTCTTGCATTATCGTGTTGAAAAATGCAGGGTCTTCCCTGAAAGAGATGACGTCTAGATGGGAGCATATGTTGTTCTAGAACCTGAACATAGTTCTCTGCATTAATGGTGCCTTTCCAGACATGCAAGCTGCCCATGCCACAAGCGCTCTTGTAACCCCATACCATCAGTGATGCAGGCTTCTGAACGGAGCGTTGATAACAACTTGGGCTATCCTTGTCCTCTCTGGTCCGGATGACATGGCGTCCCAGTGTTCCATAAAGAACTTCAAATCGTGACTCATCTGACCACAGAACAGTCTTCCATTTTGCCACACTCCATTTTAAATGACCCCTGACCCAGTGCAAACGTCTGAGCTTGTGGAGCTTGCTTAGAAATGGCTTCCTCTTTGCACTGTAGAGTTTCAGCTGGCAACGGCGGACGGCACGGTGGATTGTGTTCACTGACAATGCTTTCTGGAAGTATTCCTGAGCACATTCTGTTATTTCCTTGACAGTGGCATTCCTGTTTGAGGTACAGTGACTTTTAAGGGCCCAGAGATCATGAGCATGCAGTAGAGTTTTACGGCCTTGACCCGTACGCACAGCGATTGTTCCAGATTCTCTGAATCTTTTGATGATGTTATGCACGGTTGATGATGATAACTTAAAAGTCTTTGCTATTTTACGCTGGGTAACACCATTCTGGTATTGCTGCACTATATTTCTGCACAACAATGGTGGAATTGATGATCCTCTTACCATCTTGGCTTCTGAGAGACACTGACACTCTGATAAGCTCTTTTTATACCCAATCATGTTGTCAATTGACCTAATTAGTGTTAATTGGTCTTCCAGCTGTTCGTTATATGCTCAATTTCCTTTTTCCAGCCACTTATTGCTACTTGTCCCAACTTTTTTGG
>NC_056505.1:33123750-33125038 GCF_014905685.2 Nematolebias whitei
CCAAAAAAGTTGGGACAAGTAGCAATAAGTGGCTGGAAAAAGGAAATTGAGAATATAACGAACAGCTGGAAAACCAATTAACACTAATTAGCTCAATTGACAACATGATTGGGTATAAAAAGAGCTTATCAGAGTGTCAGTGTCTCTCAGAAGCCAAGATGGTAAGAGGATCATCAATTCCACCATTGTTGTGCAGAAATATAGTGCAGCAATACCAGAATGGTGTTACCCAGCGTAAAATAGCAAAGACTTTTAAGTTATCATCATCAACCATGCATAACATCATGAAAAGATTCAGAGAATCTGGAACAATCGCTGTGCGTATGGGTAAAGGCTGTAAAACTCTGCTGGATGCTCGTGATCTCCGGGCCCTTAAACGTCACTGCACCTCAAACAGGAAGGCCACTGTCAAGGAAATAACAGAATGGGCTCAGGAATACTTCCAGAAAGCATTGTCAGTGAACACAATCCACCGTGCCGTCCGCCGTTGCCAGCTGAAACTCTACAGTGCAAAGAGGAAGCCATTTCTAAGCAAGCTCCACAAGCTCAGACGTTTGCACTGGGTCAGGGGTCATTTAAAATGGAGTGTGGCAAAATGGAAGACTGTTCTGTGGTCAGATGAGTCACGATTTGAAGTTCTTTATGGAACACTGGGACGCCATGTCATCCGGACCAGAGAGGACAAGGATAGCCCAAGTTGTTATCAACGCTCCGTTCAGAAGCCTGCATCACTGATGGTATGGGGATGCATGAGCGCTTGTGGCATGGGCAGCTTGCATGTCTGGAAAGGCACCATTAATGCAGAGAACTATGTTCAGGTTCTAGAACAACATTTGCTCCCATCCAGACGTCATCTCTTTCAGGGAAGACCCTGCATTTTTCAACACGATAATGCCAGACCACATTCTGCAGCAATCACAACATCATGGCTACGTAGGAGAAGGATCCAGGTACTGAAATGGCCAGCCTGCAGTCCAGATCTTTCACCTATAGAGAACATTTGGTGCATCATAAATAGGAAGGTGCGACAAAGAAGGTCCAAGACGATTGAACAGTTAGAGGCCTGTATTAGACATGAATGGGAGAGCATTCCTATTTCTAAACTTGAGAAACTGGTCTCCTCTGTCCCCAGACGTCTGTTGAGTGTTGTAAGAAGAAGGGGGGATGCCACACAGTGGTAAAAATGGACTTGTCCCAACTTTTTTGGGATTTGTTGACGCCATGAAATTTGGAAACAACAGATTTTTCCCTTAAAATGATACATTCTCTCAGTTTAAACTTTTGATCT
>NC_056505.1:33125138-33127397 GCF_014905685.2 Nematolebias whitei
TATAAGCACTTTGATAACAGTTTATCTGTTTTAAATTGTGCTCTACAAATAAAGATGACTTGACTTGACTTGATATATATATATATATATGTATATATATATATATATATACCTCTCCCTCTGTTCTTCTCCACAGTGTAACTCCTCCCCACTTGTTTACTTGCATTACCTGTTCTATTCCAGTCCAGAAAAACACTTATCTCAAAAAATCACTAGCATTTAGTATTCAACTCTTTTAGCGATGGGGGACATCGGAGTACCACTTGTTATGATTTGTTATAAGAAGAGAAAAGACATTTCCCTTTGATCTTTTTGTCATCTTTTCTCTTCAGACGAGCACATCTACGATTGTGTTTAGAGCGCTTGAAGTCCCTCGTTCCTTTGGGACCAGATGCCAACAGGCACACCACCCTCAGTCTGCTGATGAAGGCTAAAAATCATATCAAGGTGAGTAAATGTGTGAAACACTCCGTCAGTCTGAAAGGGCCAGTTTGTCGTCTCCTGTAAGTTTGTTTGGATCAGATGTTAGACTGAAGTGTGTCTGATAAGTTGTGGATATCAGCAGCTCCTCATCTTGTTTCCTCTCCTCCGGTGTGCAGAGGTTAGAGGAGAGCGAAAGGAAATCTCAGCACACCTTGGAGCAGCTACAGCGCGAGCAGAGACACCTGCAGAGGCGTCTGGAGCAGCTGGGGGTGGAGAGGACCCGTATGGACAGTACCGGCTCCACTCAGTCCTCTGATAAATCCGACTCTGATCAGGGTGAATGAACTGGAAGTTCTTGTCTTTTAAACGCTTAATGTTTCATATCATCAATGTAAATATAGTATCTGTACTAAGTTGTCTAAGGAGATCTTGATACTGTAGAGAAAGTACATTGTTAAACAGAGAAACAGAAACGTTGATCAGTGAGGCAGGAAAAATATCTTTGACAGGAAGAAAGCTCCAATCAGTTGAACATCCTTTTACAAAAGAATTCAATGCTGAAGAGAAAATATCTTGAACTAAAATTTCACTTTGATCCACTATTTTACTACAATCTCTAAGAAATCTGGTCACTTTTCACAAGAAATCTGAGTTTCATAGTATTCTGTCCTTGACTGCTCATTTTATCACCATCTCCCTGAAGTTTGTGTGAAACGACGTTAAAAATGCACCTATTTTATAAAACTACTGTATTCATATTGTATTTTAATTATAACGCCTCATTTGTAAAAACTCGTAGACCTAACTGTGTGATATTACGGTAATGATGTGGCTACAACAGGAAGATTATAAATCTGAAGGGAAGGTTTTATAAAACAGATTTTTTTTTCACCACCAAATTAATAATAATTATTAATTAAGAATAATCAGTTGTGACCGCAGACCAAATACAGGCTAGTTAAAAGTAACACAAGCAGCAAAAAGCAGCCTAAGAAAACAAACGCTGAGCAAACATTAAAGCACGTTTCAAAAAGAAGTGTTTTTGAGATTTACCAGTAAATGTCTTTCTGTGGGCAAAATATGTCTTAGTGTAAAAGTTACAAAACCCAAAAGTCTCCTCACCATCTCTTGAGTGAGCTGTTTTAGTGCATGAATGGCTAAAGAAGTAGTTAGATTACTCCAGCCTGTGTGAGTCGTGGAGCTGCAGAGAGGACTGCTCGTCCATCCAACCGTAACGTTGCTTTCTGCTGTGTTGTGTTCGACAGAGGACCTGGACGTGGACGTTGAGGGGACAGACTACCTGCTGGGCGACCTGGAGTGGAGCACCAGCAGCGTGAGCGACTCGGGGGACGAGCGAGGCAGCCTGCGCAGCAGCTGCAGCGACGAGGGCTACTCCAGCGCCAGCCTGCAGCGCCTGCACGACACTCAGGAGAGGGCCAAGCAGCTGGGCTGCAGCCTATAAACAGCCCCATCACTCACCCAGCCCTCCCCTCAGTCCATCCCAGCCCAAGATTGTTCCACCACTCCTCCCAGCTCAGACCTCACCTCCCCCTCTCCTCCCTCCCTGTAAAGACTGACCAAGTTAAGAGGCCTCCCCTCCAGCAAGGTGGGCTTTCTGTCCACAGACTGCAACACCTCTGAGACGCCCGCCCACATCAGCCCTCGACCAACGCTCAGTCTTACGGGTGTCACGTCCCCCGCTCTGCTACGCGCCAATCAAGCGAGTGGGATTTTAAAGACACTCCATCCCCCCCCCCCCCCCCCTCCCGCACCCCCCCCCCCCCCCACACCCCCCCCCCCCACACCACCCCCCACACCCCACACCACCGACCACCC
>NC_056505.1:33127497-33130556 GCF_014905685.2 Nematolebias whitei
CCCCCCCCCCCCCCCCCCCACCACCACCACCACCACCCATCCGTCCTTCATAAACACAACTTTCAGCCACAGAATGTTACCACACAATGTCCCACTGCCTCTTTTTCTATGCCTCAAGAGCCATGGGCAGCACTTAGAGATTTCACTTAAAAATAACACACACACACACACACACACACACACACACACCCCTCTCTCCATTTCTACTAGTTGTCTAATGAAAAGGTGCGAGGCTGATGTGATGTGGGGCGATTTTTCCGCCCTGCTCACCAGTCAGACATCAGTGCACGGTACGTTGCACTTAAAATGGTTTTTGTAAACAAAAGTGTCGTCTTTTCAGACACTCCCCCCAACCCCCAACCCCCCACCCCCCCGGCTCGGTGGCAGTAATACTACCAGATAAAGAGAATGTTTGTAAAACATGTCCGTCAGCAGACTCTGGACACTAAACTCGAGCGGTGTTAAACGGTCGGAGCCGACAACGATACATTCTTTTAGCTTTAGCAGTCGTGCTCGTGACGACCCATGTGCACGTCTGCCCGTGAGAACAACTAATGTACAGCTTTAGATTGTGAAGGGGTTTGGGAGTTTTGGGTAGTGGGTTTGAAGCTTTCTGCCTCTCTCTGATGACGGTGGCATTTTTACCAGCGACCCCTCCCCTCAGTGTGGATGTCACGTCAGCCGTCAGGCTACACGCTGGTAACTTTTACCCATGATATGTTTTTTGTACACTACTCCTTCACTGCCCCGTTCTAAAGGTGTTCGCTGGAAGAGAAAAGCCTGTTTATCCTGAAAAGTCGAGAGACTTGACCACATTCCACGATGTAAAAGCAGACAAGCAGGCGAGACGCATGAAGTTAGTTGACGCTTCCGCCGTTTACTTCTGAAGCTCAGACTGAGACGAGGCGAGTTGTCTCAAAGCAGAATGGTTTGTTTTCAGTGGGAACACACAGCCAGAGGCCCGAATGTTTCTGCGGTCATCTTTTAAAAAGCACTAAAAAGTTCAAACCACAGATTTTCTTTATTATTTTGTTTTGTTTTGCCTTCATAGCTATTTATTGTTTCAGTAAAAAGTACACCTTTTAATGTAAATAGTTCTCATAAAGATCTCTATGTGTAACACCAAATGTATTTATTAGATATCCTAAATATATAGAAGCATATATAAAACTATATTAAGTCCTAGCTTCTGTTCTCAGTAGTTTGTTTGCACAGCCAAGTCAATCCCTAGAACATTTAGTCAAAAACGTCTCGTGCCTCAAGGCTTTGGTGTCAGTTGACCTCGGCACGGTGTTCCTAGAAAACAAAACGTTTTCATTGTGGTTGATTTTAAGTGTTTGCTGTTTTAAAAGCCGCCTCGCCCTGTTAGTGAAGGGACGAAGGGACAAATGATCAAAAAAAATCTGAATAGTTTAGAAAAATGTGAACTGAAAGGTGTAAAAGTGATGGAACTTTGGCGACAAGTGTTCGCACTGTCCCCAACACATCAGCAGTCTCCTGCAGCTCAGCTTTGTGGGACATTAGCAGCCCTCGACGTTGCGTTCTGCTCGTGCACGTACAACCGACAGAGCTCGGCTAAAGGTAACGGAAGTTACACCAACAACAAAAAAATCAAATAAAATAAAATCTGAAAAAAACACTTCTAGGATTTAGTCTTTCGGTGTGGCATGCTACTTATTTTTGTCATGTTGAAACCTTTTCACGCAGAGAGGAACCGTGTAACCACGGTTACAGCAAAACGTGCTCCAAAAGTAGGCGAGTGTGTTCACTGAAACTCTGCTGCTGCGTGCATGTGTATACTCTGTGCGTGTGTTTATTTCGTCACTGTCTTCAGAGAGAAATGTTTGGGGTGGTAGAGGGTGGGTGGCTTGTGAAATGAGAAGGCTGCGTTTCTATTTCTCGTTTACGATTAAAATGAAAAGGTGAGTTATTAACTCGAGCACTAACGTTCACGAGAGTTTCCCCTCGTGCGCTCGCCACGTGTGAGCCCGACTTCTTCCTCTACATGCTGCGTTGGCATAAATGGTGCAGGCAGGACGGGTGCGAGCGTTTGGGATGGGGTGCTTTAATCTACAACTTAAAGGGATAGTCTGGACATTTTGAAGTGACGTTCTGTTGTATAGTTATCAGTAGTTGGCACCTTATCAGTCTTCCATCAGGCTATGCTAATGCTTAGCTAAACCAGCCACAATTTTGATTTGTTTCTCCACCATTTTTCTACTGGTGTGTGAAGGAGCGCTCCCTTAGCTTATATTAAACCTCTACACTTCAGGATGACACCGCTTCTGTTTTCTCAGCTGAGCAGTGTCCGTGTTGCTTCATATGTGTGCTGGGTGTAGCTCGTGTTCAAAGGCGGCTGAATCCATCAGTCTGCCTGGAGATGAGTCAAGTTTTGGACTGACTACACCATTGAGATATAACTAGAGACAAGACCAGAAGCAACAAGTTGAAGTCATGTGAAGTGATGCCCCCCAGTGGCTGGCTGAGGTACAGCTTTAAAGTTCCTCCTCTGTTTAAACAAATGAGATATTTTCTGACCAAAGAACAAAAATACACAATAAATACCATTATCAAGGAATTAAACCAGTGTTTCCCCCACCATCATACAAGCAGTGCTCCCAACAGAACTGAGCGCCCTGCCTACCAAACTGACCCCCCCCCCCCCCCCCCCCCGGTGGGCACTGACGTAGCACTAAGCTAGCAGCGTGCAATATAGACACACTAACTAAAAAGCTACAGAGGTAGCACTCTGTTTCACTCACACTTAGCCGTCTCCACCCCCCGCTCGAAAACTGTCGATACAAACAGCGCGGCACAGACGTGTCTTCATCCCCCCCCCACCACTCCCGACAAAAATCACAGAAGAGATTAGCGCCCTGCCAAGGCAAGTAGGGGAAACACTGTAAACCTCATGACACTAGGCGAGGCAAGCCTGGATGAAGACTCCGAGCTCTGACTGATGTCACAGTGGACAAAGTACCAACTACTGATAACTAGAGTGTCACTTTAAAAATGACCAGAATATTCCTTTAAGGGCCATGCTGCAACCACCCCCCCCC
>NC_056505.1:33130656-33160630 GCF_014905685.2 Nematolebias whitei
CCCCCCCCCCCCCCCAATGACCCTGGTGCTCTTAGCGCCTGCCTTAAGAAGCAGGTGTGGAATCTCAAAGAACAAGACTACAGTCAGACCAGTTGTTTAAGCTACAGCTTTCAGCTTCAGGGGGAAATGTGCACGTTTGGGTTATTTGCAGCATTTCTCCACGCACACAACAAGGCTAACGCCTTAAACCAGTAATAAAAGTACGACCCAGCAAGAAGTAAGACACGTGGAGTGGTTGTGATCGATCTTTCCTCCTCGTTGTGACCGTGTCAGGCGCTGTGCTGTCATGCATCACACAGAAACACACAGCGCCACAATCATCATCATCATCACCTGACACCTTTCTCCGCAGAAAGGTCAAATGTCTGTTTTCTGATTATTGGATGTTTTCTGCACTTATTTTTTAAGAATTGGAGATTTTGAACATTGTATTCTAAATGAAACACTTCAAAAATGGGTTTAAAAAAACAAAACAATCATAAGCCCATTGATTAAGAATTGTGGAGCAGCAATTTATATTTGCCACTGATGATACAAGAATAAATTATTTGGAAACCCTTGTTTACCTACCCGTCTCCTTATGGTCTTTATTTGTGGTTCTGAGAACAAAAGCTGGAACAGGAAACATGACATCGGAGCAATACGTGAAAATAAAAGTGAAACGAGATAAATGTTAAAGTGTTGTGGGCCTGGCATTTCTTGCACTGCCGGATGTCTGCCACCTTTGAAGCCAGAGGTTTAGCCTCAGTTTGGTGAATGTTGATTAGCTGTGAAAGACATTTTAAATCTGATCGACTCCAAAAGTTCATTGTAGAAGGAAACCCAGTGATCAATAAAGTCTGTCTTGTGGTTCCTGAGATATTTTCAACTATTTCAGATCGTCAACAGAGTGACACAACCTGAACTCCAGCTGTAGATGCTAAAGGTCCAGGCAAATGTGCAAAAAGTAGCACTTGGAGTATGTGTAGGTGATGACTGTCAGCTACTACCACAACAAAATGTAGGTCGATATGTGTAAAATGACTTACCCAGGGTCGTTTTAGTGGTTTCATGTTGCGTTGTTTATTTGCAGGTTAGCACAAGGTCAACAATGAAATGTTCAGGAGAAGAACCCACTTGGACTCGCTAAGAAAAAAAAGAAATACTAAAGCATGCAATAAAGGTACAAAATAAGGTACCAAACATGTAAAATAAATTAATATTTACAAGGTCCAAAAGAAAAGAAGGATTTTGAGGGTCAGTTGGCTCTGGCAGCCATCTTGAATCAGTTGTCCATCCTGTGACTGGTTTCTGTAGTTTCATTCAAATGTGTATTTCATGCACTATTTTTGCCTAACAAACATTTTCAAGGAATAAATGTGAATTATAGGCAAAATGTTTATAGTGTGTTTGGACATTTATTTTTAATTGATTCTAGATGTTTTTTTTTTTTTGTATAGTTCTCCCTTTCCCTCCGTACATTTTTTGTTTCTGATCACTTTTATGTATTTTTTTAATGTTTAGTTTTCTCCAGATTTTGCTTTAAGCCTGTCAGTTTGGAGCTGGACTTGTCTTAACTTGACGTTTATGATTATTTTTTTGTAACCGTTTATTAAAACTTGTTTTTCCCAATGATTCAAGGCAGTGAACCAGAATCATCACTATAATTATATATTTAAAGGCAGTTTTATCAAAGAAATTGTTTTGAAAACGATATCAAACCGAATCGGTTTAATTTTGTGGTGATTTTTTTCTTATATTCTGAATCTTTTGCCGTCATTTGATTCAGATGAACCGCAGAAGAAAAGCCAGTCTTTGTGGGGGCTTCATGCTTCGTGTTTGCCAGGACTTCGCTTCCTTTCTGGGTCAACTGGGATCATCATAGTAAATTTTATATTAGTTTATTTTAATTAATAAATAAAGAATGTATTTTACCAACATTCAGTAGTTCTGTGATTTGGCCTTGAAAACCTCAGATGTTACAGTGAAAAAGATGAGCATCATGGACGAACGGAGGGACAGAAGGTCATTGATGAAATGATGAAGTGTCTCTGCTTTTCATTCACAAATGAAGCCATGAGATCCTGTTTGTGGGAGCGGCCATGTTGTTGGGACCAGTGTTGTGGAGCTTTAAGTCCCACCTGTACCCTCCCACATAACTACGGGGTCACATGATCTCTCTTTTAAGCATGCAGCACTAATTACTGCTAGTCAAGGCAAGAGTTATGTAAATCAGTCAAAGTCAGCATCTAAAAATATCAGGTGTATTTTTGTTTTAATCAAAGGCCATGTCCTGTTTGTTTACATGGAGGGCGACTGGACTTAAAACTTGTACTAAAACCAGCCTACAGCGACACTGGACCCATTCCAACTTCAACTTCCAGGTTCCCACATGATTTCTATTTTTCTTTACAATCGGTGGTTAAGAAAAAAATCTTCTGCCTGCCCAGACCATGATGGCTCCTCCACCATGTTCTAAAGACAGCTGTAGGCACTCTTGTTCAAATACAAAGGTTTAATTTTGCATCCATTACTTTGTAAAACCTACTTTGACCCACCTGGACTTTTATTGGTTTTCATCCTTATGAATGGTTTCTAAACAACCAGTTTAAAGACGATGGTTGGCAATGACTCATAATGGTTTTAATGGATCAGAAGTATTTTAAATGGCTAAAATATGTGTCAGAGCTGTCTTCCTTTTTTTCTTATATCTCACTCTATGTTCCTCCCTGTTTTGGAAATAAGTGTTGACTACAGTCATTTCCATTCTCTTGACAAAGTCCACCACCTCTGTCCTTCCTGGTTTCCTTCCTTGACACCAAACCTACCCATCACTTCCTCATCCCCTGTTTCCTTCACCAACATGTCCATTCACATCTGCTCTGATCACCACTCCCTCCTCTCTGGAAATACTCTCTATCACTTCATCCAGATCCTTCTAAAATGTATCTTTCTCCTCTATGTCACATCCAACCTGTGGAGCATAACCACTGACAACATTTAACATCAGACCTTCTACTTCTATCTTCAGGCACATCACCCTATCTGACACTCTTTTCACCTCTACTACATTCTTTGCCAACTCCTCCTTCAAGACAGCTCCTACTCCATTTCTCTTTCTATCCACACCATGGTAAAACAGTTTGAACCTTGCTCCAATGCTGCAAGTCTTGTTGCCCTTCCACTTGGTCTCTTAGACACGTTAAACATCTACCTTCCTTCTCTGCATCATGTCAGCCAGCTCTCTTCCTTTGCCTGTCATTGTCCCACATTTAGAGTTTCAATCCTCAATCCTACATTCTTGACTTTCCTCTTCTCCCTCTGTCTCCTGACACGTTTCTGTCCTCGTGGTCTTTGACTAACAATTTCCACCTGTTAGTCAACAGCACTATATGCAGTCGTTGTTAACCCGGGCTTTAACTGACCTGGTATGGTGTCACTTAGATGAACTCAAATATTAGTTTTGACAAAAGTGTTGTACGCCGGATGTTCTTCCTGACACAACCCTCACCATTTACCCAGGATTGGGACCAACACAACTGGCCTGTGCTCCCTAGTGGCTGGTTTCTGCTGTTTATATATAAATACATAAAATGTCCAAATACTTTATTCACATGTACTCTGCAATCACACAAAGAAGTCATACCTTCTGCTGGTGTGTGTGTGTGTTTGTGTGTTTGTGTGCGTGCATGCATGTGTGCGTGTGTGCGTGCGTGCATGTGTGCGTGCGTGTGTATGTGCGTGCATGTGTGTGTGTGTGTGTATGTGTGTGCATGTGCGTGCATGTGTGTGTGTGTGTGTGTGTGCATGTGCGTGCATGTGTGTGTGTGTGTGTGTGTGTGTGTGTGCGTGCGTGTGTATGTGTGTGCATGTGCATGCATGCGTGTGTGTGTGTGTGTGTGTGTGTGTGTGTGTATGCGTGTGTAGAAAAGTTGTTGGCAGAATTGTGCAAGTGTTTGCTTGTGTGTCAGGGTCACAGCAGTACACCTCTCAATGTCCTCATTTGTGAGATTAGTCAAATCCAGCAGCAGCTTATCCAGGGGTTGGACACCAGTCTTACTTTGACCTTCACCTCCCTTACACCACCCTGACCAATCATCCACCCACACACACACACACACATCCAACCTTGTGTTAAGACTCCTATTGTAGAAAAACACCCTCGCGGCACACCCAGTCACAGAAAACAATCAGAAGGCACATGACACATTCGAGGACACCGCCAAGCCTCAGGGAGCGACTGCATGGAGACTTAAAGGATTTATTTACTTACTGGTTAGTCCCCACTAATGGCCTGCTCCACCCATTAACTCTGCTCAGTCACTGATCGCAGGCGGATGATTAGGCACAAATACATCCAACTTTATGTTTCTTGCATATTGCACAGTGTGCTGTCTTCCACTTCATCTGTAAAAATGTTTGATGCACTCTGACCATTAAGAAACATTCAGCAGCAAAATACATATTTTGCATGATAAATATAAATAGTGATATTTCCTGTTAGTCCAGCTTAAATTGTTACCGTTCATGTATGCACAATGTATAAAGTTCTGTGATGCAAACAATTTGGAAGTATGACATAAAAGCTTTTTTCTTATAGTAATATGGGTATAACGCAGTTATTTTTACAAAGCTAAAACCTGGTGAAAAACTTCAGCATCCAAGGTGGCGGGTGATATACTTTCAGGAAATGCCAGTTTCGATTTTAAATATAGTTTTAGCAAGGATGTAACCAAATATGTATATGAAGTAAAACATTGTCCTTCTTTGTGTAACAACACTACAGGCCACATGTTGATGAAACTACTTGTGTCCTGCTGTGATGCTACTTCCTGTCTGCGTGGGTTCCCTGAAAACATAAAAGAGGAGAACAGCTGTGAACCTGCTAGAAAAGAAAAAAAAACCTGACTGAAAACTGTCGCATGACAAAATGACAAAAGAAATGCCACAAGACGACGAGTTCCCCCAGCACTAACTTTTCACAGGATTTTTGTGTTCACACTTAGAAAGATGTATTGTTTTAGTATTGTCCAGCAAGTGATCAATTGCCATAGAATTTCTCCTTTGGGTATGTGTTGCAAATCATTTAATGAAGCATCTTGTGATCAACGCTTCTAGTTCAGACCACTCTAAAGTGCCCCACAGCTGCTAAACAATCAAATGTTTAAACTGAGAGTAGATAAAAAGGAATATTAACTTACCAGCGCAGGTGGTCAATAAAGGTGATCAAGCACAAAGTTATTTCCATGCTTCAAAAGTGGATGATGCAAAATAAATAAATAAATAAAATAAAACCATAAAAATCAGTTTTAGGTCACAGGGATCAGGCATCTTTATTCTGGCTGCACAGACCTTTGCACAAGCTACAGTTTCAAGATGGCCGCCATGTTTGGTTTGACTTGTCTCTTGTCTGACCAAATGCCCAGTATGCTCCAAGTGCTTTATTGTGTAGAATGATTTGACATTTCAGTGTTAAAATGTCCTCACTTCCTGCTTCTACCCTGTTTGATGTGAGTAAAATCTTGTTATAGTTGGTACAAAAATTGTTAATGATATTTGAGTCAAAATAATCGGCTCAAATATGTTTCATTATTCCAGTTCCTACACAACCAGGACAAAAAAAAAACAAAAACACAAGTACACTAACGCTGCAGTGTCTTGTGGTGACAGCAATAAAAAAATCTCTGTAGTTTGTTCCCATATTTTAAATAAAGATTATTTGCGTTCACTGTTAGTTACGCGTACAGGACTGGAACCTCTCGTGTGACACCAAACCATATTTGTGGCCCTTTCTAACCAGATTAATGCCCCATTAACATTTGTACATCCATTCTCTTTACAGGCTTCTTCCTTTTTAAGTCACGGAGGTAAAATAATTTCCAACAGTCACTGTGTGAGAAGAGGGGACACCTGGACATGTCTCCAGTCCATCACAGGGACACATAGAGACACACGAGACAACCATTCACTCTCTCACTCACACCTAGGGACAATTTAGAGTTACCAATCAGCCTAACATGCATGTTTTTAGTCTGTGGGAGGAAACTGGAGCACCTGGAGAAAACCCACGCATGCACGGAGAGAACGTGCAAACTCCACCCAGAAAGGCCCCCAGCCAGGATTTGATCTACTGAGAGGCAACAGCTCTACCAACTGAGCCACCGTGCCGCCCCATTCCCATTCAGTCATGTTTAAAGGTTGTAGAACCCCCTCCATGTTTGAAGGTCTTCAGAGCTCTACTTTGCCGTTCAGTGTTTCTCCACTGTTCACTGGAAGCAGCAGCAGTGCGTGGTCCTCCTCCATCAGTGCTGATGTACAACATCAAGGGATCATGGACTGACTGAGAGTCTGTGTGTGTATCTGCAAACAGATGGACGTCTCTGCACGACAGGGATCTCAGGGGACGGGAGTGAAGAGTGCACATCAGACGGAGTCAGCGCGGCCGAAACAGAACAAAAGCCAGTGAGTCTTAAAGCTCTTCACAGAACCCCTCACTTAGGGCTTGGAGTAACACCTGGCATATCAAAGCACCATGAGGAAACTCCTTTAAAGAAAAGTGGGTTGTGGAGTGGCTTTTCTTTTGTGGCTCCCCTTTTGATACAAAGAATAAAATAAAATCACAAAGACAGCATCAGTAAGGATTGTAGATGTTTATTAATCAGTTTATTCAGGTGGATCATAGAGCAACTCCGTGAAAAGCTGGTCCACTGTTTATTAATCAGTTTGATAAAACCTTGGGGACGTTGTTCTGGTTGACAGGAGGAGAATGGTTGGTCTGACAGAACCGCAGGAAATGATCGCTCGTCTTTGGAGTCTGCTGCTCTGAACAAGAACAGCCCCCGTGTGTGAACGTTTGCCTGTAGATACGCTCAAAGATCAGAGTTGTGTGCACTGGTGCATCTAAAAGAATTAGATGAAAAGGTTCAACATTTGCTGTCAATCATTTCTGAAAGTGGAACTTAAATATCACATCGATTCATAGAGTAAAATATGTCAAGCATTTATTTCTTGTAATTTTGATGATCATTTCATTATTTTGATGATTAGGGGGAGTGGTGGCGCAAGAGGTTAGAAGATGGGCCTGTGATCGAAAAGTCGCAGGTTCAACTCCCGGTTCTGTCAACATCAAAAAGTGGGTGGAAAATGTGGAACACCCACACCTCCCTCCACCCTCACTCTCCCCACTCTGGGCCCCTGAGCAAGGCCCTTAACCCCCACCATGTGCTCCTAAACGGTCTCTCTTGAAAATGAGTTCTCGAGTCTCACTGAGACTACCTGGATAAATAAAGGGTAAATGATTTTTTTTTTTTTAAATGGCACAAGTAATAAAAAAAAAACATCAGTGTCTCAGAAAATTCTGAAGAGGTTCAAAGTTGTAAACTCCCGGTGTCACCCTAATCAGCTGATGAACTCCTAGAAAAAAAAACAGAACTTTTTTTACAATATTCTAATTTTTTGAGATGCAGCTGTAGAGGAAACTGGACAGGGATTAATCCAGATAACGAAGGAGGCAGTAACTGGGTGAACATGTAAACAAGCCCCTAAACCAGTTTGTTTCAAAAGCCATATGTCCTTCTTGCATCTTTATCCTCTTTTAGCTGCTGCCTTCAAGTGTTGCAGAGGATCATCTTCATCCAATCCCCCATCCTCCTCTGCCACACCAACCCTCAGCGTACCCTCCTTCACTATATTCAGGAACCTTCTCTGTGGTCCTCCTCTTCTCATCCTCCCTGGAGTTTCATATTCTACATCCTTTGTCCAACAAATCCACTGTCCCTCCTCTGCACATGTCCAAACCTCAGCAACTCAGCTTTGAAGGCATCACACTGTTTCCAGATCTAACACCATGGCAGGTCTCACTACCACCCTGTAAACCGTTTCTATCTCTCTTGCAGCCATCTTTCTGTCACAAACCACCCCTGACACCTGGCTCCATCTCCTCCACCCTGCCTACTTGATTTGTTTTGCCACTCGTGCAGGACTGAAGCAAAGAGACAATAACAGCTGATCGGTCCCCTCACAACCATTTACCTGAGCAGACTTCCCTCATATATGTGCACTCTAACATACATCAGCTGTCTCACCCTCCACACCTGTCCAGCTGCTTCCCAACCTGAACATCAGGCGGACGAGCCAGCACAGACACAGAGAGACAACCAACACAAATGAAAACCCGTCTTAGATGACTGAAACTTGCTAAATCTCTTATTATGAATCCAAATCTTACAAGTTTACAAGCTTAACTCTTCCGTAAGATTCTACCTTTGATTGTTTGAACTTAGATCACTCCAAAAGTTGCTGTACAACCCACATAACTCCACTTTAAAACTCCAAACTATCCATTCAGGGACTGGTACAAGGTATGCAGGTCCTGTGTCTGGGGAACAAGTCTAAATCACCTCCGTGCTTCAGGTGTCAAAAATCAACTCCAGTATGATTAAATGTATGAGTTTGGTCTGGTTGGTCCAAATGATGCTGTTCCAGGAGGCTGTTCTGGTGGATAAAAATATCCTCTATTCATCTTACTTACGCAAAGAAGTCACACTCGACACAAGAAGATTTTAACGGCTTTTACTTGGAAGGGCAGACGTTCACAACACATTACACAGATGGTCTGCATGCATGGAGCCCGGTCACGAGAATCTGCCACGGCTTCTGGAATGAAACAGCCCAGAATAAACATGGTTTATGGATCAGTAGCACCCATCCATCATCCTTTACAGCTTGTGAGAATCGTTTTGTATACGCTTATCCGCTCTCGGCTCAGAGGCAGACACTGGTGTCCTTGACCACACAGCTGCACATGCAGGATCAATCAGCTCCTCGTTCAGCTCTCTCTGAGAGAGGAAAGAACTCTCTGGTAACTCAAACACATGGTTCATGGGCAGTTAACACTCTTAGCCAGTTAAAAACATCCATAAAAATTGATTAAAAAAAATTCCCTGACATCCCCCACCCCACACACACACACACATTTATGGGTGTTTATTACAGTATCAATATAAATCTTGTAGTAGGGAGGCTGTATTCATGTGGCGGATTAAAAAACCTCAGGGTAAAAACTTTCCAATCAATGGGAATCTAAACGCCACATCACCTCAACACCCCTTTGACGATGACCTTACGGCGTATTCAGCATCCCTCCCGGGTGGGGTCAGTTAAAAAAAAATCATACATACATAAAACAAACAAAAAACTTAAAGACAGGAAAAGCCTAATCAAAACATAAAACAAACAAGTAAACTCTTAAAGCTCCAATATGGTATCAGTTTGGTCTGATTGGTCCAGATGATACTGTTCCAGAAGTCCATTCATCAAATTTGTATTTCCTTCATCACAGCAGTTTGTGGATGATAAGTCAGGGCCAACACAGAAATATACAAAAAAGACAATAACTCCCTCTTACTCGCTCCTGATGGTAATACAGTATAATATCACTAAATGACCTGACGTACCTGTCTTTGCACTGTGAGAGGGGAACCAGAATACCTGGAGAAGATGCACACATGCCAACACAGAAAGACCCCAACCGAGTTACAAAGTGAACTTAATGAAACATCAACTTCTGGAAAGATTGGTTAATGAATACAAATATTGTTAACCCTTCTACCACTGATGGGCATAACATAACATTTTCTAAGATCACGGTCTTTCTTGTCATTCTATCAAACGCTTGTAGGTTTATATACATCCATTCTTTTTCCTTGTACCACTCATTTTCTGCTGAGTCACTGCGTGGGCCCGTGCTGCACAGTCACGTTACACCTGCAGAGTTTTAGCTGATTTTTTTAATATAGTTATGAAACTGTTTTGTATTTTTAAAATGAATAAACTTTATACCATACCATACCATACCATTTATCTGCAGCCAGTTCCTCCTTTAACTCAACTGTGCTCCTCTGGTTGGACAGCTTTAGGTAAAACACCAACACAGCATCATCATAAACAGCAGCAGCAGCTTTAGACAGCTGCTGTATTACTGAGGCTGCAGCGCCCCCTACAGGCTATAGCTGTGATGTGCCTTGACTCTGTTGTTTACCTTTTATTCAACCATGTTGGTCCCATCAGGTACAGCATCTCTGATTCCAGTGTTTGGTCAAGATGTCAGTAGACTAAAAGAGTATCTATAAAAGTTTAATATACTATGTTACAATAAATTAAACAGATATTTACAATAAATTAAATGGATATTTACAATAAATTAAATGGATATTTAATGCCAGGGAAAGATGAAAAAAGAAATAAGACCAGTACGTTCCACATGTTTCACTACCAGTAAAATACTAGGTAAACATCCATCCATCATCCATCCTTCATCCATCCATCATCCAACCATTCATCATCCATCAAACATCCATCCAACTATCTATCCATCATCCATACATCCATCATTCATCCCTCCATCCATTATCTTTTACCCGTTTCTTCCCTCTGTCACTGGGGTCACTGGTGCCCATATCCAGCAGTCACTCCGCTCCAGTTTCCTGGAATATCTTGGAAAAAGATCTGAAACTCTCGATCTTGACCTCTCTAAGTGGCTTCAAACATCTGTTAAGTTTCTGGCAAGAACCAATGCAGACATGTTCCTGTTTTTAGTTTTCTACATCGCCCTATAATCTAGCTGTTTTTTCGCTACTTTTCCTTTTAATTAGCATTTTATTTTCACTTGTTTAATTTTTTTTTTGAAAGCATCCTTTGTGATTGTATATTATTGTCTTTGTTGTCCACTGTTGTCATCACTTTTTGTTAAAAACAGGTCTCTCTTGTAAATGAGTCCCTGATGCTCAATGGGACTAACCTGTATAAATAAAGGTTGAATGAATTGTGAGGGGGACACCCTGGACAGGTGATAGGTAAACAGTTTTGGAGGCATGGGTTGTGTTTTTTTTCCTGTAAAAAAAAAAAACAAGCAAACAAAGGAAAGTTTCTATTTAATTTGTGAATGCAGCTCTGTTTTAGATTGAACTGTAGAAATAACGGCAATAATGCTGTGTGCTGAATGTCTGCTGAACAAGCTTAATTTGAGCTATTAAAGTTAAAAAATTAGAACTGAAGCTGAAATAGGCAGAACACAAGCTAAATGCAGCAGAAGATAAAAACTAAAAGTGTGAAAGAGTTCCTAACAGCAGCAGAACATTAGCTAAAAGCTATAAACATGATGCTCAAAGCAGCCAAGCAGCAGTTAAAAGAATCAGAATGGAAGCTATAAACAGCTAAACTGTAACTAAATGCCCACAAAAGTTAAGTCTGGTCCTCTGAACAGGTTCGAAAAAAAAAAAAAAATTGTAAAAACGTTTCGTCTTTCATCCAAAAGACTTCCTCAGTCTAACTAAATGCATTATGCATTATTATACATGTACCTTTTTGATTTAGATAAACAATTTAAACACATTTAGGATTTAGCTTTAACTTTTAATTACACAAAAGAAAATGTTTAGCTACCAAAATGTATTTTGTACACAAAAGGCGTTTATGAGCAAAATATAAGGAAAGTGAGCTAAAAACTAGGAATGTGTCAGTGACATTTTGAACTGATCTGAAGCAGTTTACAGAAAGAGGACCTGTTTTTGAAGAAACTGAAGAGATCTCCGTGCTCGACGTACTAACCACATTATTTACCTCATGAGTTTACGGCGGTGCATATCATTGTTGTCTATATAGCACCGGATGCTAATGCTAAAGATGCTCTGCAGGAGCTACGTGATAACATCAGCTCAATGCATAACAAACATCCAGAAGCTTTTTACGTGGTGGTTGGTGATTTTAATTGCGTAAATCTGAAAGACACTCTGCCAAGATTTTATCAGCATGTGACCATTCCAACATGGGGAAATAACACACTCGATTGTGTTTACGTCAACATACGAGATGCATATAAAGCTGTACCCCGCCCACACCTCGGCCTCTCTGACCACATCTCCATCTTTCTGGCTCCTGTCTACCTCCCCCCCTGCTAAGACGGTCCAGACCAACACAAAGTTACACACAACCAAAGAAACATCAGGGGGTGGGTCAGCTACAGCTGCAGGACTGTTTTGCACATACAGACTGGCAGATCTTCAGGGAGGACGCTGTAAATGAAGGAGAGCTGGATCTGGATGAATACACATCTAATGTCCTCGGATTCATCAGCAAGCGTGTTGATGATGTCACCACCACCAGGACTGTGAAGTGCTACCTGAACCAGAAACTCTGGCTGAAAGCCAGGGATACTGCCTTCAGGTCTGGTAAGTCACAGGAACTGAGGATGGCAAGGAAACTGCTGGCTGCTGGTATTAAGAGGGCCAAAGCAACATACACATGCAAGAGCCAGGGACATTTCTCCTTACAGGACCCACGGAGCATGTGGAGGGGCATTAAGTGCATCACAAACTATAAAAACAGAGGTGCACAATGCCCTTGACTCACCACTGCCTGATGCTCTTAGCAGGTTACTTAACCTTAACAGGTCACAAAGTCACTGGCCCAGACAACATCCCGGGGAAGGTGCTAAGAGACTGTGCCGATCAGCTCTGCGAGGTGCTGGCCAATATCTTTAACTCCTCCTTCACCCTGGAAATTGTTCCCACCTGCCTAAAGACCTCCACCATCACCCTAGTCCCAAAGAACTCTACAGTGACTGGTCTGAATGATTATCGGCCAGTAGCCCTCAACCCGATAGTCGCTAAATGCTTCAAAAGACTGGTCATGACCCACATCAAAACTACCATCAACATCAGCGAGGACCCTCACCAGTAGACATACTGCAAGAATTGATCAACAGAAGACGCCATCTCCTCTGTGGTCCACACTGCTCTCACCTGGAGCAGAAGGACTCTTACATCCATATGCTCTTTGTGGACTTCACAACCGCCTTCAACACCCTGATCCCCCAAACCCTGATGGACAAACTACTCACACTAGGACTAAGCCCCTCCATTTGTAACTGGGTCCTGGACTTCTTAACAAACAGACCACAGTCAGTGAAGATCCACAACTTCTCCTCCTCCACCATAACCCTCAGCACTTGTTCCCCTCAGGGATGTGTGCTGAGCCCTCTCCTGTTCACTCTGCTCACGTATGATTGTGCAGCTACCCATCCAGGCTGTCACATTGTAAAGTTTACAGATGATACAGATGTGGTAGGATGCATCTCAAACAATGATGAGTCCAGCTACAGGCAGGAGGTGGAACACATAGAGAGCTGGTGCAAAAAGAATAACCTTCACACCAATGTGAAGAAGACAAAGGAGATGATTGTGGATTTCAGACAGAGCAAACACCCCCCACCCCCAATATAGGAGGATCTGCATTGGAAGTGGTCTCCTGCTACAAGTACTTGGGTGTGCACCTGAATTACAACCTCAGCTGGAGCAACAACACCACCAGCCTGATCAAGAAAGCTCATCAGAGACTCTACTTCCTCAGGCAGCTGAGACGAGCTGGTCTGGGAAGCTCAGTCCTCAGCTCCTTCTACAGGTGTGCAGTGGAGAGCATCCTGTGCTCCAGCATCAACGTGTGGCATGGAGGCTGCACAGCTGCAGAAAGAAAAGCTTTGCAGAGAGTGGTGAAGGCTGCACAGAAGATGTTGGAGTTAGTTTCCCCACCATCACAGACATCTACACCTCCAGATGCAGGAAGAGAGCCACCTGCATCATGAAGGACCCCACTCACCCAGCACACACACTTTTTGCCCCACTCCCCTCAGGAAGGAGGTTGAGGAACATTAAGTGTAGAACCACTAGACTGAGGAACAGCTTCTACCCTGAGGCTGTTAGACTCATGAATCTCTAACCAGGATAATCACTGTGATGACACTTTATCCATGCTGCTGATTTCTTACCTTTAAGCTGCTGTATTCATCCCATCTGCTCACAACAGACTCATGTTCAGGCTGCTGTTTAATTCACCATATTATTTTATATTATTAGTGTTTAGCATACGTCTTATCCTTATATGTTTTTTTATACTTTATATTTTTGCTATTTTTGGAAGTAACTGGGACCTCGAGTACACAATTTCGTTCCACCTCATGTACCACATGTGAATGACAATAAAGAACCTTGGACCTTGAACCTATAGGGATTATTTTATTAAGCAAAGTTAAATAACTGTCTTTTGAAAAGTATAAAAGCTACAAAAAGTCAATTAAACGGTTTCTTCTTCTTTCTGCAGTCCCCTCTTCCCAGCTGTCTCAGCCTTCACAAACTGATTTGATGTTTTCATGAAATGGTACAGATCATGATGCTGTTGGGATGGAAGCTGATCGTGTGCTGACGGTCAGAACCTGGCAGAGCAGAGCTCCATCAGCAGTCTGCTGTGTTGCTGCTGCTTCCTCTGTGGGCTGCAGGCCAGCCAGGGTGATGGACAGCTCGGGAGGCGCCTTGGAGGGTGTTTGGAGGTGGTGTGGCTGCAGCCCCCTGGGTGGGGGCCCTCTGCTCACAGGGGCGTGGTTCTCCTCCTGCCTCCATCTGAATCAGCACCAAGAAGAGCAGCACTCATGAAAACTCCCAAATATTAACTTTACAGCCCTGACACTGATCTAACTTTGACATTTTCTGCAGGGACCATGTTTAGATCAGCAGTGATCAGAATCTTTATTAGTGATTAAAACATTGTTTTTTCTCCTGAGGGTGCAGGAATCAGAACGATTCATCCCATAATGCGGATGTGAGGGGAACGAGGGCGTCTGTGCACACTGCAGCACCAACACTGCCCAGCATCGATCTCATTTGGCATTCTGCTGGGGCTGCAAAGAACTAAACTGCAATGACAGTGGGCAGAAGAGACCCGGGGAACGGGAGATAAAACCTGCACGAGCGGTTTTTATAATAATGTTTAATTTGCGATAAATGCGCGCGTTGGGTTAAAAACGCGTGGTCCAGAACAAACGTGGTGGTTTTGAGTTGCTGTGTTTAAGTTTGTGGGGGGTGTGCAGGTCAGAGAGAAGACGAGGTGCATGCGCTGACTTGTGTCTCGGGGGGTGGGGATCTTTGTGCGCGAGCCCCCAGGTTTCCCTCAGCCCCCTGCTGTCGCTGCGTCACATGATGCGCCGCGGCGCTCCGACTATAAAAGCACCTGTCCTGCAGCCTGCACCCGCATCACTTCTCTTCTTCACGCGCGCTCACCATCACACACTTCTGAACTCCACACACACTTTTTTTCCTTCCCCCTACAAAGCAGAAGCCGGACCCCCCCTCGCGCAGAGGAAACATGAGTTACTCCAGCGACATTTACAGCAGCAGCTCCTATCGGAAGATCTTCGGGGATGCGCCCCGCAGCGGCCGCGTGGGTCTGGGCGGCGGCAGCAGCCCGTCCCGCCTGCAGCCCGCGGGGTACCGCAGCCACCGCACCTACGGGTCCCCCTCCGTGGTGTCCTCCACCACCTACCGGCGGAGCGCGGCACCCGGCCGCGTCTTCTCCTCCATCCCGGACTCGGCCGTGGACCTGAGCCAGTCCACCGCCGTCACCAACGAGCTGAAGATCATCCGCACCAACGAGAAGGAGCAGCTGCAGGGCCTCAACGACCGCTTCGTGTCCTTCATCGAGAAGGTCCACAACCTGGAGCAGCAGAACAAGGTGCTGGAGGCCGAGGTGACGCTGCTGCGCCAGCGCCACAGCGAGCCGTCGCGCCTGCACGAGCTCTACGAGCAGGAGATCCGCGAGCTGCGCGCGCGCGTCGAGGAGCTGACGCACGAGAAGAGCCAGATGCACCTGGACTGCGTGCAGATGAGCGAGGCGCTGGAGCGCGTGCGGGAGAAGCTGGAGGAGGAGAGCAGGCTGCGCGAGGAGGCGGAGAACGCGCTCAAGGGCTACCGGAAGGACGTGGACGACGCCACGCTCGCGCGCCTCGAGCTGGAGAAGAAAGTGGAGTCTCTGCTGGACGAGCTCGCCTTCCTCAGGAAAATTCACGAGGAGGAGGTGCAGGAGCTGCAGACCTCCCTGCAGGCCACGCAGGTACAGAAGTCTGAAGCTGCTGGAAGTTCCAACAAGTTTGCGTCAATAATCCCAATCTGACCCAATCTGCGTTATTAAAGTCACTCACACAAAGTTTTTAATGAGGAAACTATTAGAAGTTCAATCAAAACCCCAGAGACCACCAGAAAGAGTTCATCCTGACATTTAAAAGTCTTATTAAAGAAGCTTTCTCTGTTTTTAAATGCGCCACAGACTCCGGGTCCTCTGCAGAGGACAACTGATGGCGCTGCAGTCCAGCGCCACGCGCTGTCCCTGCAGCAGGCGCGCGCCCGCCCGACCAATGTTCACATAACTTTTCTTCCTGTAACAAAGCAACAAAACGTTTGGTGCTTCCAGGTGCAAGGTGTTAGTGGAGGTAGAGTTATTGTTGATGAACAAGGTGAGGAGGGATGGAAGGAGGAGAGATGCAGAATAGATGCGCTCTAATCTTTGGGTGTGGTCTCTGAAGGACAGCAGGCAGCACCAACACGCTGCTGTAAACTGGTTGATGATAATCAGCTTCCCACAATTACCACTGCAGGAAAATGAGGTTCATACAAAAAGAAAAGTCTTTGAGGTTTTGGACTCACTGTGTCGCAGATTATCCTGATTCATGCTCATTGTCGCAGATTGTTTCTTGAAAAGGTCAAAACCGTCTCTGGCCCTGCATGAACTGGCTGCTGAGGCCTAAAGTGGTTCAGTTTCCTCTGGGTCTCTCAGTAACGCCCTGCAGGGAGGACCGGCATGTCTCGTGTTGACAGTGCAGCGTTCTGCAGCCTGAGTCAGCATCACCTCATACATTTTAATGTCACTCAGAGAAACACGTTCAAACTGAACGAACTGCAGCTGTGGAAATAAAAACATGTTCACTCGCCCAGACACATGTTGGCTCAGTCAGTCGAACTTGTATTAAAACAACAGAACACCATTTTTCTACAGCATCATCGATAAATAAGCATTTTAAAAAGTATTTTCTCATATTTTTCCTGTGTTGCCCTCAGGTTTCAGTGGAGATGGACATGAGCAAACCAGACTTGGCTGCAGCTCTGAAGGACATCCGGGCCCAGTATGAGAACCTGTCCGCTCGGAACCAGGTCCAGGCGGAGGAGTGGTACCGCTCCAAGTTTGCCACGGTCACCGAGGCTGCTGCGCGCAACCAGGACGCCATCAAGCACTCCAAGGAGGAGCTGAGCGAGTACCGCCGGCAGGTGCAGGCCCGCACCCTGGAGATCGAGGCCCTCAGGAGCCACAACGAAGCCCTGGAGAGGCAGATCGCTGACATGGAAGACCGCCACAACAACGAGGTCGGAGAGATGCAAGTGAGTACAAACAGCACGAGGAAGCTCAAGTTTATCTGTGAGGCACATTTCATACATGGCAACCCATGTGCTCTTAAGTAAAAACCAAAGAGCACAAAACAAAAAGATTCCGATCCGGCCGTGATGATCAGTGTTTGATTCTTGTGTGCAGGACACCATCCAGCAGCTGGAGGCCGCGCTGCACAGCACCAAGGGGGAGATGTCCCATCATCTGCGCGAATACCAAGACCTGCTGAACGTCAAGATGGCGCTGGACATCGAGATAGCTGCTTACAGGTTTGTTTAAATAGAAACTGCACACCCATGTGCACAAATAACTTTTGCTCAGCTGCACTTTCCGGTGAATATGCACTGTATCATAGCTGAGTGATTTTAGCTGAAAGCTGCTGAAGAAGCTGAAATCAGGCTGAAAAGGTTTAATCTCTGAACTGTTAATGTTTATTGAACAGCTGACACGTGCTGAAAGGAAACTAAAAGTGGAAAGCTGCAGAACAACTGAATACATGAACAAAATAAACTGGAATAGAGAGAGGCTGAATTGATTACAACAATCTGAAATGAGCAGGCAAAAGGCTGAAATTGACAAAAACGTAGCTGAAAAGGGAAAAAAAGAGCTGAAATTAACAGAAAGATGCTGAATGTAGCAGTAAACAATGGAATTATTAGAATGAAGGACAAAAGAACAAAAAGCATGAATAAAAGCTAAAATTAGCTGAAAGTACCTAAAGGTAGTTGTAAAAGAACAAAAGATGAAGCTTAAATTAGCAGAAAGACGGTGAAAGTAGCAGAAAAGTAGATAAAAACGACTGAAACAAGCAGAACTGAGCTGAAAGAAACTGAAATTACCACAAAGAAGCTGGAAAAAAGCTGAACTAGAATAAAAGTTGAACTAGGAAAAAAAAAAGCTGAAATGAGCAGTTAAATGTTTTAAACAGCTCTAAGTGTTTTGAAGGATGTGAAGAGAGCTCCATTCATTTTCAATGAAGAAAACATGGCAGAAAAATCCATACATCCATCATCTTTTACCCGCTTCTTCCATTTTGGGTCATGAGGGTCGTCGGTGCCCATGTCCAGCAATTACTGTGCGAGAGGCAGGGGACACCCTGGACAGGTCTCCAGTCCATCACAGGGACACATAGAGACAAACAACCATTCACTCTCTCACCTAGGGATAATTCAAAGTTACCAATCAGTCTAACATGCATGTTTTTGGTCTGTGGGAGGAAACTGGAGTACCTGTAGAAAACCCACACATGCACGGAGAGAACATGCAAACTCCACCCAGAAAGGCCCCTGGACCGGGATTTGAACCAGGCACCTGCTCACTGAGAGGCAGCAGCTCTACCAGTTGCACCACCGTGCTTATAATAAAAAATACATGAGTTAATTAGTTGCCCATTGTGAAAATTCCATCCATCAATTATATTTACCCACTTCTTCCTTTTCAGGTAACTAACATGCATGTTTTTGGTCTGTGAGAGGAAACCCACACAGCATGCAGAGAACATGCAAACTCCACCCAGAAAGGCCCAGGGCCGGGATTCGATCCGGCGACCTTCTCGCTGAGAGGCGGCAGCTCTACCAACTGTGTCACCGTGCTGCCTGATTGAGAAATATTCAAACAATTATACTCTACAAAATCTCCCGTGTCCAACAGCTACAGTTTACAAGGAGAGATTAATGCAAAAATCTGCAGCGTCTTGTTTCAAACAGTTTCCTCTGCGACGAGAAGAGCAAAGAAACAAAATGTGGAATGTTTCAGAGAGGAATTCAAAGTTCACGCATGACATACATATGGGCGTCAGTGACTGCGTGGTTAGAGCAGTCATCCTCCAGTGCAAGAGTTGGGGGTTCGATTCCACCAGCAGTCACATGCTAAAGTGTCTCTGGGCAAGACACTGAACCCCTCACTGCCTCTGATGTGTCCCATCGTCATATGAATGTGATAAAACACTGATTAGTCTTTGTACAGATCTGTTAGAGTGCTGTAGGGATGGGTACATGAGGACACAGATTGTGTTGTAAAGAGCTTAGAGTGTCTTGATAAGACAGAATGGATCTATATAAGTACAGTCCATTTACCATTTATATGATGTTTGGACCAAACTCACCCAAAAGAAAACTTCACATCTGTCCAGCATCTGGTTTATGAAACCTGGCCCTTGTTATTAAAATATTGATATTAAACTGCTCTGATGATAAAAAGACACTCAGAGTCTGAAGGAGGCCTCATCTTTACCGTCTGTTTGGTGAAGGAGACCTCATCTTTACCGTCTCTTTGGTGAAGGAGGCCTCATCTTTACCGTCTGTTTGGTGAAGGAGGCCTCATCTTTACCGTCTGTTTGGTGAAGGAGACCTCATCTTTACCGTCTGTTTGGTGAAGGAGACCTCATCTTTACCGTCTGTTTGGTGAAGGAGGCCTCATCTTTACCGTCTGTTTGGTGAAGGAGGCCTCATCTTTACCGTCTGTTTGGTGAAGGAGGCCTCATCCTTACCGTCTGTTTGGTGAAGGAGACCTCATCCTTACCGTCTGTTTGGTGAAGGAGACCTCATCCTTACCGTCTGTTTGGTGAAGGAGGCCTCATCTTTACCGTCTGTTTGTGTCTGAGCAGGAAGCTGCTGGAAGGTGAGGAGTGCCGCCTCAGCTCTGTCGGCGGCGTCATGATCCAGTCTGGATATTCTGGTCTGTCCTACACCTCGGCCCGCTCCTACGCTCTGGGAGCTTACCGGAAGTCCAAGCCTGATGAGGAGGAAGAGGAGGCGGGAGAGGAGGATAAGGAGGAGGAAGAGGAGGAGGAGGGAGAAGAGGAGGAAGGAGAGGAGGGAGAAGGAGAGGAAGGAGATGAGCAGGAGGGAGAGGAGGAGGAAGAGGAAGGAGAGGAGGAAGAGGAGGAGAAGCCAAAGGAGAAGGAGAGCTCCACCGGGAAGAACAGCAAGAGCTAAACTGCTTGTTTCATCCCCTTCATCATCATCATCATCAATAACTCATTCCACCTCCCACCAGTCCCTGATGGAGCTGGTCCCAGTTCAGTCCACCTCTGTCTCACGCTCACACACTCACACGTGCACACTCCAGACGCCTCTCACCTTCTGCTGGTCTGCTCTGCAGCCTGGTCCGTTCCCACGGAGCTTTAGTAACTGTGCCGTCACTGGTCCCATCACACGAGAAGGTAACACACTGTCAGCACACAGACTCTGAAGAGAAATGCACAGAGAAGCAGCCGGTCCGACTTTTATGGTGCTATTTGGTTTTTACATATAAAAGTTGGGGAGTCCTGTTCTGTCAGTAAAATATTTTCTCACAGAGCGAAGCCCCACCAGCTCATTCCTGAACGCCAGCTTTCTAAAGCAGGAACGATTGTCTGTGAGCTGGACTTCAGCAGATTAATGCTCATTTCGTTTCATCTCATTTTAATTTACTGCAGCAGGAAACGACAGCAGCTCTGAGCCTGAAGGAGCCGTGCGTGGAGGTGGTGTTTTCAGCTGCAGGGGTGGAGGAGTGCTGCTGCTTCTCTATGTGGATGAAAAGAGTTTCTATCGCTGCTATGTGTCTTTGTGGGGGAATATAACCAACCCCTTCCTTTGATTGATTCATTTGTCAAACCCTTTTCTCATTTTCTTCATAAATATCTTTTCTAGTCATAAATGTCTTGGTCCTTTAGTGTCTTGATGCTGAAGACAGGACGTGAGCGAAGCAGTCAAACATCTGATGGAGACCCTGCTGGCTTAGAGTCACAAATAAGGGCTATATTGGACACAACCCTCACGTTGCCCTGACTTGTTGCCATCCTTCTGCTCCGTTCAGTTTCCTCCTCCACCCGTCGTTTTGACAAATGAATCAAGCAGCAGGTTTGAATGCATGGCCTTACACCTGGAGCTTGAATATTCGCTGGATGAAATAGACTTTTGCTTGTTGTGTGTTCAATTTACGAGATAACAATAAAAAAATTCATTAAAGTAACCCTGCCTTAACCATGATTGGAAGCTGAAATCCTGTTTCATCTCGCCTGTTCCTGGTTAGACGGAGGAGTGCGGACACTTTCCAGGTTCTTCTGCTTTACAACTGTGATCTTCCACTCAAAGCCAAATAAAAACATTTATTAAACAAAAAACACACATCGCCTCTGTGTCATCCATCCACATTAAATCTAAAAACACAATTAGAGCACGACTGAAAGGAACATCATTACATTTTATTACTGATTATTACAAAACTATAGAGGTTTGTACAATATTTTTACTTTCTATTACCGACCTGTGCAGCTTGGCATTAATCTAGTCTTTGGTTGATCTTGAAGGATTACAAGAATAAAATAAGTTATTACCATGGTCAAATTAAAGATCATTGGGTTTAAATGAAGCCAAATGTAAAACGTTGCGTACAAATATAAATTCTTATAGTCATCACTTGTATGGAACTGACTGTGAGAGTAGCAGTGAAACTGAATATGATGTTTCCAAAAAATGTAACCAAGGGGGAGAAGGTAAATGATAAACAACAAGGGTCCCAGGACAGAGCCCTGGGGAACACCTGAGGTAACAGGACCACGATGAGATGTGGATGATTTTAAGTGAACAAACTGAGTGCGGCCTGAAAGGTATGAATGGAACCAGTTGAGAGATGTATTATGCCAAGAGAGGAAAGTCTGTCCAGAAGAATGTTGTGTGAAATTGTGTCAAAGGCCGCAGTCAGATCAAGCAGGAGGAGTATGGATAATAAATCAGAATCAGCAGCAATGAGAAGGTCATTGGTGATTTTAATGAGTGCTGTTTCAGTACTGTGAAGCGGACGGAAACCAGATTGAAATTGTTCGTATAAATTATTACAAGACAAATGAGCATGAAGTTGAGCGGCTACTGCTTTTTCAAGAATTTTGGAGATGAATGGAAGACTTCAAATAGGGCAAAATTATCGAGTTATTGGGATCTAAACCAGGTTTTTTGAGTATTGGAGTTACAGCAGCTGTTTTGAGAGCAAGGGGAACAATACCAGTAGTAAGGGAAGAATGGATAATATCTGTGATGAAAGGCGACAAAGAGGGAAGGGTAGCTTGAACAAGAACAGCTGGACGGGGATCTATTTGACAAGTTGAAGATTTTGATTTTTGAATTAATTTGGAGATGCCATTGATTGAGGGGAGAGTAAATACAGAAAGTGAATTAGTAGGGGCAGCTGGAACTGGAACAGATGTTATTGAAGCCATAGTGGGTAGCAATTGTTGGTGGATATGTGCTATTTTTGAATAGAAAAAGGATACCAAAATGTTACAAAAATCAGAAGAATACAAATGAGGAAGTGAATCAGGTGGTTTTGTAATATTTGTAAGTAGGGAGAAGAAGGCCTTGGAATTACTCTCATTTGAACTGATTAAACTGGAATAATAAATGGATTTGGCTGTAGAAATGGCATCTTTGCAGTATAGAATGTGATTTGAATACACGTCTTTGAGCACAGTGAGACCAGCTTTCCTATAGAGTCTTTCAAGTTGAAATCTGTTTGCTTTTAACTGTCTAAGGGTGGAAGTAAACCAAGGTGCAGTATGAGTGAATGAAACTGATCTGGTTTTAATGGAGCAAGATTGTTTAGAAGGTTATGAAGGTATTTGTTATAGTGTGAGAGCAGTTCATCTGCAGTAGAAAACTGGTCAGCACTGGGAAGATTATTGATACCAGAAGATAAATTATCCAAGTTAATGTCCTGAATTTTACGAAAAGTTATATTACGTGGGGGTTAGATTTAGAAAGGGAAATATTAACTCAAAATGATAAAAACATGTGATCTGAAAAAGGGAAGGAATCGGCTTTACAGCCAACAGGTTCAACACCTGAGCAGCAGATTAAATCCAAAATATGTCCTTTAATATGTGTGGGGAAGTTCGTATAATGATGTAGTCCAAAACTGTCCAAGCAGGATATGAAGTCTTAGGTAAGAGGATTATTATCATTATGTACATGAATATTAAAATCCCCCAGAAGTATTATATTTGGTGAAACTGTGGAGAAATGCATCAGAAATCCTGCACGTTCTGTAATAAAATCTTTGTTCTGTTTTGGGGGTCGATACAAGACGGCAATAATAGTGGGAGTTGTTCCAGAGAGCTGACATACAGATACTTCAAATGATTGACAGACAGGAACAGTTACAGGCGCTACCCTCCACTACTTGCGGTAGATTATCGCGAGACCTCCACCTCGACCAGACTCATGAGGTAGAGCGGTGTAAACAAACCCCAGAGGAGTAGCATCACTGAGTGAAGTAAAGTCGTTCGGCTGTGGCCACGTTACAGTGAAGCATAGAAAGTCCAACTCACTTCCTGCACAAGACAACCCTTACTTGCAAGCGAGCGGATGTTGAAGAGACCAAAGTTGATGGTTTAATTGTGATGGTGGCGTTATCTGACCGAGCCAAGCGGGCCAACACACTGCGATCAGCGCGGCAACCAGTGCTCCTCGGTGGACGACGAGCAGTAGATCAGATAGATGCAATGGAGTTGGGTCCATCACAGCAGACGATCCTGCGAGAGTCTCGGTGAGTGTATTTCTGATGGGGCCGGTAGAAGATGTCTCGTGTAGGAGCAGAGCTGGTGGTGGTGGCCCATTTAGATGTAAACAGAGCTTATAAAGCTCAGTGGCAGAGTACTGGAGTATTGCTGTCGTTGGGTGATGGACCAAAAACAGGACAATCCAGGCTAGTACAAGCCACACATAGTAGGCCCAAATAGTGGGCAGGGACATGTCAGCAGGTAGGCTGATGTCTTAGTTCAGACAAAACAGAGGCAGGTACTGAATCAGAAGTCTAAATTAATGAGCTGACAGCTCATAGATAACAAAAGGCAAAGTCTTCAGATGATAAAATTACTAAACAAATACTAAAAAACTGAAAAAGAAGCCGGGGAGCAGCGGCTACAAGACGCGCCAGCGTTCACTCTCAACCGGAAGTTCTACCCACTTGAATATCTTTCACTAGAAACATTAAAGGTTTACTTTCATTCCCTGTTCAATTCCAGTCCAGAAAAACACTCTTCTTGAAAACTACCAACATTCAATATTCAAATCCTTCAGCACTGGGGGAACATTGGCTTAAATCTTGTTCACTCATCTTTGCCTTTCCAGATATCTGTCTCCAGCAATCATTGAGCGAGAGACAGGGGGGGCACCCTGGACAGGTCTCCAGTCCATCACAGGGACACATAGAGACAAATGAGACAACCATTCACTCTCTCACTCACACCTAGAGACAATTTAGAGTTACCAATCACACTAACATGCATGTTTTTAGTCTGTGGGAGGAAACTGGAGTACCCAGAGAAAACCCACACATGTGTAACCGTGCTGAACTTGGCAGGATATTAATTCAGCTTGGTCCAAATAATATCAACCTGTCAGTTTGTTTAATTCTTCTTATAGTTCACTCTGCATTGTGTTTAATGATGACCAGAAGACGAGCATTGAACTGAATGCTGTTTAATCTGCATAAAAAACAAAATGTGCACTGGTCAGAATCATGGGCTCATTGCAGCAGGTACAGCACCTTACGAGGAATAGCATTGTACATTAGCATCAAGCTAGTGGATATTTTCTGGTGTATAGTAGTCAAATAAATTGATATGAACTCATAAAATGTACAATATATATATTATTATTGTCCTGATCGACCTACGTACATCTTACAGTTAGTTAGTGTTCATATAACAGACAAAGATCAACAATACACCATATTTTACCACAATGCTAAATATTAGTGAACCCACCTGGAAGCGTGGTCAGCGTGCACTGCACTTACCACAACCAACCACAGAGAGAGGGGGGCGCTGTTTCACCCTTTATACATGAGCCGGTGAAAAGTAATAACAAGTGGAATCATTTAGCACGGTGGCGCAACTGGTAGAGCTGCTGCCTCTCAGCGAGCAGGTCCCTGGTTCAAACCCCGGTCCAGGGGCCTTTCTGGGTGGAGTTTGCATGTTCTCTCCGTGCATGCGTGGGTTTTCTCCGGGTACTCCGGTTTCCTCCCACAGTCCAAAAACATGCATGTTAGGCTGATTGGTAACTCTAAATTGTCCCTAGGTGTGAGTGAGAGAGTGAATGTTTGTTTGTCTCGTTTGTCTCTATGTGGCCCTGTGATGGACTTGCGACCCGTCCAGGGTGTACCCCGCCCCTCGCACAGTGATTGCTGGACATGGGCACCAGCGACCCCCGTGACCCAAAATGGAATAAGCGGGTAAAGAAAATGGATGGATGGATGGATGGATCATTTACCACATTAATCCTGTTGCACATGCAGGGAGAGAACATGCAAACTCCACCCAGAAAGGCTGGCTGCTGAGAGGCAACATCTCCAACCACTGTACAACCGTGACAAATAAGTTATTAATTATTAATGTGTCAAGTTGTAAAAGTTATTTTATATTTTTCAGAACTTTATCAATATAAAGGTGCAGCATTAATATATATTGTGACTCAGACCACCTGTGAACAGAAATATAAATGCATTATTTGCATGATATTGCCAGTAAAGCTCACTGTGATGAACTGTGATGAACTGTATCAATGTGTTTTCTGAAAACATGAACTTACCAAATGCTGTATTTTAGTTGAGTCTGAGTTTTGTTTCATTGTTCCTCTCAGTCTGTTCTCAGATTTCTTTCTCTCTACTCCCCATAATGCATTGTCTTTGTTCACTGATTGTTACACATCTCATTGTATCACAGTTAATTCATTGGAATATTCTACCTGCTTTTCTGTGATTGACCAAGTTAGTATTTTTTACTACTGAATAATATTTATTTTCAGGTTGATTGTGTGGGATTCCAGTGTTTTCCCTCGGCAATTCCTCTTGTGACAGGCAGGCATTGAGAGGTAACAGCTGGGACCAGTCTGGTCCTGCTGGCGTGTTTCTTCCAGCTCTGGAACGTTACATACCAACTGGTGAAAAAGAAACAGTCCAGAGGACCTGACTTCAATTTATTGGATTTTTCTACCTGGATTATTGAGCATGAACATTGATGACCTCATGGTGCATTTCAACATCCCTTCTGGGTGGGATCAGGTTCAAAGAAAAAAAATCTTTAACATTAAGAAAAGCGAGAACACATATTTGCTGAATTAGGTTTAAATTCGCAGAAATGAGCACAAAAAATCTGAAATTAGCAACAGCAACAACAAAAAGAAGCTGCAAAGTAGCTGAAGAGGCAGAAAGAAGCTTAAACTACTTGAACGGAAAGAGCTGAAATGAGCCCCCCAAAAAGTGGAAATAGCTGAAAAGGCTAAAATTAGCATAAAAAAGAGGCTGAAAGAAGCAGAAATGAGCACAAAGTGGAAATTGTTTGAAAAAAGCTGAAATTAGCACACACACACAAAAAAACAGCTTAAAAGTAGTTAAAAAGGGAGAAAGAAGCTTAAATTAGAAGGATGTGTGGCAAGAGCACACTTTTGCTGAATTAGGCTGAAAAAAGCTGAAATTAGTGCCAAGAAATGTGGAATTAGCTGAAATGGCTAAATGACTATAAAACAGCTAAATAGTAGCTGAAATAGTAGAAAAAGATGAAACTATCAGAAATAAGCTGAACAGAGCATAAAAAGCTGAACGAAGTTAGAAGAAGCACAAAAATGATGTACATAGCAGAAAGAATCAGAAAGGAGAACAAAGCAGCTGAAATTAGCTGAAAGTAGCTAAAAAAAGTTTAAATTTGCACAAGGAAGCTGAAAGAAGCTGAACAAGAACAAAATGTGAAAGGAGCTGCAAAAGTTTGTAAACAGATCTAAAGATTTGAAGAATGTAAAATGAGCTCAATTCATTTTCTATGAGAAAAAAATGACCAAAAAGGCTAAATATTTCAAAAAGCTAAAGTTGCACCAATACCAAAAGTCAAAGCAGGATTGTTCTGAAAGAGCTGAACATTCTGAATATAAATATATTCTGAATTTATATATATAAAACTTGTTGAAATAGCACAAAAATTGTGGAAGGAAAACAATGCCGAATAATGTATGGAAGAAAAATGGATCACAATAGTGTGAATGCTTCATAAACGTTCACACAGTATGAGAGATACAGGATCTGGAGGAGAGCCTGTAGTATATGATGGAGAGTGAAGGGCGTTAAAGAATCCAAATACAGAAAGAAAGAGGTGTCAGGCAGGCACCTTATTCAATCCTAGACTGTTGAAATAAACTGGACATGATTTATATCCCTACACTGCCTTCACATTGTAGTCACAACCTGACAGCTTCAACTTGTATAACCAACCACTGAAGGGGTTAAAAAGGAAAAAGCAGAAAATCCCTGAGTGGTTGTTGTTTTCTCGTCTCAGGCCTGCCTCATTACCCTGCAGCCTGCAGTCGATACTTCATGAGCAGAGATAAAGTCTGCCAGGTGTTCCTATAGGCCCGTGTCAGCCTCCTCCTGCCTGCAGCAGAGTTATAAGATGGGCTGGGCTGAGATGGATTGCACCTGCCAGCACGGGCCCACCAGCACAGCTGTCAAGAGCAACAGCCTAATCACAGCCTGACAGTAATTCCTTCTCTCTTTAGTGCCTATAGATTTACTGGGACCTGCTCTGGCACAACACCAGCCTTTTTGGAACCAGTGGTTTTTATAAACACATCCCAAGTCCAATTAAAATACATACAGTACTGCATGACAGTCTCCATACCATTTTATTTATAGAGTACTTAAAACAGCGACAAGGCCAACCAAAGTGCTGTACAGACAGAAAAACAGGCAACACACAAAGAAATATACAAAATGAGGTAAATCAGAATATAGACATAAAAACGATGCAGATAATAAATATGACAACAAACCAGTGTGGAGCGTATAGGTTCAAAACACAGATCCTCTGGTGTTGAAAGCTACTGAATAGTGGTGGGTTTTTAAACGGGATTTGAAAACTGAGAGGGAGGGGCCTGTCTGACAAGCAGAGGTAACTCGTTCCAAAGTCTTGGTCCTGCTACAGAGAAGGCCCTGTCACCTCTGCGCTTAAGATGAGTTCCTGGAACTGTGAGGAGCAACTGGTCCGCTGACCTCAGGGAACGTGGTGGGACATACAATTGTAGCAGATCAGAGAGATGGGGGGGGGGGGAACTGTTCAGCGATTTGTAGACATACTTTTGAACTGGATTCGAAGGTGGACTGGTAACCAGTGCAGTGAGGCCAAAACTGGTGTAATGTGCTCTCTTTTGCCTGTACTGGTTAAAAATCGGGCTGCTGCATTCTGGACCAGTTGTAGTCGTGCAATGGAGGTCTGACTGATACCAAACAGGAACGAATTGCAGTAATCAAGCCTAGATGTAATGAATGCATGTATTCCTGTCTCCAGGTTATTTTTGGACAATATGGGCTTCAGTTTAGACAGCCGCCTCAGTTGGAAGAAACATGATTTAACAATCATGTTTACATGATTGTTAAGCTTCAGGGAAGGGTCCATTATCACTCCCAGATTAGTGACTCTTTGTTTTTCTGACAGGGTTAGAGTGGAAAGATCGATGCTGTGGTTTGTGATCGTGTCATTGGGAGGGAACAACATGACTTCAGACTTCTTTTCATTGAAACTTAAGAAGTTTAAAGCCATCCAGTCCCTGATGTCAGCCAGGCAGTCGAGCAGCGGTTGAATAGAGCATGTACCATTGTGTCTTAGGGGGAAGTAAATTTGATTTGACAGTCACCAGCGTAGAAGTGGAAGGGCATGTTGTGTTTCCGGAAAATAGCACCAAGTGGCAGCAGGTATAAAGAGAATAGGAGGGGACCCAGGATGGATCCCTGTGGAAACCCCCCCCCACCCCCCCCCCATTTAAGCTCTGCTGCTGCAGCACTAAAATCCTTGATGGAGACACAAAAGGATCTGTCAGTGAGGTAAGATCTGAACCAATTGAGGGCTGACCCTGTAATGCCCACCCACTGATCCAACCTAGCAATGAGGATCTCATGGTCGATGGTGTCAAAGACGGCTGTGAGGTCCAACAGGACAAGCAGCACAGAATCACCGGTATCTGTGGATAAGAAAATGTCAATAAAAACCTTCAGCAGGGCAGTTTCAGTGCTATGGAGAGGTTTAAAGCTAGATTGGAATAGCTCTAGGATAGTGTGACCCTCCAGGAAGCACTTCAACTGGGACTCAACTGGTCTCATTCCACTTTATTTTCGTACACAGCCAAGCCTTTCTGTATGTGTTTTAAGTAATGAGCAAAGACAGGACCTGAGAGATGCAGCACCCTTCAGCTGATCATCTGCTCTTTGGAATCACTTGGTTGGTGTTAAAATAACATTTTATGTGTCACTGGTTATCACTGGTGTTTTATTGGATCAATAAAATAATCAGGAACAAGTTTTGTCTGTGCCAGACTGCTGCTAACAAAGTGTTTAAAGATCTACGTTAATGTTATTGTTTTTTCTGGCTTTTATGAGTTCTTTGTCTAAAGCAATGGTTCCCAACCCTGGTCCTTGAGGAACACCATCCTGCATGTTTTCGTTGTTTACCTGATTCAGTGATTTAATTACTTCCTCGTATTCTGCATAAGCCTGTTAATCACCCATTAATTAAAATCAGGTTTGTTGGAACAGAGAAACAACTAAAACAGGCAGGATGGTGTTCCTCAAGGACCATGGTTGGGAATCCCTGGTCTAAAGCCAGTGACCTAACAAACCAAAAATTATATACCAGGAAATGATCAGGTGCTGAACAGAAGAGTGGAAAAGCAACCAAACAAGAGAAACTCTGAACAATATAAGGTAAATAAAACAA
>NC_056505.1:33160640-33179835 GCF_014905685.2 Nematolebias whitei
TCTCAGCAACAAAAGAAACGGTCCAGATGTCCTGACTGAACATTGTTGGATTAATGAGCATGAACTTTGGTGTTTTGAAACACTTTGGCATGACTGTCTCAGAGGAGTTGACGGGGGAGAAGGTGGGCCCTGGAGAACATTTTAGCACCAGCAAACTGTTTTTTTTTATCTCTGGGAGGGAGCTGTTTGTGGGATTCAGTTTGGTTTGGTGTCTCCTCAGTCTGAAGAAGTCCTTTGGATGAAGGATAAAACGTCTCAGCAATAAAAGAAATCATCCAGATGACCTGACTGAACATTGTTGGATTTATACCTGGAATATTGAGCATGAATTTTGGTATAAGGTAAATAAAGTTAGATATTTAAGTAAAACAATGTTTAATAGTTTTGTTGTTGTTGTCCTTGGGCTCCCCTGGCAGTTGTGGGATGTAACCTCAAAGTCTTATCCACAGTTACAGGAATAAATAAAGACCATCCTCTTTCAGTTTGACACTTTTGTCATGACCCAACATAAAAAGGTCTTTACCAGGTTTTAAAATTATTCAACTAAACTTAAATTTATAAAACCTCTCACCAGACTCCGTCATTATTAATGAGACAACATTGAAAACAAACTGATAAAGCTGAGTACAAAACAAAGTCCAGGCCCTGACCCAGCACCTCGTAGAGCCTCCTTCAGCAGAAGAGCTCTCAGGAGTTGTGTTCTGTTTGTCTCAAAATGGTTGTAGAGGAACGTTGGTCCACTCAGCTTCCCAGTGTTGCTCCAGTTCACTGAGGTTTGCAGCCGTTTGAAGGTCTCGTCACAGAATTTCAGCTCTGGACTTTGGACCGTTGCAGCTCCTTGGTTCTTTTCCCTTTCAGTGATTCTGTTGAGGAGCAGCTGCTGTGTTTGGACCATTGTTCTGCTCTCCTTCAGGTGTGAAGTTGTGCCACCATGTTTGTTTTAGAGAGGAGATGTTTTCTCCTGTAACCCTTCAAAACAAGCCATGTTAGTTCTGTCTCTCATTGTCCTGTTATGACCTTTCACCTTTACCCTAATGAGGTCTGTCTGTGCTGTAGCCATCTTTGGTCATTGCACAGTCTGACCCTAGGGTGAAGGTGTTGCACATCCATAATGTATTTGATGCACAACCAGTGGGATGTGAAAGCCAACACAGTGCTCGCTTGAGATATATAATATACAATATTGAGATACAATATTATTTCATTTTATTACTACACTCTGAGCCTGAGTTTGTTCAGTTAACTTTTCACAAGTCTCCCACAATTCTCCAGATACATATCTCACCTCTATCTACTGAAGGGACTTTTGCTGGTGACGATTCTCAGTTATCCAGGACATGGGTAAAAAAAAAAAGGGTAAAGACAAAAACAACTGGAATTTATTTATTATCAGTTGAGAAATCTCCTCGGATGAGAAGAGAAACGTCTTCAGTAAATAAATCCAGTTGTTTTGTCTTTAATGTTTTTATGGATTTACTGAAGGGACTTCCCAACACCCATAGAAAACAAACTGTCCCTTAAAATGAACAATTCACCATTCAAAACATGTGATGTATCACTTCCTTACTACTGATCCCACTTCCTTGCCACACTATATGATTATAAAGTGACTAGTTTAATGTATAATCTACAGAAGAAGACTGTCCCAACATGGCAGACTTCTCCACTAAATGACTCCACGCTGAAATAATTAACAAGGCTTCATCCAAAAATGTTAATTCAGTGCAGTCAAAGAGGAAGTTGAGGTTGTGGAGTGTCTGGCTCTGTATCCTCATGTTTCATTCATCCCTCAGTGTTCCTCCTCCTCATGTTCAGCTCCTGCCTCACCTGTGTCTAACCCTAATCACTCCAGGTGTTTGTCATTCTGTCTCATCACTGTCTATACTTATTCTGCGTCCTTGTATCCTGCCAGTTGTCCGTGGATGTTCTCCTAAGCAACATGCTCTCCTCTGTCATTCTCCCTGAACATGAGTTTTTCTGCCCCGTCAGCATTTTTGCTTTGTTATATAAAATAAACTCAAGTCCTTTACTTTTACCTGGGAGTCTCCTGTCTTCCTGCACGAGGGTTCAACACTGAAAGCAGCAGCACGATAAAGATCCTCTGAAAGTCTAGTTTCTGCAGAGCAGCAGGGGTGATCGTCTCTGCAGGGTGTCAAAGATGAAACCCAGGAGGACGCTTCTGACCGCACCCTGGATGAGATGAACAGGGCAGTAAGATGTGCTTCTGTTGGAGAGCTGAGCAGTCCTCACCCCCCCTCAGTGACACAGGGAGCGTTATGACTCAGCATGGGGGGTGTCAGACAGAGTGTGCGTGTTCGAGGGTACATTTATTGAAGAGCAAAGAGTCAGATCAGCTCTGTGGGCTGCTGGTGCTGCTGTGGACGCGTCCTTCATGTTGAAGGTGTAGCTCTGCTGTCAGCACCTTCTGTTGTTGTGCAGGTGCATTACATATTCAAATTGCTTCTCTTCCTCCCCCGCTGCTCCCATCCCAGATAAAGCCATAAACACTGTGCCACAACATAACAGCCTCCCAGTTCTGGTCCTGCCTCTGGGAGTTCACAGGCATTAATTAAGTTTGCTCTTTTAAGTGAAGTTCATCTGATGCTGTCCTTGCCTCTGCTTACTTCCTGTTCTGAGATTCTCTGCTGTTCACACAAGTTGTCTTCTGTCTCAGAGCTCATTTCCCTGATTGTTGCCTCTTGCCATCCCTCTGTGTCAGTCTGTGTCTCCCACTCCTTCTCCCCCTCTCTCCCCTAACTCTGATGCTATATATAGACTTCTGCATTGCAGATGTCCCGGAGCCCCGCAGTTTTTGGAGGAGCTGATGAGAAGCAGCAGCCAAAACATTTTGGGCTGCTTGAGACTCGGAGACAAGTCGAGCAAAAACAGCAAACTAACGTTGCACCACGAGAAGGGACAGCCACACAGGAGCAGTCACGATGTGTGTGTGCAGGCAGGGCACCACACTGCAGCAAGGATAAAACACTTCACCTAAAACCACTGCAGTCCTCGTCTGTGGGTGGGTGGATGTGAGAACTGAGGTGCAGGGTGGTTGTCTGCAATGTTTCCCATCTGGGTTTGAGTCATAATTACAGACAGGAAGTTGACATTACATTACAGTTAAAGGTTAAAAACTTGGACAGATAGAAAACAAATCACTTTTTAAAACAACACTGTTCATTTGAAACACATCCTTGAAATTGCTGGATTTGATGGAGGGGCTTAGTGTGCTGTCCCCCTGCAGACAAATTATAATTGGAAATAAAGACACAAATTATTTTGTTATGAAAAAAAAATTAAACATCTGCATTTATTAACATAAAGGTCCAGCGAAAAGCAAACAAAAAGTTTTACTTTTTTGTTTTCACGTAACGTAACAAACTGCATCGGGGTGCATAATGAAGACTGTTTTGTTTCTTTGTTTAATGCATTCTGCTTTTATCACATTTTTGTTTTCAAGCCAGATGTTTGCAGAGAATTTACAGCAGACACAAGACAAAAAGATGCAGGCGCATAGTGGATGAGCACACAAATATTAAATGGAGACAACCAATTTAAATTTTAAAAACTTTACCAGACATAAGACAAAAGTAGTTGTGTAAAATAGTGTTCAGTTGTTCCTGAGTGAGCAGGTGATGCCAGGACATATTGAGCTGTTGTATCTGGGCTGCAGAGCTCAGCCTCACTGCAACAGCAGTGACTTATTAAATATTAATAAATGCATGCTGCTGACAGGCCCTGAGCTGTGCGGCTCACTGAGCAGCTGCTGCCCCCTGCTGGACAAGATGATAACTACAGCATAAACCATACCACCCTGTGATGCAGCCTGTCAGCAGGCTCTCGACGGTACACCACAAAGTTGGTGAACTTCTTAGGAAGCAGAGTCTTTGTCGGGCTTTCTTGACCACAGTGTCTGTATGTAAAGTCCAGGACAGATCCTCAGTCATGTGAACACAGAAAAACTTGAAGCTGCTGACCTGCTCCACCTCAGCGTTGTTTATTAGATGGTGGAGTGCTGACCTCCAGGCTGTCTCCTGAAGTCCACTATCATCTTTTTTGTTTTGCTGACATTCAGCGAGAGGTTTTTTTTTCCAGACAACAGCTGTGTCATTTATTCACTCTGCTACTGTCTTTACTTACTCTGCTCAACCTGTTTTGTATTTGTAATTATTTTTTCTATCCTTGACATGTGTTTTTGTCTTTCAGATACACCTGGACCTACATCTGGACCTGCCATTCTGTGTTCATTTGTCTCTCCTTCCTGTCCTGTCAAACCCAGCCGGTCAACGCAGATGGCCGCTCATCCTGAGCCTGGTTCTGCTGGAGGTTTCTTCCTGTTAAAAGGGAGTTTTTCCTTTCCACTGTTGCCACTGTGCTTGCTCAGGATGGGAGACTGCAACAAAGTAAAGATTCAACTTGTCTGCTGGATTCCTTAGATAGAGAACTTTACTAATTGGTCTTTTGTGTATGTGAATGTTTCTGTACAGTGTCCTGAGACAACTTGTGACTTGGAGAAATAAACTGAATTTAATTGGCATTCATGTAGGATAAGATTTGCTAAGATGTAACCAAACGGCTACAAAGATGTGAAAGCAGTGGACTCAGCCCTTCAGGTCTGACTCGAAGGAGTTTGAGAAATTTTAAATTGTTGTGAAAAACAAACAAATCAAAAATACTTTGTACCCCGTTGTGTGGTATTAAGACTATATTGTTTTCACTCATGTCACTGTACTGCATATGTGTGTGTGTGTTTAATTTGTGTGTTGTGTTAGTAAAATATCATGGCCAACTATAACTGAACAATTACGTCTTTTTTTCTTCTTCAGTCAGAGTTGTTCCCGATTTATCATTTGATCAGTACACATAAATGACCGTGAATCACGGTGTGCCACATTATAAAACATTGTTTATAATCCTAACATTGATTATGTCTTTTTTGTGTCGCATAGAAATAATCAGCAGGCGAGCCACATTAACATTTTAGTTCAGATGTGTTTGGTGTTGTGGAGAGCTTTTAAACAATAAATATTTTACCTTCTATAGAAAGTTTCTTCTATGGGGTTGACAGAAATTATGTTTAATCTGACTGGATTGACTGCTAATCTGAGCAGAGGGACTTGATGCTGTCTTAAAACAGCTCCGGTCTCAGAATGTTTCTGGGATTCAACGAAATGCGGTCTGATAAACCTTTACACCACAGTCGATGTTCATCTGTGTGTTACTCTGGCAGAAATATGAAAATCCTGCAGGAAGTGCCCCAGGCTGCTGCTACCACTGTTTGCATAAGTGAAGAACCACAAAAATCTATGCAAATAACTATTTATTGCTAAATTAATGGCATTGTAAAAGTGTCTAAAAAGAATTTGCATTTCTACACATCCCCACTTTAAAACATATGAAGTATCACTCAGTATTAAAGGACTTAACAATCATAAACACATTTTTAGCAGTGAAGAAATTAAAATAAGACACATTCTCTTTGTTTTTCTGCATTCAACATTTATTTAGACAGATAAATCACATTGAGCCTCAAAGACTCATTTACAAGTGAGATCTGTTTAGACAGACAACAAAAAGTAGTGAAACTGGACACGTGCAGGAATTGGAGGCAAAAAAAAAATCCTATCAAACTCTTTCTTCTTGGTTGAAAAGAAAAATTCTAATATATATTAAAAAAAAAAACCTCACACAAACAGCACATAGTGACGTAGACATTCCGCAGGTGGGGGGAGAAGACGAGAGTGGAGAGATGTCCAAGGATGCACTCGAGGACACTGTAAGAGTTCTGATAAGGATGGAATAATCAACCAGTTTCCTCCGGTGATATCCGTAAACATTCTCGAGGGATGTTGGGGAATGGCCAAGGACAACACCTATGGGAATCCAAGAGTCCTGAAACGATGACACAATGTTTATTCAGCTGGTTTCATTTGGTTATCAGTTGGAAATTCCTCAATGGGAGGCAGAGGGGGGCAGAGCGTTCGATTACATGTCCTCCAGGTGAATTCAGATAAGATGGCCTGCAAGGACAGGCAAGGGAGCCAAATTCAAATAAACACATAGTTGTTTTGGGGGCAGAACTTTCTACCTTGAGTCTGTGTTGGTCCACTCGGTTCCGAAATGTCCAAATTACATGGCCACACCAATTGACCGTGCCTGAGAATAATCCCCGAGATCTTATCTATTCTGCTCAAAGCATTTGAGTCTGGGTGCTCGAGGCACAAACCAAGCCATCATAAAGGCAAGCAGCGTGATCGGGTCCACATTTGCTGCCGACGACTTCCTTGATTGTAGATAAACCAGCAACCAGCCAAATCCAAAAAGCAGGAACCAGTTATTGTAAATCCAATTCTAAATGCATCCTTAAAATCCACAAATGGCAGCAGAGAATAGACACATCATCAAGTCTTGCAAGTCGATGAGATATCCAGCTGCGTGCGTGCCATATTCTCACTATAGGATGTACACATTTAGGCAGGATGGCAAGTAATGCCTGTTGAATTCTAAAACTTGGCTCAGATGTTGTAATGGGAAACAAGGTTCTTCTCCTCTTCCCCCGTCCGGGTTGTTTGCTTGGAAGGAACACTCGCTTATGTCAGAATTAAACAACGTCTTTATTTTTACAGACTTCAAAATGTGTGAACAAGAGGGAATTGTGTATACGTTACCTGACATCAAGGGGCCCCTGTACAATACAGTTCTGCTGTGTGTCACCTCTGTTCCCACATTTATAGACTGTTTATCCACCCAGTGACACTTACTGTTTTCAATTTCTATCCAATCAAACACCTTACAGACTCACTGAAGTCCCTGTCCAATCAATCAGGCCCACATTAGCTGTCATCTCTTTCCACTGAGTACGTGACACATTATAAGCACCAACCTACATCATCTCACAAAGACTGTGAGACTCTGATTATCCCCTTGGTAACCTATTATATTATCAAGTCTGAGAATGCTTTACTAAAGTCGTTCTGACCTATTAAGCTGCTCTTTGACTCATTATTATTTATTTTATAATCCCCACACATATTCAAATGATGTGAACTATAATTTAACTTCATAGTTGACTTTTGAGGTTGATGTTTTGTTTCTCATTAACGGCTTTATAAGGAACTATTTTCCTACTGACCGCAGAAAGTGTCATGGTTTATTATTCCTATAAATATTTGGGTATCTTGGTCGACTCACATCTCTCTTTGAAGCTCCATGTGGAAAACTTGGTAAAGAAACTGAAAGTTAAACTGGGTTTCTTTTTCAGAAACAGATCCTGTCTAATCCTGAATGCTAGAAAACGCCTTGTATCTGTGACTTTCCTTCCCTCCATTGATTACGGTGACATTATTTACATGAACGCTCCTACAAGCACCCTGCAGATGTTGGATGCTGTCTATCATGGTGCACTAAGATTCATAACTGGCTGTGATTATCGTACCCACCACTGCACCCTGTATTCACTGGTTGAGTGGACATCATTAACTTCACGCAGACTCTCTTACTGGTACATTTTCATCTATAAATCACTTCTTGGTCTGCTGCCTTCATACATCTCCTCCTACATGTCTCTGTGTGAGTGCAGCTACAGTGTGCGCTCTCAGGACATTATTACCTGCAGTGTTCCCTCAGTGAGGACTGAACTAGGCAAAAGGGCCTTCTCCTACTCCGCTCCTGTTTCTTTGAATATCTTACAAAAAGATCTGACCTTGACCTCTCTAAGTAGCTTTAAGAATCTATTGGACTCCTGGCAGGTACCAATGCAGACATGTTCCTGGTTTTAGTTTTCTACATTCACCTTAGAATCTAGCTGGTTTTTGCTACTTTTCTTTTCGTTTTTTTTCAGCACGGTGGCGCAACTGGTAGAGCTGCTGCCTCTCAGTGAGCAGGTCCCTGGTTCAAACCCCGGTCCAGGGGCCTTCTGGGTGGAGTTTGCATGTTCTCTCCGTGCATGCGTGGGTTTTCTCCGGGTGCTCCGGTTTCATCCCACAGACCAAAAACATGCATGTAAGGCTGATTGGTAACTCTAAATTGTCCCTAGGTGTGAGTGAGAGAGTGAATGGTTGTTTGTCTTGTTTGTCTCTCTGTGTCCCTGTGATGGACTTGCGACCCGTCCAGGGTGTACCCCGCCCCTCACACAGTGATTGCTGGACATGGGCACCAGCGACCCCCGTGACCCAAAATGGAATAAGCGGGTAAAGAAAATGGATGGATGGATGGTAAAGATAATGGATGGATTTGTTAAAAAAAAAAAAAAATTGTGTGACTTTTTATAATTGTTTATTGTTGTCACTGTTGTCCATTGTTGTCATCATTCTTTGTTGAAATCAGGTCTCTCTTGTAAATGAGTCTTCGAGGCTCAATGGGACTAACCTGTCTAAATAAACGTCGAATGAATGGTTGATTTTGAAGTTAGCAGTCACTAAAAATATACTATTTATCACTTTATTGCCTAGTTTACACATCTGACAGATATTCTAGTCATCTTTTTATGATCTATTTTCAATTTTATATTCGCCAACCCACATTGTGCTATTTCCCACAATTTATCATCAAAGGTTATTTTATTCCTAACAATGTGGAGAAACAAGCAGGAGATAAATTAATTTATCAGTTAAGAAATAATCAAATGTTAAAATGTGCCTTTTTTATCGGCAGATTTTCAGACCACTCAAACTCAAATCCCATTAATAAAAAATAAAAAAAAAACACGTAAGTAGCTCTAATTCTGTTAAAATAAGAATAAGAAAAATAGGGAGAAAAAACAACAAAACGTATTAATTCACCTCGAGGTCTGTTCAGAAGGAGGACTTTATTTTGAAAACCGGAACCTCCCTGCCATGTTTTGGATTCTTCGAGTAGGCGGCGGTAAGAAGCGTTGCCGTGCAGCAGCACCTAGCTCGAAACTGAGCAGTTTATCCAGCAAACCATCTCCTGTCGGAACCTCTGGACCTCGGCTCTTGACTTTCGGTCTCCTGTCTCTAAGATGGCGGAGTTACGGCACCGCGGAGCCAAAGACACCGAGCCGCCGCTGCAGCCGCCAGAGGACAAGGTAGACGTTAGCCAGGGATGCTAACAATTAGCTAGCTACGCTGTGACGTCATCTTGCATCTGGAAACGAGCTGTCACAAAACACTAATGGCTTTTATTTGAAATAGTACAGTCGCTCGTTTAAGGATGAAACAGCCGCTTTGTGTTCGCTCTTACAAGTCAACAAATCATAGTCATCCTCAAACTTCCTCGCTTTTTGAATGAAGATGCATTTGATGTAACAAACAATATCATTTAGACTTTTTATTCCCACATATTATTCACGCCGATGTCCAGATGAGCAAGTGTCGCGTCTCAGAAGACATTTTTTAAACGTTATTAGTGTTGCTGATTTGATGTTGAGCTCCGCAACGATAAATTTCATGATATTAAACTGAGGTCTGGTGGGAGTGTCCAGAAAGTGCTCAGTTGATGCTGACCCTTAAATGACTGCCTGAGTTATAACTCTTACTGGTGTTTTTGTGCTTAAACCCCAGTTAAAGTCGAACGTGCTTTTTTGTTAGCCCATGAATATGAACAAGTCTTGGCTTGCACGCGTTATTCCCGTGAAGCAGCTTTTAGTTTGTCTGGTCTGACTGCTGCAGAAATACTCTCCACGAGTAGGAACGTGAAGAGTTTCAACTTACTTATACTCCAGTTTGAAATAAAACACAGGAATGTGGGGGTAAACAAACATTTAACGACAGGTCATGTGTGTTGGGTCAAAATGACCTTTAACCCCCACGATGGGTCCTCAGTCTGAGGCTGCTGAGCTGAGTGAAGTTTAAATGACTCTTCAGGTTTAATGGTGCAGGATACGGATGCACGATATTAGATTTTTGGCCGGTATGTTAAAACTTATTTGGCTGATAACCAGTACCAATATGTTTTTTGCCCCAGAGACTACATGGCTTTCTCTGCTGTGGAATTAAAATACTACATTACTCTGCATGGTCTTTGTCAATTGAACCTGCTCCCAAATGCAGATGCCCAAACGAGGGCTGAAAATGATGCAACACTTCAACTTGGATTATGTTTAATGTCAAATTTATTCATGACATTTACTCTCTAACACAACGACAACACTGGAACAGTGCAAATTTGTAAATTTTCACAAATCTAAACTCAACCTGTTCACAAGCGACATGTGAAAAGTGCAAATGTAGTAGTGCATTAATAGATATACTTGACTGGTTCTTAAATAAAAAATGAACTTAAAACGGAAGCCTTTTATATCGGTGAGTTATTTCGATGGAATGGCCGATGTTCGATATTTAACTGTATCGTGAAAATCGGCCGATACCGTGCCGATAATATTGTACATCCCTAATGCAGGAGATGCTTTTTTTAAAGAGCTCCCTTCAGGTTATCCATCTTGCTTCTTTTGTGTTCACCTAAATGTGGTATCCAACAATTGTCAGTCAGGTCATCTGGACAGTTTCTTTTTTTGCTGAAACGTTTCACCTTCCATCCAGAAGGCTTCATCAGTCAAGGAAACACACAACACAAAACTGATTCTTCCCCCAACAGCTTACTCCAAAGTGGAACAAACCAGTTATGCTGGTGCTAAGATGGTGTCTTTGGCACGCCCCCTCCTCCAATGCTGGCCCTCTTCCTCGTCAACAGTCATGTCAAACCGGTTCAAAACTAAAAAAGTCCATGCTCAATAAACCTGGATTATTGAGCATGGACTTTTTTGGCTAAATGTGGTATAATTGCCAAAACACGTATAGTGAATTTTGTTTCCAGAAAGATTAATGTTGACGTCGTACGCTTTGCAAATGTAGCACTGAAAAGACGCCATGTATTTTTTGGTTTTGTATCATTAGTAAAAATCCTTCTGTTTGTAGTCCTCCATTGTTATTTACGTTGCACTGCATTGTGGGTACTGATACAAAATGTTATAAAGCTGTTAATGTTATAAATGTTGTAAATAAAACTATAGGCAATTAATAAAACATAACATTATACGTAATCTCACTACCACATCAAATTTTACCTCAGTAATTATAAAACTGATTGAGTTCTAATCTTTTTATTTTTGATCAAATCTATTAGCTTTGTCTCGGAGATTCAGCAAAATCCATCTAAGTGTTCAAAGAATATTTTGCTAACAGAGTTGGCACAACAGTTAATGCTATAGTAATAAGCAAAACTCTTGTGCAGTGAGTAGCACTTGGAGCATGTATGTAAAGATATTTGCTAACAACTGCAAATAGTTAAAGGCAACATTTTAAACGAAGTCTTGTGCCGTTTGTTTGTGCTCTGAATATGTGTTACGGCTCAGCGTCAGCTACTACCATACTGACTCTTAATTAATATTTGTTCATCGGACCAAGTTAAATCCATTGATGCTTTCTAAAATCATTTGGCAGGAGCTGGCGTCTTGAATTGTGTTGACTTCAAAAGTTGCAGATGTCTAATGATTACTTTCTGCTGGTTTCATTTTTTATTTTTATTTTTTCCCATGTCTCATAAGATTTTTATGGTAACACACACACACACACACAGACACCAGGATAAATATCACCTGCTTTTCACCTTTTGTCAGCAAGTGGTAATTTTGACTTCTGATCATTGTGAACTTGAGCGCTTTGCATGAGATGAAAACAGCACTGAGCTCTTCACTGGAGGTGTACCCCAACATGTAGACCAGGGAGGATGAAAGCTGACGATGGAGCAGTGTTTAGTGTTTGTGCTACAGCCGCTGTTTAATCCAAATAGAGGAGCTCCACCTTCTGACTAAACAATACTGTGATGAGCTGAAGGGGGGGGGGCACTTGGACTGAAACAGTGTCAGGACGGTCAGTGCAAAGGCTCATGGGATGTACTGTTACTTTGAGACATATTCACAATTCCATTTTGTTACTTATGGTAATTTTCAACCCATAAGGATAGAGAAGTGGTGTTCAAAGTAAGAAACGGTGAGCAGCAGTGACTTGTGGGGTTGCATGGGGGTAAAAGTCAGTCAGTATTTTAAGATAGGGTTGTGTGTGATTCTCAGGTCGCATCAGTCCATATTTGTTTAATAAAGTGGAAAAATTCGTTAAATATGTCGCTTCGCCGTGTACGTCGCATCTATTCTGCGTCACCGCTGACGGGTCGCGTTTGTTACGCGTCTCCTCCGACAACCCGGAAATGTGTTGTGCCAAAAACCAATGGGCTGCCAAATTGCGGGAGCGTGCATGGGAGGACTTTAACAAGAATTTAACAAGATTAACACTTAAAAACAATTATTTGTTTGCTCGAAATTATAGTAAATGTGTGTCTCAGTCTGACATTTGCTTAATAAATGCACTTTAAAGGTCAAATCAGCTGCATATCGCCGGGGTGGTGCAGCTGTTTTGATGGTTCCAAGCAGAGAGCAGGATGAAGGTGGGGCGATATGGCAGGCCGATTGAGTCATTAGAAGCTGGTGAAGATTCTCAGTCATTCAGGACATGGTAAATTCTAAAAAGTTCAAGAAAAAAAGCAATAAAGTATAAAGTATAGTATAATAAATAAAGTCCAGTTGTTTTTGTCTTGAACTTTTTTGAATTTGGCATTAAAGCCACGTTTACCTATTACATGAAACAACAGCCAGCAGCATGCCATACAGTTATTAATAATCTGCTGCCACCAAGTGGCTGAAAGTGGTACTGCTATTCTTTTTTCAGTCAGAATGAATTGAAACGGCCATTTTTCAGCTAAAAAATGGTTTATAAATATGGGAAAAAAATCCATAAATATGTCGCTTCGGCCTATAAGTCGCAGGGCATGTAAACTATGCAAAAAACTGCAACTTATAGGCCGGAAAATACAGTACCTGTGTGTGTGTTTGCTTATTGTTTCTCTGTTGAACCAGTGTGTGGATTTTAATGAAACTCGCTTATCATTGGATGTACATCTACTACTGATTTACCAACCAGATTCAAGGTGGCCGCCACAGCTAAATAACCTCAGCAAGAACAAAAATAGCTGTTGTTTTTTTTACAGATATTGAACTAAAATGTTGTGTGGTAGTAGTTGAGTTATCCACAGCACACTCTCAGATTGCTAACTGTGATGGTGCAGTATCTTTGTTTAAAACTTTAGCATGTAATGTGATCGATGATATGGATTCCTTCAAGTAATGCTAGTTTCATTAATACGGGTGTTGAACCGATCAGATGAGATCACAGATATGGGTCTTTTTATTTTTTAGAAAAATGCTTTCCTTCCCACGTTGCCTTTCAACTGAAGAACAGCAAAAGCAGCATCATGTGGCACCGATTCTGCTATTCAGTAAATATAAAACTGTTGATGTCATCACCAACCCAGAATGCATTGCTCACATTTAATAATAGCTGCTACAGTAGTTTCTAACATGTTAAATGGTCAGGATACAAAAAGAAGTAGAATGTATTTTGTAGGTTGTCAAAGAGAAATATGAAACCACTGGTGGTTAATAGGGTTAACTGGGGTTCCCTTTTATGGCTCTTAACATATTCTTGGTTATATGCAAAATAATTGTTGTGGTCAGTGCTTTTAAGTAAACTGCATGTGCACTTTTTGGAGATTAACAATTTGTTTTGGTAATAACAAAAAAAAATAATTTTGAATTATTATTTTTTTTCTTTATATTAAAAAAGAAAACGAGTAAATAAAATTTTATATTGCTGCTTGTATTTTCACTCAACCTTTCAAATAAGAAAACTAATTAAATATTGTGTTTCAGCTTTGTTTGTGAAGGAGTCACCTCCTACTATGTTCAAAAGCACAAAACAACAAGTTTAAGTTCATCAGCAGTCTTTCTTGTGTTGAGGCTTGAAGGTGTAGCTTTTAAAATGATGACAGAAGAAAGTAGTTGCTGTTGGTGAAAAAGACAACATGGAAGGGGCGGAGTGCATGAGTGAAAAGAGCTCCTATTTTTAACCCGAGCATCCTGAATAGCGCGTATTGTTTCCATGGCAACCATGAGACAGAAAATAACTTTGTGTTCCCTGATGCCCATGCATTTAAGTATAGGTCTTGACAGCTGTATGCTCTAGAGACTCTCACAGTGTTTCATACAAAAATACAGTTTTCAGAAAACATTCATATGAGCTCGACGTTTATTCACTTAAACTTCCATTTATTAGGCACAGAGGAAATTGTACAGTACGTGAAAAACATTTTTTTGAACGTTTGTCTAGAACTCTTGTTTTAAGAGAAGCAAAATCACACAGAAAAAGCTGTACAATACAATGTCTGTCTGAGTGATTGTACTGTGAGGAGAATCATTTGGTTTGAGTATAAAATGAGCACCTAGCAGTCTTATTTCTTAAATCGAGGGTCAGTTGTAGTCTTATATCACTAAGTGTCAAATGTCTTAAATAGCGATACTGTAAATCATGCTTAATGTAAAATTTCTAAGAACCCAGGTCTGCGTACATCTTTCAATGGACATCCAAAGATTTATCATTTTTGGCTATTATATATAATTCTATATACTAAATTTGGCCCTGTGAGGTGACATTTGTTTTACTCAGTTGAGTTTTTTAGCATCACTTGGAACAGTAACGAAAAAAACACATTAAGCTAGAAATTCTGCCTCGTTCTTTAGACAAGAGCTCATTTCAGATAGACAGAAAGAGAATGGACACCAGGGTTACCAGCAAACAGAATGAACTGTTTCATTAGTGGGTGAGTGATGGTGCAGAGGTTAGAGAAGAATAGGCTGTGATGTAGACGTTGCAGGTAAACCTGTCGCGATAAACAATAAATCAATTAATCGCATGATAAATGAAACTGATCAACCTCATTTTCATTTATCGGCTTTGTCGTTTCTTGGTGTCTCTCTTTCTACTACTAAATTGACAAGCTATGCTACAAGCTAAGCTAACGGCCGACCTTTTTTTGGGACCTCCGTTTTGTCGAAGCGCCAAACTTCACAGTTGAAACTTGTGCCTTCGTGTAAAAAGTAGTTTTTCTCTGCAAAAAGAAGCTGAGAACTTGCTTTCTGTTTTTTTTTATTTTTATTAAAAGCCTTGTGTGAAAAATGCTATGCTAAAGAGCTCAAACCACACCGAGTCTTCGCCATTTTGAGAACCGAAGAGAGACAGCCCATATCACATCAAGGGGCTTCCTTCCCAATTTAAAGAGACACGCTGCTCGCTCCCTCACTATCCATCCTTTGGTTCAAACTGTCTTATACTGCCATCCGGTGGTTGAAAAAAAGTGCTACATGCAAAACAAATTAACCAATGTTTCTTCTTAAATTTGACAATAATGACTAATTATTGTCAAATTTCAAACAATATTATCGCTTATCGCAATAATTTCCGAGACAATTAATTGCCCAGCAAAATTTGTTATCGTGACAGGCCTAGTTGCAGGTTTAAATCCCTGGATTGTTACAAACAAAATTTGGGTATGAAAGGTGAAGCACCTACATTGCCTCCATCCTAATTTGCCCCACAATCCCCTCAGCTACTCCCCAGGTGCCTTAGATGGCAGCCCTCTGCTCCAACATGTGGGCTGTGGTAGGTCAACGGTTGTAGAAAGGGCATCTGACATAAAAACAATTCTCCAATATTCACGAGTTCACTTTCTGTGGAGACCACCGAGGAAGGGAGCAGCCTGAAAGGGATTAAGAAAGATACATTAAAATGCTGGGATTAAACCAGGGATTAGATCTGAGCTCCTCCTTGTTTACAGTGGTGATGGACAGGTTAACAGATGAAGTCAGGCTGGACTCTTTGTGGATTATAATTTTTGCAGATGACACTGATCTGTAGGGACAGTAGGGAGCAGGTGGAAGAGAGCCTGGAGAGGTGGAGGTATGCTCTGTAGAGATGAAGTCAGGCTGGACTCTTTGTGGATTATAATTTTTGCAGATGACACTGATCTGTAGGGACAGTAGGGAGCAGGTGGAAGAGAGCCTGGAGAGGTGGAGGTATGCTCTGTATGATGTATGAAAGTTAGTAGAAGCAAGACAAAATACATGTGTGTGAATGAAAATGTTAAAAACAGGACATTTAATTTTGCATGATGATAAAAAAAAACATGTATTTTATGTGCTATATTGAAGCTGTATGGACTATTATGAAGAGAATGATCCAACAGTGAGAACCGGGAACCTGGTCAGCTAAAATCCTGTATTCAGCAAAATGATCAGATTTTTATATTGTCAATTCACATATGACTGAAATATGTATTAAAATAATACGTCTTTCATATTTCTTTGTGTATTGTTGGCAATAAAAAAAACCTGCAATTAGATAAATTTTAATGCAATTTTCCCGATCTTAGAAAATGGAGTATTGGTTTTCTTTTAGTTTGGTTGATCTAGAAACCGGATAATTCTTGTTTGTGTTTGAACACTTGTCGACCTGCAAACTGCTGCAGCTCTAGTCCTTAATGTGAATTCCTCAAAAATTTATTAACCTTTATTTAACCAGGCAAATCCCACTGAGATCACAGATCTCTTTTGCAAGGGAGGCCTGGGCCTGAACATGCATGTTTTTGGAGAACGAGCAGCCAGAGGTCACCTCGCTTTGTACCATTTTATTATGATTATTTCCTTTATATTAACATGTTGACTTCTGAAAATTGTATGTATTCAAAAGGATCTTTTTGCTTTAGTTACATTCCTGGATCGCTCAATCCAGGTGTGCACGTACCCACTGAGCGCTCGGATCCATACACTCAGACAACAGACTTGATTGCTTCAGGATTGTTGTGAATACACTTAAAGCAGTCACACACTGACGGACCACCAAGGGTTTGACTTGACTCCACAAAAGCAGTTTGTCGAGGAAAAAAGACTGAATTTAGAAATGGACGTTATTAAAGTTGAACAAAATTAAAAGAAACAAAGAGCAGAGAATAAAATAAAATAAAATAATTTTTCTTGTAAACAATCCATGGGCAGAACGGTGGCGCAACTGGTAGAGCTGCTGCCTCTCAGCTAGAAGGTTGCCTGTTCAAATCCCGGTCCGGGGGCCTTTCTGGGTGGAGTTTGCATGTTCTCTCGGTGCGTATGTGGGTTTTCTCCCACAGACCAAAAACATGCATGTTAGGTTGACTGGTAACTCTAAATTGTCCATAGGTGTGAGTGAGAGAGTGAATGGTTGTTTGTCTCGTTTGTCTCTATGTGTCTCTGTGATGGACTGGAGACCTGTCCAGGGTGTACCCCGCCCCTCGCACAGTGATTGCTGGACATGGGCACCGGTGACCCCGTGACTCAAAATGGAAGAAGCGAGTAAAAGATAATGGATGTGAACAATCCTCATCTGTTAGATGAACTGAGCCTCTGCCTTTTGTTTTGTCCATTGTTACCATGGAGAAACAGATTATTGTGTTTCACTGGGTCCCCTGAAGTCAACAGATGGCTCAGAGACGACTGCAATATGGAAGGAGAAAATGTGGCACAGTGCTTCTCCCTCCTCCACTCAGCCGTGCACTGCTCGTCCTGTTTACTGATTACTGTCATTGTTAGATGAAATTTATCCAGAAACCATGAACTCTCAGTGTTTGTTCAACTGCACTGCCCCAAGTTCTTTCTGATTCAGATGTCATAATAGTCCTGGCAGTATCACTGCATGGTCCACAGGCCTTTAGTTATTTTTGGCTGATTACCCCCCACCCCCCGTCTGTGTTGATACAGCCTGAGCTTTATTTGCTTGTCCACCCTGATCCCCTCTCCGAACAGACTACAGTAGCTAACTGTCGCTGAGACACATCTTTGCAGGTTTGCTGAAATAGAAAAACTTCATGAAGAACAATATTTAGACACTCTGTGATAAACAAGTAAATTAATTTGCTGTAGTGAATTACAGATACAGTGCATCCAGAAAGTCTTCACAGCGCTTCACTTTTTCCACATTTTGTTGTTACGGCCTCGTTCCAAATGTATAAAATTAATATTTATTCCAAATGCTACACACAATAATACTCCATTATGACAACATGGAAAAATATTTTCTGAGATTTTTGTAAATTTATTAAAAATTAAAAACTAATAATCACATTTGCGTCAAGTATTCACAGCCTTTGTCATGAAGCTCCAAATGGAACTCCGATCCATTCTGCTTCCACTGATCATCTTTGAGATGTTTACAACTTTAATGGAGTCCACCTGTGGTCGGTTCGGTTGATTGGACTTGATTTGGAAAGGGACACACCTGTCTGTGTCTATAAGGTCCCACAGTTGACGGTGCCCGTCAGAGCACAAACACCAAGCATGAAGTCAAAGGAATGGTCTGCAGACCTCTGAGACAGGATTGTGTTGAGGAACAAATCTGGGGAAGGATACAGAAACATTTCTGCTGCTTTGAAGGTCCCAGTGAGCCCAGTGGCCTCCTCCATTCACAGATGGAAGAAGTTTGGAACCACCAGGACTCTTCCTAGAGCTGGCCGTCTAAGCTGAGCAATCGGGACAGAAGGGTCTTAGTCAAGGAGGTGACCAAGAACCTGATGTCACTCCGTCAGAGCTCCAGAGTTCCTCTGTGGAGAGAGAACCTTCCAGAAGGACAACGTCTCTGCAGCAATCCACCAGTCAGGCTTGTATGGTAGGGTGGCCAGACGAAAGCCACTCCTTGATAAAAGGCACATGGCAGATCGTCTGGAGTTTACCAAGACTCCTGAAGGACTCTCAGAGCACGAGAAACAAACTCCTCTGCTCTGATGAGACAAAGATTAAAACTCTCTGGTGTGAATGTCAGGCGTCGTGTTTGGAGGAAACCAGGCACCGCTCTTCACCAGGCCAGCACCATCCCTACAGTGAAGCATGGTGGTGGCAGCATCATGCTACGAGGATGTTTTTCAGCAGCAGGAACAGTCAGACCAGTCAGGATGGAGGGAAAGATGAATGCAGCAACGTACAGAGACATCCTGGATGAAAACCTGCTCCAGGTGCTCTGGACCTCACACTGGGAGACGGTTCAATTTTCAGCAGGACAACGACCCAAAGCACATGGCCCGCATGTTAAAGGAGGGGCTTCAGGACCACTCTGAAGGTCCTGGAGGGGCTTCAGGACCACTCTGTGAAGGTCCTGGAGGGGCTTCAGGACCACTCTGTGAAGGTTCTGGAGGGGCTTCAGGACCACTCTGAAGGTCCTGGAGGGGCTTCAGGACCACTCTGTGAAGGTCCTGGAGGGGCTTCAGGATCACTCTGTGAAGGGCCTGGAGGGGCTTCAGGACCACTCTGTGAAGGTCCTGGAGGGGCTTC
>NC_056505.1:33179845-33208845 GCF_014905685.2 Nematolebias whitei
CCTGGAGGGGCTTCAGGACCACTCTGTGAAGGTCCTGGAGGGGCTTCAGGACCACTCTGTGAAGGGCCTGGAGGGGCTTCAGGACCACTCTGTGAAGGGCCTGGAGGGGCTTCAGGACCACTCTGTGAAGGTCCTGGATAGGCCTGTTGCGATAAACAATAAATCAATTAATCGCATGATAAATAAAAATTATCAACCTCATTTTCATTTATCGGTTTATCTTTTCTTCGTGTTTCTCTCTTTCTACTGAAGACACTGGATGACAAAATGTTCAACTCTGGTGCTCTTCACTGACCCCTCCCTTTCTCTTTTTTCTTTAAAATCCATTTTAACCATCCAAAATTGTGTTTTTGGATCGTTAAAAGCAGCTAAGCTGAGAAGCTAAACTACAAGCTAAGCTAACAGGTCAACCTCGGGGAAAAAACCTGCGTCTTGTTGAAGCTCCAAAATTCACGGTTCAAAGCCACGCCTTTGTGTAAAAAGATTTTCTCTGCAAAAAGAAGCTGAGAACTTTTTTTTAATTATTATTAAAAGCTTTGTGTGAAAAATGCTATGCTAAAGAGCTCAAACCACACCGGGCGTCCGCCATTTTGAGAACCGAAGAGAGACAGCCCATGTCACGTCAAGCGGTTTCCCTCCCTTTTTTCTTAAAAAGACACGCTGCTCACTCCCTCATGATCCATCCTTTGGTTCAAATTGCAAAAAGGTACTACACGCAAAACAAATTAACAAACATTTCTTCTTAAATTTGACAATAATTACCAATTATTGTCAAATTTCAAACAATATTATCGTTTATTGCAATTATTTCAGAGATAATTAATCACCCAGCAAAATTTGTTATCGTGACAGTAACATCTCTGGAGAAATCTGAAAATGGCTGCACAGACGTCTCCCATCCAACCTGATGGAGCTTGAGAAGTTCTGCAAATAAAAATGATCCAAACTGTCTAAAGAGAGGTGTACTCTGCTTGAAGCATCATGTTCAAAAAGACTGGAGACTGTGATTACTGCCAGGGTCAACCAAGTATTCAAAGCTGTAAATACTTATGTAAATGTGAATTCATAGTTTTCAGTTTTTAATAAATTTGAAAAAGATCTCGTATCTTTTTTCACATTGTCATAATGGAGTGTTGTGTGTAGAACTTTGAGGAAAGAGATTAATTTAATCCAATTCAGACTAAGATTGTAACATAATAAAATGAAGAGCTGTGAATACTTTCCAGATGTATATAATACGTAAAAGAAAGCACAGCTTATTGCATATCACAACATTGAGCAAATATTAGGTTCATATTCTTAGTAGCCTGATGTTTAGTTAAGCGTGTTTGTGTGGAACATTTCACTGTTTTGTTTGTACTCGGGCAGCTGTGGCTGACTGATTAAAGGGTCTTCCTCCAATGGGAGAGTTGGGGGTTCGATTCCACCAGCAGCTACATGCTGAAGTGTCCCTGGGCAAGACACTGAACCCCTCATTGCCTCTGATGTGTCCCATCTGTGTATGAATGTGATCTAAAGCTCTGAGTAGTCATTATAAATATCTAGAGTGCTGTATGAATGGATAAATGAGGACACAGATTGTGTTGTAAAGAGCTTTGTGTCTTGATTAGATAGAAAGGTGATATATAAGTACAGTCCATTTACCATTTACTTTCCTAAATGAGTTGAAAAATATGCAACTCATCACAACAAACTGGCCTTAACATTGAAATGCTCATAGGCTTTCTTTCTCTTCGTGTTTTAATTTGTGGGATTCCTCCTTCAAAGGTGTCATGTGGAATTACCTACCTACATATAAAACAACATTTGTCCGAAGCTACACGTTTTCCCAATGCTGCAAAACCCAAGTCTGTGTTTTGACAGTCTGCTCTCACCTGTGTGTGTGTCAGGGTTCAGACAGTGAGCTGAAGGCAGACAAAGATGGGATTCCTGATCGCGAATCCAAGGTGGATTCTGGAGTCCCATTGGTGCCGGTTCCTCCTGATGACACCCCCGAGGTTCTCAACAAGGCCTTGTCTGGGCTCTCCTCAAGGTAAACTCCCATCCTATGATCTACATGTCCTAATGAATGCTTTGTGATTCTTCTGCTCACTGAAACTGAGTGCGCTGGGTTGTAGCTATCTAGAACAATCGTTTTATGCTGAACTAATAGCTACTGAGCTCCATGCAGGGGATTATTTCTGGGTTGAAAAAACTCAATTTTGCTCTATCATTTCATCACACATTCATGTGGTCCATGGGTATGAGCACATTTGCTGATTTTGATGCTGCACTAACATGTACATCCAGAAAGACACAGTATGTCCGTGTGTCTGGAGTCTGTGTTGATTCATTTGAATTTTAAAGTGACGTATGTCTGCTGTCTCAGGTGGAAGAACTGGTGGGTTCGAGGCATCCTCACACTAGCCATGATCTCCTTCTTCTTCATCATCATCTACCTGGGTCCCATGGTTCTTATGATGATTGTGAGTACAAACAAAGGACAAAATCTCTCCAAAACATCTTAACTTTTATTAACCGTTGTTTGCTTTTTAAGTAGTTCTTTTTAAAGCAGTACTTGAGAGTTTGGCAGCTATTTCTTCTGCAGTTGTGTGATGTAAACTTGTTGTCGATGTTAATCTCCATCCAAGTTTGCCCCATGGACAGCCATAACGTTTGAATTTGTTGTTATACTGAATATGTGTCACATTAGCATCTTATCAGTGGCAAGAATGCAGTTAAAAAAATCCTAATGTTATCTGAAAATAAATACAGATTTTACCAGCAGAGCAAAAACAAAAAGAGATCACAACACAGAACAAATGACTTAATCTAGTCACTTTGTTGCAACAAGCTAAGTCAGCAGGATCTTTCCTTTGAGCTGTCTCAGTGAGTGAAAATCTATTTGCACTCTCCTGCTCATCAACTCCCTGTTTTTATATTCTCTGCTGTCACGGGTCTCTTAATTGAATTAGCAAAATTTTGTGTTCTGTGCTTTTTTTGTTTGTTTGTTTGTTTCAAACTTTCTTCAGACTTTAATCAAAGTAGACAAAGATCTTCGATCTGTCTTAATCTCACCAGATTGTATTGGGCTGAAAAGCAAATTGTGCTCATTCATTCCCCAGGTGATCTGAGGCAGCTGTTTTGAGACTTTGAAATGGGCCTAAAGAATGTTAGTGTTCACACAATGACACAATAAGTCAGATGCAGAGTTTTGAAGTTATTACACTTCTTTATTTTAGCTTTTAGAAACAGGAATATTCCATTTGCTCAATGATATTAGAAATACTGTGTTTTCTTTGGCATTTTTTCCTTCATTCAACCTTTATTTAAACAGGCTAATCCCATTGAGCCTCGGGGACTCATTTACAAGAGAGACCTGATTTTAACAAAGAATGTTGACAACAGTGGACAACAATAAACAATCAAAAAAGAGGCATACAAATAATAATTATTTTTTTTTTTTTACAAATTAAAATAGCAACCAAAAGGACAGTGAAAAGGAAAAAGTAGCAACAAAAAAAACCCAACTAGATTGTAAGGCAATGTAAAATACTTAAAACAGGAACACGTCTGCGTTGGTTTTTGCCATGAACTTAACAGATGTTTAAAGCCACTTAGAGAGGTCAAGGTCGAGAGCTTCAGATCTTTTTGTAAGATATTCCAGGAAACAGGAGCGGAGTAGGAGAAGGCCCTTTTGCCAAGTTCAGTCCTCACTGATGGAACACTGCAGGTAATAATGTCCTGAGAGCGCACGCTGTAGCTGCACTCACACACAGGCTTGCAGGAAGAGATGTATGAAGGCAGCAGACCAAGAAGTGATTTAAAGATGAAAATATACCAGTGAGAGAGTCTGTGTGAAGTTAATGATGTCCAGTTAACCAGTGAATACTGGGTGCAGTGGTGGGTACGATAATCACAGCCAGTTATGAATCTTAGTGCACCATGATAGACAGCATCCAACATCTGCAGGGTTCTTGTAGGAGCGTTCATGTAAATAATGTCACCGTAATCAATGGAGGGAAGGAAGGTCACAGATACAAGGCGTTTCCTAGCATTCCTTGTTTTTTTCCTTGTTTAACAGTCTGTTGCAACATCTATTAAAGTGTAGGTTCTCAGCTCTTGTCTTTGGGAAATTCTTTAAAAATATACCTGCATGGATTAAAGTTTTTTGTTGCTGCAACAGATTTCTGTCGTTCTGAACGTGGTCAGGACGGATTTCCATCATCTGTAAAAATGAGGAGGGTTTTGTTGTGGTCTTGTTAAAGCCATCCAATCTAATAATGATGCATAAATTAAACTGATGCTGCTTTCAACAAATGAAGAGCACCAGAGCCACAGTTTGACCCAATCAGAGCAGAGCAGGGCGGGCCCTCCTGTCTGGATCACAGTGAGCCCGCAAAGCAGCAGAGAGAAACTGCAGGTGAACGCTCACCTGTATCGAGCCAACGAGGACACCCCGCTACCCCAACAGAACAGCCCACCCCCCATAAAGGTGTTGACGTGTAATAAATTATTAAATGTCTACATGTTAAACGTATGTGTTCGCACGTGAACAATTCACTGCAGCCAAGGGAGACACCAGAACTGATCCACCATCACCACACCGCCTCCTCCCGCTCCGCTCCCTGACCTCCCGGGACTTTTGTATTAAAGTCCAACTTTGCATTAAATGTTAATGCGTTGGGAGCGTCATCGTCGTTCAGACGTGCAACTTGCGCATGAGACCAAACTCCGGATCTGAGAGAGAGGCAGAGACGTGGGAGCGCGCAGCCTGTTGCGTTACTCTCAGTGAGGGAGGCTGTTTTTGTTGCTTTCATTTGTCTAAATAAGTTTTAATTCTAAAAGATGAATATTTATATGCCACAGATTATAACAGAGATCTGCGTCTCTGTTTAACATTTTAATTTTTTTTCTCACAAACTCGCAAAATTCTCTCCGTGAGTTAGTGACTATAAAAAAATGACGGCACAATTTCGATGTAGTACTTGATACATAAAAAGCCCTGAGAAGCCCTTCTTGTTGACGAGTCACTGAATTGCAAAACAAAAATAAAGTAACATAATCAGACGGTAACTAAGATTTATATGTTTCTCCAAGATTATCATTTGGATGGAAGGCATTACCACAAATGCGCTGAAGGCCTGTCTCTCGCTGCGCCACGGGCACCATGGGATGTAATGTTTGACTCTGGTGATGTGTTTCTTCCTGCAGGTCCTCTGTGTTCAGATTAAATGCTTCCATGAAATTATCGCGATTGGTTACAGTGTTTACCACTCCTACGACCTGCCCTGGTTCAGGACCCTGAGCTGGTGAGGACACCCAAACACATGCACACTACAATAGTGACATAACCATTAGTATCAAATATCAAATCAATTTCCTTATCATTGTGTTCATTTTATCATGTTTATTTTGTTGCAGACATCGTGAGGTTTGTTTTCTGGCCTCGTTTAGTTTGTAGGTTATTATGCCAATCAGTAATGGCGTCGTCAGTGCTGTTTGATTTTTCACAGTAGTTGGGTGCAGTGTAGTGTGAATCCTAATATTTACCGTCCCACAAGCCTGAAAAACCTGGTGAAAAGTAAACGTTATTGTATTCACACTTGATCATTCAGAACGACAACATTTTAGCATTCTTTATTTTTCAGGAGGAGTTAATTTGGTGAACAAAATTTTACACGGCAGATTAAAAATGTGAGCCTTCCAGGTTTTTCTGCAGGCATATTTCAGTCTGATTAGCTGCCACTGATGGGCTTCGTACAGGATGTGAGTTTCAACCTTTTGCCCAACAGGTACTTCCTGCTGTGCGTGAACTACTTTTTTTACGGCGAGACCGTGACTGATTACTTCTTCACTCTGGTGCAGAGAGAGGAGCCGCTCCGCATCCTCAGCAAATACCACCGTTTTATCTCCTTTGCTCTTTACCTCACAGGTACACATACAACCAGTAAAACTGAAAATAAAGCCCGTGAAGCTGTTTCACGTCCTTGTTCCACTGGGCCACAGAAACCTGTTCGCTTCATTTCCTGTGATTCTCAGACCTTTTCTGGTATGGCCCATACAGAAGCCCCTAAAATGTTCACATCTCCTACCTCAATTTTTTTAATGAGCATTAATTACAATGGAGAAAGCAAAGTGAAGATGATAGCATATTTTAATGTTTATTTCTCCTGTATAAGTTTTTCTCCTTAAACTTAGTTTTGTTCCACATTTTAGTCCAGGCTGGGACTCTGACCTACATGGACCTTTGCCAATAGTTTCAAACACGTTGGATTAATAATTAGAAACTTGGGGCACATTCCACATTTTGTTTTGGTATAAGAAGTATACTTTTTAGAGCCTGACTGATATGGAAATTTTGGCTATCACCAGTACCGATAATGGGAGGGGTAGGCGGCTGTCGATAACAGATATAATGGATGAAAAATTTTGAGCTTTGTCCACCCCCAAGTATGTAGGAAAACAGTGAGTGGAGCAGGGCTTGCTTATTTAGTGCAGCTGTTAGCAACCACAAAGCTAAGCTAATCAGATCTATGCTATATGTAGTCCCAAACTAGGTTTACAAGTGATGCACTGGTCATGTAAACAGTCTTTCTAATGTGTGTTCACATTTTCTATCGTCCACTGGTCACCATAAAGTTATCAAGTGTGTAACAAAAATGTAAATTTAATAAAGAAACACCTTTTCCTGTTCATTGTTTAAACAGTCAGTCATGCATGGTGAAGACCTACCAGTGATTAGTATTGGTCGCAGCAGAATTTTATTTATTTATTTGCAGAGAAGTAAAGATTTCAGACAAACAATGCATTTCATTGAGGACGAAAAATATATATAAAGAAAATATATATTTTACCTCTACGTTAGATTTATTGTTCTGGATAAAGTTTTCCAAGGCAATAGCCTATGCTAGTTTTCTACATGTTAGCTTGCTAACTTGAGTGGCACGTAGATAATGCCAAGTAGGTGGGAGGATTTAAGATAATTTATTATTGATTTTTTTTGTACAGATCAGTTAAAATAAATTTACCATGCTCTGTTCAGCAAAATAATCTACACAGTATTGCTCCTTGCTTTGTCTGTGCTGAAAGTGAAACTTAAGTGAACAGTCATGACTTGAAAATAGTCTTCACGCGCCCTCTGCTGGATACATTGCACAATTACAGCTGGTTTCCAGTATTTTACAGGTGAAACTAGAAGTGTTTATTGGAGCATAATGGGACACTGATACAGATAGGTCCCCAAACATCTATAGCAGCTAAATTATCAGCCCTACTAATATATTGGTCGGGCTCTAATACTTTTTATCACATTTGTAAGCAAACAGTGATGAGATACTGTATGTGCTGCCGGATTATGTAAATTTCTGTCAATAGCTAGCTATGAATGGGGAATAATTAAATGTTTTGGTTAAGAAGTGTAACATTTTTATTTAGGATGTTACTCTATATAGATTTTCAGCTGTATTCATAGGAGCAAAATTAAATAAATCAGTGCAACCTTAAATAACAACTGTGGACTGAACTGATCTTTAGAAGGCATAAATGAGCAAAACAGTTCTCAAAAAACAGTACAGTTTTCAGATAATTGTTTAACACCCTTTTTAAATTATATTTTGACATCTTAGAACAACAAAGAAATACCCTCACCTCGGCATGACCCTTAAGAAGATAATTAAAGACAGACAAAACAAAATAAGAAATTAAACATCTCAGTTTTATATGATCTAACATCCTGCGGCATTAATGTAAGATAGAAAGACATTCCAGGTGAATTTAAATGATACAGCCTTACTGGTCAAAGTCAGCTTGATTTTTTTTTTTTATTATTATAATTAAGGACCTCATTAAGCCACATTTTCTAAGTGGGTGGAGCTAAAGATTTCCAGTTTAGCAGTAATTGCCTCCTGACTAGCAGAGTTGTGAATGTTAAGTCATTTTTAGCAGGAGAGAGGGTAAATGAACTATACCACACCCCGGACAAAACAAATTAAGGCATTAGGAGCAATCTTCTCTTTTAATGACCCACTAGAAGTGTGTGGGTGTATTTATTTCCAAGACACAGCCCCCTGTCTACATTTTCTTTTGTTTTCAGAACTTAATTTTTCATCAGTTTCATATGTAGTTTACTGAAAATGACACTGATGTGTGAAACATTGAACTCAACATCTTCCTCGGCACATTTATCTTTATATAGAGTAGGCAGTATCACATTTGAGCTTTTTAAAGCCCTTTTTAAATGTGAATTATTTCTGGAAATGTTGGGGATATCGGAGGTTGATTGTGGAAAAGTTACATGTTTACATGGTAACGTGACCGCAACCACTGTTTAGAGCTGAAAATGTTAAATCCACTGCAGTTGTCATGCCAGGCCACGAGCTGTCACTGTGATTATTTCATGTCAACAACACGTGGGAGCACTCAGACACTTCCAATAATTCTCAGTCTAGTCATCTGGACAGTTTCTTTTTTATATAGAGGCATTTCATCCTCTATCTGGAGGGCTTCATCAGTCTGAGGAGTTCCAATAAACTGTTTCCCCACCAAGCAGTAAACTCCTTAAGTGGACCTAGAATAGAGCATTAAGACCCAGTCAGTTTCACTTCAGTTCACTCCTTCATGATCAAAACAGGTGACAAAGAGCCTTATGACTCTCAGGTGGGAGGGGAGTGGGATTAATCTGCACGTTCGTGAATTTAGCTGCATGAACAGAACATCTCATGAACACCTCATTTTCTTGCTCCTTGGATGGGAAGAGAAACGTCTTCAGCTACAGAGCAGAGCTTTTAAGACTTATGAAAATGGTTTGATGTAGCATTTTAACTGCAGCTGTACAATACAAAATCTATCACTTTTACTTTGTGACCTGTTGGAAATAAAAGTAGTTTGTTTGCACAGCTACTCAAACAGAAACTTGTATTTAGATTAAAAAAATTGCACACTTTTTAAATGTACATTTAATTAAGTGTTTATTTTTATGCAATCTGTGATGTCCCGCTTCCTGAGCTGCAGGAATGTCCGTTTCATACAATGCTACTAGAGCGTCTGACTGACACCAAACAGGATGTGTGGAGGAAGGAAGCACTCTGTCTTTTGTCTTCTGGCTATGAGGTGAAACTAAACGGTCCAGCATCCCTCTGTTTTCAAGCTGAGACGTAGCTGATAGTTTTATTCATCAGTGCTGCATTCTTCTAAACTGGCATCTGTTAGAATGGAAAGTGGATAGCTTGGAATAGCTTAGCCCTTCTATAGTGTCCAGTTTGACCCATTTGTACACATTAAAAGCACTTTCTCCCTAACTGTGTTAGAAAGCAACCCTGAGCTCATCTCAGACATTTAAAATAGGTCATTCTAAATTTAATTTAGGTTTAATCAAACATGGCCTAATTTCTATTTTACTTCACCCCTTCATACAGACGTTCCAGTGCGTTCTCTCATACAATTCTCTGTTTTTGTAGGTTTCTGCATGTTCGTGCTGAGTTTGGTGAAGAAGCACTACCGTCTGCAGTTCTACATGGTGAGTGAGAACCCACTTCCTCCTCAGATGACGGGAAAAGTGGGGCAGAGTTTGCTCTGATGTCAGCCACAGTCAGAACAAATGTTTTACTAAGTTTACTAGAAAATACAGCATCACATCACTTCTACCTCATGAAGCTACACAATACAAAAATATAAGTTTCTGTAAAGAGGAAGACTTTAGTTTGTTTTTCAGGAGTTATTTCCTATTTACAATGAGAATGTTAGCAGTATACAGTAGGGGTGTAAATCACCAGCTTTACCACGTTACCATATTATATTGATTTGTTTTTGACAATATGATTTTTCTCTATCACAAAGTCTGTCGTGATACGATTTCGATTCTATTCAATTCACAAGTCTGCTATCGATATATCGCGATATCAAATGCCCATCTCATTTACATATCAATACCTTTGCAAAAACAATTCAAATATGATCCAACCATTTTATTTCTGGTATTACAGGCACCAGGCATTTAAATAATTAAAAAAAAAAAAATCTTAATAATGAAAAAATAAAAATAAATTACCTATTCAATGAATAGTGTCACATTTCTCATGTTTAAGTGCATTTTTTAAACCAGTTAACTTAAAGGTGTCCTGATTACCTTTCAGTTATAAAGAAACAAAAATAGACATTGAGCTTACATAACATGGCTATCAATGCTGTGTTTCTTCTTCAGGTGAACGGCCAAATTTGTTGTGTTTCCAGAGTATTTTAACTCACTCTGGCACCTGTTGCATACGACATGAGTTTTGTCTGTGGAGCCGTCCTCCTGTTGAAATCTGAAATATTTCCAGTTTTGATTTAAATCCAGCAGGAGAGTGAATTTCATTTTCTGTGTTTTCTGCCTCGTCTGCCATGTTGCTGAGGCGGCCGCAGAGCACAGCCGCGCACGGAAATAGTGACACAGACGTGCCTTGGGAATTTCAAAATAAAAGCGTATTTTAAAGATGACTATATGAATCTATGTTTTAGTTTTGCCACAATATAATTGAATCATTAATCATTTAATTGATAAATTGATGTAAATCGATGCATTGTCACACCCCTAGTACACAGTCAGATTTACAGCTATATAAATGTTGTTTGTCATGCTCTTTTACTGTACCCGAGGTGCTCAGCTTGTTAGTTTTGTTCTGAAGATGCTTGGACCTGCATTGTCAAATCGCTTATTGGATTTATGTATTTGCTGGGATAATAATACTTTGTGCTCTGGGTGTAACAGTACATGTATTTGTGCCAAATGGTCGTGATACAGATGTCTGGAACAGCTGCAAGGACCCAGACAAAGGATATGTTTGTCTAAGTTCACCAGCTCCCCAACCTAGTTTCTTTTAATTGTATTTTCAAACTGCCATGACGGAAAAGGAGCAGAAAAAGTTAGTGAATGAAAAACTGGATCGTTATGACTGAATGTAAAAAAAAACATTTCATATTTGTTGAAGAAAGGAGTATTATGGCTTCTTGCAAATAAGGAAATTTCATTTTGATAATGGATGATCAGGTCCTGTTATTTCTTTTAATCCAGGCAATCAAGCCAACATGGGTCATGAAGCCCCTGTGAGTAGACCGGTTCTGATCACAAGTGCATCATGGAAGCCAACTGGCTCGTCGCTCCTAATCTGCACAAATCACGAGGCCCCATGTAGAAATATACTGCTGGTTTTACATTTAACTGAAGCTAAAACTTCTCCAGCCTTTGAGACGCTGTTGGACTTGTGACTAGGCCTGTCACAATAAACAATAAATCAATTAATCACATGATGAATGAAAATTATCAACCTCATTTTCATTCATCGGCTTTATCGTTTCTTCGTGTCTCTCTCTTTCTACTGAAGACAATGGATGACAAAAGCCTCAACTCTGTTGCTCTTCACTGACCCCTCCATTTCTCTTTAAAATCCATTTAACCATCCAAAATCATGTTTTTGGATTGTTAAAAGCGGCTAAGCTGAGAAGCTAAGCTACGAGCTAAGCTAGCAGGCCAACCTCGGGGGAAAAAACCTCCATCTTGTCGAAGCTACAAAATTCACGGTTGAAACTCGTGTCTTCATGTAAAAAGTTGTTTTTCTCTGCAAAAAGATGCTGAGAACTTGTTTACTGTTTTTTTATTAAAAGTTTTGCGTGAAAAATGCTATGCTAAAGAGCTCACCGAACGTCCGCCATTTTGAGAACCAAAAAAAACGGAAGGAGAGACAGCCCATGTCACGTCAAGGAGCCTCCCTCCCATTTTTCTTAAAGAGACACACTGCTCACTCCCTCACTATCCATCCTTCGGTTCAAACAGTCTTATACTGCCATCAGGGTCAAAAAAATGTATTACACTCAAAACAAAATAATCAACATTTCTTCTTAAATTTGACAATAATTACTAATGTCAAATTTCAAACAATATTATCGTTTATCGCAATAATTTGAGACAATTAATCGCCCAGCAAAATTGGTTATCGTGACAGGCCTACTGGTCATGTTAAAAAAATGGCCACAAAACAATGCTTTTTAATTTTTTTTTTATTTTGAGTCCACCATTAATTCATTAATTCACTCTAAGCCTCCGCATACAGGTTGGCATGCTTTGTGCACACTGTGGGAGCAGTGAGGACACACATTTATACAAACTGCACCCCAGTTCTGTGCCGGTTGCTGGGAGACAGAATCTATAATATCTAAAAGTATTGAGGTTTTCCAGTTGCAGCTGGAATACTGTGCGACTGTCAGAGAAAATCCATCAAGGAGGACTGTACTGAACCGTGACTCGTGCTTACAGCGACTCCTCTCTGAGTGCCAGGGTCATTTGGCAGTTCGCTTGAACTGCACCCTGAAAAATGAGTTGTGAGCCTCTCAGTTTGATGTGAAAGGAGCAGAAAGGAGTATTTAAATGGAGCTGATTGAACTCTCACAGTTAAACGTGGTTCAGATTGTCAGCAGGTCTCTGAGGCTGATGTTTCACAGCAGTTTGTAGAAGGTCTGCATTGCACGTGTTGTAGTTTTTGTAGAGTCATTAAAGGATGACAGTAACTGTGTAAGATTTTACGAAAATATTTTTTATTTGACCTTTTTTTATTCCCTGGGAACGGCCCATCTGAACCCAAGTGGTGTTCTGTTGTTGGACTTCTGTGCTCGTCATGGATTGTCAATAACGAACACCATGTTCAAGCATAAGGGTGTCCATATGTGCTCTTGGCACCAGGACGCCCTAGGCCGCAGTTCGATGATCGACTTTGTCATCATCTCATCTGATCTGTGGCCACATGTCTTGGACACTCGGGTGAAGAGAGGGGCGGAGCTGTCCACTGATCACTACCTGGTGGTGAGTTGGCTCCGATGGTGGGGGAGGATGCCAGTCAGACCTGGCAGACCCAAGCGTATTGTGAGGGTTTGCTGGGAACGTCTGGCAGAGTCTCCTGTGAGATGGAGTTTTAACTCCCGCCTCCGGGAGAAATTCGAACATGTTTCGGGGGAGGTGGGGGACATTGAGTCTGAGTGGGCCATGTTCCGTGCCTCTATTGTCGAGGCGGCTTACCGGAGCTGCGGCCACAAAGTTGTCGTGCCTGTCGCGGCGGCAACCTTCGAACCCGGTGGTGGACACCGGCAGTGAGGGATGCTGTCAGGCTGAAGAAGGAGTCCTATTGGGCCTTTTTGGCCTGTGGGACCCCGGAAGCAGCTGATGGGTACCGGTAGTCCAAGCGACATGCGGCTCGGGTGGTTGCTGAGGCAAAAACTCGGGCATGGGAGGAGTTCGGAGAGGCCATGGAGAATGACTTCCGCACGGCTTCGAGGCGATTCTGGTCCACCATCCGGCATCTCAGGGGGGCAAAGCGGTACGCCACCAACACTGTTTATAGTGGGAGTGGTGTACTGCTGACCTCAACTTGGGATGTTGTGGGTCGGTGGGCAGAATACTTTGAAGACCTCCTCAATCCCACCGGCACGTCTTCCACTGAGGAAGCGGAGCCTGGAGACTCTGGGTCGGGCCCTCCAATCTCTGGTGCTGAGGTCACCGAGGTGGTTAAAAAGCTCCTCGGTGGCAGGGCCCCAGGGGTGGATGAGATTCGCCTGGAGTTCCTTATGGCTCTGGATGTTGTAGGGTTGTGTTGGCTTACGCGACTCTACAATATTGCGTGGACATTGGGGGAAGTTCCCCTGGATTGGCAGACCGGGGTGGCAGTCCCCCTATTCAAAAAGGGGGACCGTAGATTGTGTTCCAACTACAGGGGAATCACGCTCTTAAGCCTCCCTGGTGAGGTCTATTCAGGGGTTCTGGAAAGGAGGGGCCGTCGGATAGTCGACCCTCGGATTCACGAGGAGCAGTGCGGTTTTCATCCTGGCCGTGGAACACTGGACCAGCTCTACACTCTCAGCAGGGTCCTGGAGGGTGCGTGGGAGTTTGCCCAACCAGTCTACATGTGCTTTGTGGATTTGGAGAAGGCGTCCGACCGCGTCCCTCTGGGAACCCTGTGGGGGGTACTCTGGGAGTATGGGGTACCGGGCCCTTTGATACGGGCTGTTAGGTCCCTGTATGACCGGTGTCAGAGCCTGGTCCGCATTGCCAGCAGTAGGTCGGGCTTGTTCCCGGTGAGAGTTGGACTCCGCCAAGGTTGCCCTTTGTCACCAATTCTGTTCATAACTTTTATGGACAGAATTTCTAGGCTCAGCCAAGGTGTTGAGGGGATCCGTTTTGGTGGCCTTAGGATTGCGCCTCTACTTTTTGCAAATGATGTGGTCCTATTGGCTTCATCAGACCGTGATCTACAGCTTTCGCTGGAGCGGTTCGCAGCCGAGTGTGACGCGGCCGGGGTGAGGATCAGTTCCTCCAAATCCGAGGCCATGGTCTTGAGCCGGAAAAGGGTAGAGTGCCCTCTCCGGGTCAGGGAGGAGGTCCTGCCCCAAGTGGACATCAGTTGAAGTCTGGAGTCAAGATCAAGCAAGATGGCGGCGCCAGTGTGTTCGGCTTGCCTCTCCCTGCATACTTTGATTGTTTTTGTGTTGTTTTTTGCTTTTATAACTAGTGTCGACTCTCTGCTGGTGTATAATCGCCAAACGCTTTTTAATCTTCGACCCGATATTAACAACTTGGCTCCGTTTGTGAATGACAGCCAGAAAACTTTTTTCCCTCCATTTCTGTCGGACGTGCTGGCCTACCTGTGCCGCGCCCCAGCTCCACCAGCGCGCAAAGCGCGCAGACGCCGCGGGAGACGCAGCGGCCAGCTGGTCAGACTGAAAGCTCAGCTGGCGTCCTCCCTATCCGCTCTCTCTGAGTTTGGAGCTGCATCTAATTGTTTTATCTCATGGCGCTCCCTGGATCTCATCAGCTCTTCTCTGGCTCCTGTTGGCCTGGGTGAGGGACAACCTGCGCGATGCCTCCCCCCCCCCCCCCCCCTCGTCCAAGTGCGCGGAGTGAACCACCACAACCTGCTCGATCTGGCTCCTGCGTCGGATCACACCCCGGCTGCTGTTGGCCTGGGTGGGGGGCCGCTGCTGCGCGGCCTCTCCTTTCCTCTCCTCCGCGTCTGCGGAGTGAACCACCACAACCTGCGGCTGCTGGACAGAGCTCCTCGGATGGATGACGTCACCCTGGCTCCATCTCATGTTCACATGGCTCTGGTTAATGCTAGATCTTTAACAAACAAGACCTTTATTCTGAAGGACTTCTTCACCTCCCGTGGTCTGGATTTTTTATTCATTACTGAAACATGGATAACTGCCGGTGAGTCCAGTGCTTTTTGTGAACTCCTGCCACCAAACTGTGCATACTTCAGCTCTCCAAGGACGACGGGTCGTGGAGGAGGAATAGCGACTGTTTACAGGAAGAGCTATTTCTGTAAACAAATCACACCTTTAACGTGTTATTCCAGCTTTGAGTTCAACTTGTTTGAGCTCGGATCTTCACAACCCGTACTGTGTGCTGTTTTATACAGACCTCCAAAATACAATAAGGACTTTCTGACAGACTTTGCAGATTTTTTGGCTGGAGTCTTGCCTAAATATGACAGGATCTTAATAGTTGGAGATTTCAACATAGCCGTGTGCTGTGGTGATAAACCGTTGGTCAAAGAGTTTTTACAGCTGATAGACTCTTTTAATTTGCTTCAGTTTGTGTCTGATCCAACACAAGAATGTGGCCACACCTTAGACCTTGTGTTAGCTCACGGTTTTAATGTTTCTAATATGGAAGTTTGTGATGCTGCCTTTTCAGACCACATGCCTGTTGTGTTTGACATGCCACTCGTCTGTCGCTCAGTCAAACCTCGCGCTCCTGCACAGCCCCGTCGGGTCATTAACTCCTCCACTGCTTCTCAGTTCTCTGCAGCTTTTAGTTCTGCCATCAGCCCCACAGACCCTGTGGGTCTTCATTCAGATATCGATGCTCTCTCATCTAATTTTAACTCAGCCTGTCAAAACGTTTTAGATGCTGTGGCTCCATTAAAAACAAGAGCTTCCAGACCAAAGCCTGACCCCTGGGCTGATGAGGTCACACGATCTGCCAGACGCCAGTGCAGGAGAGCAGAGCGGAAGTGGAAGAAGGACAAACTACAGGTGTCTTTCCAAGCTCTGAGGGACAGCTGGCGCTTCTATCAGTCCACTGTTAGAGCTGCAAAAAACAAATATTTCTCTGACATCATCTCCTCCAACTCCAGCAATCCACGTGTGCTTTTTAAAACAATCACCTCTGTTCTTAACGCCCCACAATCAGCCAGCCCAGAGAACTCCACTGAAATGTGTGACAACTTCCTGAGCTTTTTTATCAATAAGGTTTCAAGCATTAGAGCTCTCATAAGCCCTCCTTCTTACGACCCCTCCGTCTCCGTCACACGCTCTGCTGTCTTCAGTCAGTTTGAGCTCGTCACCCTGTCTTCCTTAACTGACATCACTGGTCGTATGAAACCTGCTGGATCCCCAAATGATCCCATCCCACCTCGTCTTTTTAAAGAGGTTTTTCACACCGTGGCTCCTCATGTGTCCCAAATTATAAATGACAGCTTGGCATGTGGACAGGTACCAGCGAGCTTTAAACATGCAGTTGTGACACCACTGATTAAAAAACCTAGCCTAGACCCCACAGTAATGTCCAACTTTAGACCCATCTCAAAACTGCCCTTCATATCTAAGATCTTGGAGAAAATTGTTTACAATCAGTTAACATCATACTTAAACGACCACAACCTTCTTGAACAGTTTCAATCTGGCTTTAAAACTCACCACAGCACTGAGTCTGCGCTGCTGAAAGTCTTCAACGACATTCTTTTAGCCGCAGACTCTGGTGACTGTGTAGTTTTAATGTTGTTGGACTTGACTGCTGCCTTCGACACAGTAGACCATCACATCCTCCTGTCTCGTCTGGAGAACTGGGTGGGCATTCAGGGTCCTGCTCTACAGTGGTTCAGATCCTATTTGACAGAAAGAAACTTCTGCGTGCGCATTGGTGCTGTGGAGTCCTCTGTAGCCCCTCTCACTTGTGGAGTACCTCAGGGTTCTATACTTGGCCCTCTTCTGTTTTCCCTGTATCTACTCCCTCTGGGACATCTTCTCCGGAAACATGGCATTTCTTTTCATTTTTATGCTGATGACAGCCAAATCTATGTTCCGTTAAAACAGGGCAAACACCATTCCTTGAAACAACTCCTGGGGTGTATGGCAGAAGTCAGAGCATGGATGTCACTAAACTTCTTACATTTTAATGACAAAAAGACAGAGGTCTTGTTGTTTAAGCCTAGTGAAGGCTCCAATATCCATGTTGATCTGGGTCCTTTAACAGAACATCTGACTGAGACAGCAACTAACCTGGGCGTGAGGCTGGACAGTGACTTCAAACTTGACACGCAGATTAAATCAGTGATCAAGTCCAGCTTCTTTCATTTGAGACAACTGGCCAAGGTCAAACCATTTCTGTCACAACATCATTTTCAGATCTTAATCCATGCTTTCATCACAACTCGCCTGGATTACTGTAATTCTCTTTATGTCGGTCTGAGCCAGTCATTACTGACTCGACTTCAGCTGGTTCAGAACGCAGCTGCCCGCCTTTTAACTGGTACCAAAAAACGAGAACACATCACCCCTGTTTTAGAATCACTACATTGGCTCCCGGTTCGCTTCAGGATTAATTTTAAGGTTCTTTTATTTGTTTTCAAATGTCTTCATGGTCTCGCCCCACAGTATCTGTCCGACCTGCTCCAGCTGTACACTCCTTCTCGCTCTCTCAGGTCAGCAGATCAGCTGCTGCTGGTCGTCCCAAGGTCCAACAGGAGACTGAGAGGTGACCGAGCGTTCTCAGTCGCTGCCCCTAAACTGTGGAACGAGCTGCCTCTGCATGTCAGACAAGCTGGCTCACTTCCTGTTTTCAAGTCTTCTCTGAAGACACATCTTTTCTCTTTGGCTTTTACTTCAGTTTGAAATGTTGGTTTTAATGACTCTAAGTTATTTGTTTTATTTTATTTGTTATCTTTATTTTATTTCACATTTTTAACGTGTGGGGTTTTTATGTTTTTGTATGTCCTAGTGTACAGCACTTTGGCCAACAGTGTTGTTTTAAAGTGCTCTATAAATAAAGTTGTATTGTATTGTATTGTATTGTAAGTGGAGGAGTTCAAGTATCTTGGGGTCTTGTTCATGAATGAGGGAAAAATGGAACGTGAGATCAAAAGGTGGATAGGTGCAGTGTCTGCAGTGAAGCAGGCACTGTACAGGTCTGTCGTGGTGAAGAGAGAGCTGAGTCAAAAGGCGAAGCTCTCAATTTACCGATCGATCTACGTTCCTACCCTCATCTATGGTCATGACCTTTGGGTTGTGACCGAAGGAACGAGATCTCGGATACAAGCGGCCGAAATCAGTTTTCTCCACAGGGTGTCTGGGCTCTCCCTTAGAGATAGGGTGAGAAGCTCGATCATCCGGGAGGGACTCAGAGTAGAGCCGCTGCTTCTCCACGTCAAGAGGAGCCAGTTGAGGTGGCTTGGGCATCTGTTTGGGATTCCTCCTGGACGCCTCCCTGGTGAGGTGTTCCGGGCACGTCCCACCGGGAGGAGGCCCAGAGGAAGACCCAGGACACGCTGGAGGGACTATGTTTCTCGGCTGGCCTGGGAACGCCTCAGGATTCCCCCGGAGGAGCTGGACCAAGTGGCTGGGGAGAGGGAAGTCTGGGCCTCCCTACTTAAGCTGCTACCCCCGCGACCCGACCCCGGATAAGCGGAAGAAAATGGATGGATGGATGGATGATGCCCTGGGATAAAACATTTTTATAAGAAATACGCCAAAAACTGCTGAAGTATGAGAAATTACCGATAATGTATTTCTTTTTAAATTAATTCACTGAACAAATGCTAACTGGCTGTATCCGGTTCTGTCAAGAAAAGTTGTAACAACAAGTAGAGCCCGATCGATATGGAAATTTTGGCTATCGCCAACACCAATATTGGGAGGGAAAGGTGACCACTGATAACCGATATACTGTAATAGCTGGAAATTTTTGAGCTTTGTCCACCTCTAAGAATCTAAATAAACAGTGAGTGTAGCAGGGCTTGTTTATTTAGCACAGCTGTTAGCAACCATGAAGCTAAGCTAATCAGATCCACACGAGGTTTGCAAGTGGTGCACTGGTCATTAAAATAGTCTTCCTAATGTGCCTTCACATTTTCTCACCATGGTATGGTATGGTATAAAGTTTATTCATTTTAAAAAGTACAAAACAATTCCATAACAATGTAAAAAAGATACAAGAGATTTAAAATGGAAGGCAGCAGAAAGAAGAAAAAATCTTATTATATCTGCCCCTTTTTTCAAACAATTATTTCAATCATAATAATTTTCAAGTAACCATAAAGTTATCAAGTGTGTTGCATACAGTAAATATAAATTAAACAAAGAAACATCTTTCTCTGGTCATCGTTTAGTCAGTCACGTATGGTGATGGTCTACCGGTAATTAGTATTGACTGCAGCAGAATTTATTTTTCTTTGTAGAGAAGTAAAAATTTCAGACAAACAATGCATTTCATTGAGGATGACAAAGATAATGTTACTAATACTGATGCATATTTTACCTCTACGTTTTATTGTTCTGGATAAAGTTTTACAAGACAATATCCTATGCTAGGTTATCTAAACATTAGCTTGCTAAATTGAGAGAGGCTTGTAGCTAATGACAAGCGGGATGGAGGATTGAAGAGAATTTAATATTATTTATTTGTTTTATTGATCTGTTAAAATAAACTTACCATGTTCAGTAAAAATACTCTACACAGTATTGCTTCCTGCTTTGTCTGTACCGAAAGTGAAAGTGAAACTTAAGTGAACGGCAATGACTTAAAAGTAGTCTTCATGCGCTCTCAGCTGGATACATTGTACAATTACAGCTGCTTCCAGCTTTTTAGGGGTGAAAATTGGAAGTTCTTATATCGGCACATAATAGAACGGTTATCACTGATACCAATAGGTCCCCAAACGTCTTTATCGGACAAAATTATTGACAGTACCGATATATCAGTCGGGCTCTAACAACGTTTATTTTTCAGAGGATCGCTGAAGTTAGTTGAGCTTGAACACACAGGTTTGATGTTGTCATGTTGTTCACAGTTTGGGTGGACCCATGTCACGCTGCTGATCGTGGTGACTCAGTCTCACCTCATCATTCACAACCTGTTTGAGGGGATGATCTGGTGAGTTCTCATTTGTACAGATTCAGTCCCTCTAAAGATAAAAGGACCATTACTTCTTCTCTCTGAATGAATTCCCTCAGGAAGTAAAATGGAGAGAGAATGAACTCAGAAGCTTCTCTTTATATATCTGAACAGGTTCATTGTGCCCATTTCCTGTGTGATCTGCAATGACATCATGGCCTACATGTTTGGGTTCTTCTTCGGCCGAACCCCACTCATTAAGGTCAGATGGTTGATCTGATTATTTAGCCCTTTGTTAATGTTCATAAGAATATTTAACCGTAAAGGATTTTATAATAATCTTTGAACTGGGCTGTTGCAGTTGTCACCGAAGAAGACGTGGGAAGGATTCATTGGTGGATTTTTTGCCACCATTGTGTTTGGCATCTTGGTGAGAAGTTCATTTGTTTTGATTTATATAAAAACATAAATAACGTTATATAAAGAAATTAAAGTGATGTTGTGTAACTGAAGAGTGACGCTCTCCTCTCAGCTGTCCTACGTCATGGCCGGATGCCGCTACTTCGTTTGTCCGGTGGAGTTCAACAATGACTCCAACAGCTTCCAGGTGGACTGCCAGCCATCGGAGCTCTTTCAGCTCCAGGAGTACGCCCTGCCCAGTGTCCTGGAGTCTGTCACTGGATGGGTAGGACTTTGCTTTTTGAACCCCATGGAGTAAAACAGAATGACGTGCAGTAACCGTCTTGTCTCGTCTCCACAGACCACCGTGCGTCTTTATCCTTTCCAGATCCACAGCATCGCTCTCTCCTCCTTCGCCTCCATCGTCGGACCCTTCGGTGGCTTCTTTGCCAGCGGCTTCAAGAGAGCGTTCAAGATCAAGGTGGAAATATAAGCACTAAGTGCTTGTTTGAACCACACGTACACAGGCAATCATTTATTGTTTGTGTCATAGCTCTAAATGTGTCATTTGTGTTATTTTCTTTATGTGCTGTCTGTTTTAATGCACAGTGAAACCTTGCTCTCTGTGTGTTCTCCTCAGGACTTCGCCAACACAATCCCAGGACACGGTGGCATCATGGACAGATTTGACTGCCAGTATCTCATGGCCACATTCGTCAATGTTTACATCGCCAGTTTCATCAGGTAAACCATCAAATGCTTGCACGAACAGTTCTAACGTTTAATCCTGCCTAAAGGTGCCAGATTTAAAAAACAAAACAAGTCCAGATCTTGCATAATGGTCGGGGAAACACCGAGTGAAGAAGCCTCTTCTTCTCTTTTAGAGGATTTATTTTTGATTCATGTCTCGTGTGTTTTTTTTTTTTTTTCTTTTCTCAGGGGTCCCAACCCCAGCAAGGTGATCCAGCAGCTCCTGGCTCTTCGTCCTGATCAGCAGCTCCACATCTTCAACTCTCTGAAGGCTCACCTGATAGAGAAAGGTCTGCTGCCTGCTGTGGAGGCCGCAGCTTAGACCCTCCCACAGCAGCTGCGTGTGAAGGTGGCAGAGAGGGTGACGAGGGCAGCAGCCAGGGGCTCTGTTTGACCCCGGCATTCTAAGAACATATGTTTTTGTGTGAACAAGAACACTTAAAAGAAAAGAAAAAAAAAACCCCGAACAGGCAGCCATGGGTCATTCCATTTCTTGTGGGTGAGAGAGTTGTGTGTTTGTGTTGTGATTGATGTCACATTATTCCATTAGAGCCAATATTAATCTGAACACTGTTAAACTGAATGTTGGTCAGCTGGACTTTGTGTGTTTACAGGTCCTCTATTATCTGTTGATTATATGTCAGTGTTTGTTTTCATGCCTGTTACTCACTGTACTGTTACTTCAAACACCATTTAGATTTTATTATGATTTGATCGTTTCTATTTATACAATGATAGTTTTTTATAATTGGTGTGTTTTATTATATCTTAATGTTGTGTCTGTTTTACTCAGGCTGTGATGACTTGTGCGTCTCTTTTTTTTTTTCTCTTTCGTTAATCGTTTCAAAACCTCTCGTGCGCGGCCAAATCCTGCAGAAGTTTAGCTTTCACCAAACCAGTTTCCTGACCCGTCCTAATGTAGGTTACTTATTAGTATCTGTGTTTTAAGCTGCCGTGCTCTAATGGTGTTTCATACTAAATAATGTTTTGTTGCAAATCAAAAGTAATCTCTGAGGCTAATGACCACCGTTTATGTTGAGGGGTAAGAGTCTTTTTTGTTTTTAAATGTTCTTTTTCTCTCTCATGAAAGTTATTGTAGGTTTTATATTTGCTCTGTACGGTGCAAGGACAGTTGGGCGCAGTGATTTCTGCACTGCCACCCTCTGCTCCTGCGTTGCAACGTGCCGTGTGTGCAGCTTCAGAGCAGAGACGCTGAGCGGGACTTCATCAGTCTGAGCGCTGAGAGTCGAGCCTCGTCATCCAGGTGTGCAGCAGAGCTGTGTACCCGCTCAGGTTGACCTTTTACAAAACAATCAGTTACTGTACTAACAGCTGCTCGTTCCATGAGGTTTACGCTAGGGTTGTGTGTCATTTCTGCCAGTACCAGGTGTGGTTCGACAGTGAAGCTGAAGCCTCTGCAGTGTTTTCTGTTTGAGTGCTTTCACCTAAAATCAAGACCACCTGAGGAACTCGGGGAGTCCCAAGTCCTGAATGATGTTGAGCTGCCGTCTCATTTTGTGAGAGATGGACCACCAGATTGCAGTAATGAGAGAGCTGCTTTGGTTTGCTGTGGTGAAGGAGATGAGCCAAAAGGTGAAGCACTTGATTCACTCACTTGTCATGAGGTGTAGGTCGTGGCCCAAAGAGCGAGACGAGCCTCCTTCATGGGGCGTCTGAGCTCGGAGTGGAGCAGAGGGTGCCAGTGGGAGGTCTGGTTTTCACTCCTGGATCTGTTGCCTCTGTGATGTGGCCACAGAATATCACGCAAATAATGTTTATTTATTTTACCATACCACCCACTAACACATATTCTAATCTGAACTCGGCTCCAGTGAGATATCAGTAAAATATTAGAAATACAAATTCATCAATATTTTCACAGTTTGTATTGTTTGAATGATCTTCTGTAAGATTGTCTTTGGTTGTTGGTGTGGCCAAGTTACAAACTCAGCCTGTGTGTGAGTAAAGGAGCTGTAGATGATGATGATCACACATTCTTCTCACGGCTCCTCGTGTGCCTGTCTGTTGTTTTCTGGTAATTATTGATCAGTAAAGTGAAACCAGATGAATTCTGTGGAGTTCTGTCGACCAAAATCTGTATTCGCTTCTCAAAACGAGACGCGGCAGTGAGTGTCGGGGGTCAAAGGTCAGCGCCGAGTACCTAAACATGAACCTTACGGCCTCTGCTGTTCTCTGAGCAGTACATTTGTTTCATTTGGAGGTCACCTAAACTTGCGTCTATCTTTAAATTATAAATCAGTGTTACTTTCACCCACGTTTGAATGTAATCCCATTTATATTTATGGATGTCGGGATTGTTTCACGGTCATGATTTTCATCTTAAACTATTTATCCAGTTAATTTATTCCCACTCTTCTACAGTTCTCAAGAGTATGTTAAGATTGTTTTGTTTTCATTTTAGTAGAAGAAGAAAATAACTCTTAAAGCCACATAGGAGTAAAGTATTAAAGTAGCAGAGTTGTTGCTGTGACTGTGGTGCAGTCGGGTGTGTCCTAACCTGGTTGCTGTTGTGCGTCATGGTGCACGTTGTTGCACCACCTTGTGTTCTCGTGTTTGAAGTCGTTTCCTGGGTGGGAACTTGAGAAGAGGAGTCCTGACAGCTCAGCTGTGTGGTTAGATGTTTAGCAGCAGCTCTGCACTGCCTCTCCTCTGCCTGCTGCCACAGACGGACACCAGAGGGCGCCAGAGCTCCTGTCTTCACATGCTCTCCCTCTGTGGAGAGCTTTGACCTTTTTTGTTGCTTCTGCTCATTGGACATAATAGGAGATGTAATTATTTAAATTTTATAACATCATTGTCTTGTTGCACATCATACACTGCCAGGATCCTCTGAAAGGAATGTAAGGAAGTTGTCTCCCCTGTTCTGTGCAGCCTCCTTTTTTGTTTTTGCTTACAAATCTGTCTGATTTTATTATATATACATTTATATATACATATATATTCTTAAACTCTGCTACGTTTTGTTAAACTGTATATTATCTAGAGAATAATGTATTTGATGCTGATATGTGCTTTGCTTTTGGTTCAGAGAAAAAATAAATATATTTAAAGACATCATGTGTTCTGCTGTATGACCGGCTTCTTCTTTTGCTCTTCCTCATTTTTAAACACGTCCAGCTGAATCTCTCGCACCAGTCTTTTAAAAATGGCTCATTTGTTTTATAATTAAAGCGTTGTAAGATGTCAGCTGACATTATGTGTTGAGAATGACTCGGCTACTACCACATCAAATTTTACCTCAGTAAAAATAACCATAGCCTTTTTTGGTGCTTTCTGATGTCAGTTAGCAGTGGTAGCCATCTTGAACTGGATTAAGTTCATAATCAGCTGTAGATGTACAACCAACCATTACATTCTGAGAGTTTCATTAAAGCCTGCTTTGTGGTTCGTTGTTTTGTTCACAAATTCACTCCCAAGAGTTTGCTCTGAAGTTTTAAGCCAAAATCTGGTGCAGCACTTGTGAATGACACTCAGCTGCTGCCACACCAAATCTTAGCACAAGTTCTGTAAAACTGAACTGCTGCTGTTTTTATTTTCCAAGGTGGCTGTGGCGGCCATCTTGAATGGAGCTGGCTCCAAAATTTAATCAGTTGTAGATGTACATCCAAAAATTATTTCCTGAAAGTGTCATCAAAATGTATCTATTGGTTCATGAAATCATTTGCTAACCAGGCCTGTCCCAATAAACAATAAATCAATTCATCGCATGATAAATGAAAGTTATCGACCTCATTTTCGTTAATCGACTATCGTTTCTTCGTGTCTCTCTTTCTACTGAAGACACTGGATGACAAAAAGGCTCAACTCCAGTGTTCTTCACTGACTTCTCCTTTTCTCTTTAAAATCTGTTTTAACCGTCTAAAAATCGTGTTTTTGGATCGTTAAAAGCAGCTAAGCTGAGAAGTTAAGCTACGAGCTAAGCTAACAGGCCGACCTCGGGGGGAAAAACCTGTAAATCTGTAAAACTAACGGACGTATGTTGACTTAGCCAAAAACTTCATCATTCCACCTTCTCTTTTCAGCAGCCGAAGACAATAAAGACACCTTGTAGTCACTTTATTCCGAGTAGAGGACTTTCTTCTTTAAAGTAAATCTAGTAAATTCATTTCCTCTGCATCTGTGAGGTGTGAAGGAGAGGCAACCCTCCCCCATTTCCTTTAAGAAAGATGCTGGTAGGTGTTTTTCTCATGACACTGGTGAACATTAGTGACTTAAAGTCTCGGTTCCGCCCGAGAACTGAGAACTGTTCTGTTCGGCACCTTCCAGGGAGCCCCCCTGCTACAATCATGGAGGTGCAGGCACCATGAAGGAACACAGCATGAAGAGCTGCAAAAAAGAAGAAGAAGAAAAATCAGCAGTCAGGAAGTAGGAAGTGTGATCTGCAGTATCGCCAGTTTGTGTATGTGTGTGTGAATGTGTGTGTGTGAATGTGTGTGTGTGAACTGAACTGACCTGTGCTCCTGGATCATGTCTCTGAAACTGCCTCGCAGCTGGGACTTCAGCGCCTTGAAGGCTGAGACAGCTCGTATAGGTAAGGCGTGGATGGAGTGCATGTGGAGGTGCATTTTTACACTTTTCTGTTCCGACATGCACACGATGCTGTCATGTGCACGAGTGGATGCTCACCAGCTCATTTTCTATCAGCCAGGGGGGGGGGAATTGTGCTCAACCTCTACTGTAATTCTACACTTTTAATTTCCTGCCTCTGATTTCATGGTTTGCTGTATTTAGTACAAATGTTCTGGTTTGTTGTACCATAGAAGAAGAGTATTTGTAGTTTTCTTATGTGGGTTCTGCGAGGCTGAGTGGGACATGACATGCAGACACTAACCAGAATTGTTTTTAGACTGTTCTCTAAAACACAAATCACAGTTGTGTAGCACATTAATACACAAGATTCATTGACATTTGAAAACTTTAAAGCACCTTTTTAGGTGGTTCTAAAAGAACTACAAGTATCAATCTACATGCATGAGTGTGTAAAACAGTGCAGTGTTGCATTGCAAAAGTACTGTATCGCTGGCTAGACTGACTAATACCATGTTTAGTTGTGTTTGTTCAGGGTGGACTCACTGCAACAAGCCCTGTTTCCTCTCATGGCTCGGTGGTTGCAACACTCGCATCCCAGCAGCTGAAAGTCTTCACAGAACTTCTTCACGTCGTTTCTGCTTCAGCCCTAATCACGTTTTATAATCGGTTGTTGAGGATGTACAGCGCTGTGGAAGGAAGTAGCTGCCTGCAGGGTTTGATCTGCTTCTGTCACTGCTTCATTATCTTTCATTTTTATGAGAAATTAATTTCTCAGACATGCGGAGTCTCACTGATCTGTTACCCTGAGGTTATTCTTTTAAACACCATGGCAGGTGACTGATTGGTGAAGTAGGTAGATGGAGGCTTTCAGCAGGAAACTGATGCAAGAGCACAAATTCTGCAAACCTTTGACTTTGCAGCTGCCTTTGTGTAACTGTGTCTACATACCTGTGTGTGTGAACTGGGAGTTATGCACAGACGAGATGTATAGAAAGTCTTTTTGTGGAAATCTGAATGATGAATGTTTCAGAAAGCCCTGACAGAGGATTATGCATTTTGGAAAATGATCCTAGTTTTTTAATGTGTTAAAAATAAAGCAAACAAAGCAACTTGTTTGTTTGTCAGATATAAAACAAGTTGAGCTGAGCTTGACAACTCGTTTGTGAGTTCATATTGTTCTACAGGTGTGATCCACACATCGTGGTGTAAACCACGACAAGTGCTTTGTTCACAAGATTTCTGTAGCAGAGCTTTGAGTCGAGGAAGAGGTCATTGTTTGGAGTTTAGAAAACATAAAATGGTAAAATGGACTGTAATATAGATCCTTTGTATCTGATCAAGACACTTCACACTACAATCTGTTCCCTCATTTACCCATTCAAACAGAACTCTACTAGATCTCTACAAAGACTAATCAGTTATTTATCACATTCATACACTGATGGGACACACATCAGAGGCAATGAGGGGTTCAGTGTCTTGCCCAGAGACACTTCTGCATTTGACTGCTGGTGGATTCGAACCCCCAACTCTTGCATTGGAGGACGACCGCTCTAACCACTCAATCACACTGATTTAAATAGCTGAATTACTTTGTACCTCATGGTGTTCTCAAACACAAAAGCCAAACTTCTGATTGCCACAACAAAACAATTCGTCACACTGGATGACACCTCTGCAACAAGATAAAACATCTGAGTCAGGTCCTCTGGTTGGATTCTTCTTTGTTGAAATGTCAGCAGCCTAACGATCATTAGTGCCCTGACAGCCGCTTGCTATTCACAGAGGGCTGAGTGATGCAACAACAGCATTGTAAGAGGGGGACAGTTGAACACGGAGGCCTCCACACCTGTTTAATGATGGATGGTTTATTTTCACAAAGATGGCCTCCTTCACTCCTTTCTCAAACCATCGTTCCTCTATCCAGGATATGAACATCTTCATCCCTGATCGAGTGACCTCTGACCTGCAGAAGAACAGTATAAAATTACTCGGTTTGTGCCAGTGGTCATTCCGTATGTTGCGGGAGTTTCAGAGAAACTGAGACGTTTATTTTCTAAACATAACGTCCCAGTGGCTTTTAAACCCCAAAATACATTACGGCAAAGACTGGTTCATCCCAAAGATCCAGTCCCCCGGCAAAAACAGAGTAATATTGTGTATGTTGTTCAGTGTCAGGAGGGCTGTGATCAGTCTTACATCGGGGAAACTAAACAGCCACTGGCCAAAAGGATGGCCCAGCACAGAAGATCAACATCATCAGGCCAGGACTCTGTGGTCTACACTCATCTCCAGGCCAGCGGTCACTCTTTCAGGGATGACGATGTTCACATCCTGGACAGAGAGGAACGATGGTTTGAGAGAGGAGTAAAGGAGGCCATCTTTGTGAAAAGAAATCGTCCATCATTAAACAGGGGTGGAGGCCTCCAGGTTCAACTGTCCCCCTCTTACAATGCTGTGATTGCTAGTATCACTCTGTGAATAGCAAACAGCCATCAGGGCTCTAACGATCCGTTGTTAAATTGATGGTCCTCCTTGATCCTGGCTTTGGCTGTCAGCAGCAAGGATTCAAGGTTCTTTATTGTCATTCACATCACATGTGGTACATGAGGTGGAACGAAATTGTGTACACAGGGTCCCAGTTACATCCAAGAATAGCAAAAATATAACATGTAAAAAGAAACAGTAAATAAAAATCTAAGATATAAACTAAGATATACACTAAACGAAAACAAAACAGTACGCTAAAAGATCTAAGCTAGCCAGTCACTAATAGTGCAAAACAATTCACAGCAACATGATTCTCATAGGTTCTGTTCGGCTATAATTTACATGCTTTAATTGAGCACTAACATAAACTAAACTAACATAAACTAAATTAACAAACTGGGGTTTCTTCAAAGTCTGCAACAAAAATACAGAAACAAGGTGCCAAAAGTAAAAAAGAATAAATCTTCAGCAGGATGGTCCTATTGGCAGAGTGGTTCTGATGACAGTGAGGTTATTCTAGCAACCTGGTCTTGTTAGCAGCATGGTCTTGTTAGCAGCATGATACTGTTAGCAGCATCATACTGTTAGCAGCATGATACTTTTAGCAGCATGACACTGTTAGTAGCATGATACTTTTAGCAGAATGATACTGTTAGCAGCATGATACTTTTAGCAGAATGATACTGTTAGCAGCATG
>NC_056505.1:33208855-33210623 GCF_014905685.2 Nematolebias whitei
ATACTTTTAGCAGAATGATACTGTTAGCAGCATGATACTGTTAGCAGAATGATACTGTTAGCAGCATGATACTGTTAGCAGAATGATACTGTTAGCAGCATGATACTGTTAGCAGCATCATACTGTTAGCAGCATGGTCTTGTTAGCAGCATGGTCTTGTTAGCAGCATGATACTGTTAGCAGCATGATACTGCTAGCAGCATGATACTTTTAGCAGCATGATACTGTTAGTAGTGTAGATGAACATATGCATGATATATATTCATAAATTAAACGGATTCTTTCATTTTTCTGGACTGTATATAATGTGCATTGAATTTAGAAATGTAACGTGAGACGTTAATTATCTTTGACTCACCAACGACAGTGGGTCATTTATTAACAGAATCAAAGTTTAACACATCACACATTTACATTAATTGGCAAAATATGGAAAATAACAACATGGCTAATTTAGCAAGTTTTACACGGAGTAAACAATACGGCGATTGTTTTCTCACTTCCAGCTGTACAACAGACACTAACCACACGGCGGTGGTTGAAAAACTTTGCTTCAGACATTTCTAAAAATATCTGGAATGATTTCTAGCAGATAGAAGAATTTTAAAAATAGAAAGATGAAGTTTAGAGGGAGAAAAAGATGGGTGAGGGAGTTTGTTTGTGTCGGCACCAGAACGGCACTCTCCGGGTTTTTCCCAGCTTCTTCCCCAGTACACTTAGGTGGTATAAATCAACTCTTTTACCTGGAGATGTCTCCCTGGTACGAAAGTCCATTTAACGCACCCTTTCAGCATCTCCGTAGGAACAGCTGTGAATCGTCCGAAGTAGTGACGGTGCTTGTTCGACACAAGTTCACCTCACGAGTGGACTTCACATGAGTGGAGTCCGTCAGAGTTCCACTCAGAGGTGGAAGATGTCATAATCCTAATACTCGGAAGAGCTTTGAATCATGGCTGGACTTCTGTTCTCCCAAACGACTGGAGCTGCAAACTCTCCACCCGACTCCAACTGGACTCGACTCCAAACTCGACATGGTTGAACTAGGAAGTACCAACCTTTAAAGAGCTCTATTTCCGGTTCACTTGGGAGTTTCCTGATTGGTCGTTTCAACCAGACAGGGGTGTGTTTTTGTGACGTAAGAGGTCACTAGGATTTAGAAAACAGCAAGAATGTTATGGAACAGATTGAAAATGTTTTTCAGACAGACGAGAGGAATATTTAGACGAGTTGGCGGAAAACAGGTGCCCGCTTCTCTATTTACGTCTGAAAGGATTTAAAAACAAGACAGTTCGTTCCAACAACTTGTTTGCGTTTGACTCCAACCTTGGATCAACTTACACTGCTCATTCAAAGACAGAAAATCAGAAGATGCATAATTACTCTGTAACAGACCTTAACATGAATTCTACTTTGCATGAGGATTAAAATCATTATTACTGTTTCACAGTTAATTAAAAATGATTAGTTCACTGCAACATCTAAAATGGTTTGAACTAAAAACAATTTGATTATCAAACATTTGTAAAATAGTAATGATAATAGAAAAGAGAGTGTTCTTTCACTTGAACTCTTAAAGAAAGAAAGTCTCAGGATGGGTCAACCTGTATTTCTGGATTCAAATCAATGAAATGACAGTTTCTGTCCCATATGGTCCTTAAGGTCAGGACTTGACCTTAGGCCTAGTTCACTACAGTAGCATGATACTTTTAGCAGAATGATACTGTTAGCAGCATGGTCTTGTTAGCAGCATGATACTTTTAGCAGAATG
>NC_056505.1:33210633-33210794 GCF_014905685.2 Nematolebias whitei
GTTAGCAGCATGATACTTTTAGCAGAATGATACTGTTAGTAGCATGGACTTGTTAGCAGCATGATACTTTTAGCAGAATGATACTGTTAGCAGCATGGACTTGTTAGCAGCATGATACTTTTAGCAGAATGATACTGTTAGCAGCATGGACTTGTTAGCAG
>NC_056505.1:33210804-33216591 GCF_014905685.2 Nematolebias whitei
ATACTTTTAGCAGAATGATACTGTTAGCAGCATGGACTTGTTAGCAGTACGATACTGTTAGCAGCATGATACTTTTAGCAGCACGACACTGTTAGCAACATGGTCCCATTAGCAGCATGGTCTTGTTAGCAGCATGGTCTTGTTAGCAGCATGGTCTTGTTAGCTGCATTAGCAGGTCCCGTCAGCAGCTTGATGGTAACAATGACTGCAGCAGCTGCCCTCCCAGACTGTCCTCCAGAATTGGGTCTGGCAGATGGAAAACTTCCAATGTTTCCCCACGGAACTGAACAGGTCCGTAGAGTTCGGTCAGTGCAGGCAGATGGAGGATCATTGAGACAGCCGCCATGACAGTCCTGAGCCCGAGGCTGTAAGGACTGAACCACGACAGCAAAGCTTCGACACAAAAAAACTCCACAAGTGTGTCGCGGTCACACCCGTACTGTGGATGTGCATTGTAAGCGCAAAAAAAAGTTAAAACAGAAACTACAGGAACAAAAAAAAGATTGTGTTCACTGGGAGCCTGTGAAGTTGCGACTCGGCTGAGGACGGCCATCTTGGCAAAAAAAAAAGTGGATCAACCAGCAACCACTAGGAGAAGCTACTATTTATAAGACTGAGTTCATCCCCAGACTGAAGAAGTCTTTTGGGTAAAAGACGAAATGTTTCAACAAAGAAGAATCCATCCAGACTCAACCTGACTCAACTTGTTTGCATGCATCATGACACAAAACAATCATGATCTGCAGAAGCTCGTTAAACACTCATTGATTCAGATCAGGTGTGCTGAGGCATAGAAACATCCCAAACATGCAGGATAGTGGTCCTCGAAGACCAGGATTGTACACCCCTGTACAAGATCATGAGAGAGCCTGATGGGGTGAGATTTGTTTTACAAAATCATAGGCTGTGATTGGTTGTGGAGGGTTTTGGGCGTGCACAAAACTTTTTTTTAACCAAAGTTATGGTGGTTTATCATCATCACGACTAATGGAGTCAGAGCTTAGATGAGTCTGTGTGGCAGCAACATATTCATGATGAGGTATGGCAAGCCCTTTTAACATAAAATAGGATTCACCACGCTTGCATTCCAGATATCTGAAACTGAGTTTTGACTAGACATGTTGGTTATTTAAGATATCTTGAATTGCATTTTGACTATAGTCAAAATACTCATTTAAGATATCTCTAATTACATTCTGACTAGTCATAATGACGTCAGATTTACCATTGAGTTGTATGGAGGCTTCAATTCAAGATATCTTGAACTGAATTTTGACTAGTCAAAAATACAGTTCTAGATATCTCTAAGTTAATTTTGACTAGTCATTATTTGCTTTCAAGATATCTCACTTTTAGTTCTGACTATAGTTACAATTAAAGATATCTTAAATTACGTCATTATTCAAGATATCTTAAATGTATTTGTAGATATCACAAATGAAGTTTTGACTATAGTGCAAATTAAATTGTAGATATCTTGAAAGCAAATAACGACTAGGCAAAACTAACTTAAAGATATCTAGAACTGTACTTATGACTAGTCAAAATTCCTTTTAAGATATCTCAAAATGAATTCAAGATATCTTGAATATTTTATCATGTAGACGGCTTTTCTATTTAAGATATCTTGAATTCACATTTTGACTAGTCAGAATGACATTCAAGATATCTTGAATTGTTATTCTGACTAGTCAAAACGTCACATATTTACGTAGCATTTTGGCGGAAAAATCATAAGGCATTGTAGCCTTTTTATTTTATAATCTGCAAAATCAGGTCAGTCCAACACAACGCTCGTATTTTTAACATGATTTTTAGCGCGGCAGCTCGGATTATTTATTGTATCTGCAACAAGAATACTCTTTTGCGACGTCTTTTTCACGACAACCGGAAACCGACACTTCCTGCTTTGCGAGTTTTTGCACTAAGGAGAAATGTCTCTCTTTTCAACATCTTTGCTTAATTTGCCAATCTTTTCTTTCGCTGCTGAGGAGGAAATCGCAGCGGCGAATTCTCGAACTAATAAACGTGAAAGGATAAAAGTTCTTCCATGAAGAAAATCTCCACAGCTGTCAAGGTAAGAAAAGACGTAGCTTAGCAAGCTAACCGTTAGCTACAACATATGAAGCGCATAAACATCGTAATAAAGAAGTCTAATTTAGTGTGCTACATTATTTGGAGTGTTTGAGACAGACATGATATAAAATCTTTAATTATATTTTTATGAGGTTCCATTAGTGCCAAACATATGTTTATGTGTGTATGTAGCGTGCTGTGTATATGTAAGGTGATGTGTTAAGTGAATCAATCTACAATCTATTACTTGTTTAAAGCTAAATATGTTATAACAAGTATTAATTATATATATGTGTGTGTGTGTGCTAAAAACAGATCTATTTTAGATCTCACTGGGTGTTGAAAAAAGAAATGTTGGCTTATTTCTGTAGAAGTGCAGCTGGTAAAGGTTTTTGTAACCATGTAGTTGCACTTTTTTTTTACCAGACTGCCCACTACTCCCAACTCCAGCTGCCAACTGGTCCTCCTGTACTGGCCCGCACAAGAGATTTACAAAGATGGCACAGACAAAGAACACAGGTAAAAAAATAAAATAAGAGTGGAACACATTCTTTTCTGTTATATTATTTAGTATATGATGGTTATGATTCTCATAACAACAATTGTAATAACTTTCCCACCTGTATATTATTAGTGCCATGTGAAATTTGTCATAGTCTCAATATTGTGTCAAATATATTTTTCTCTCCTAACTTGTTTAGAATTGTTTGTTTTTGTAGGTAATGAATAATGCAGGTTCAACCTCTATGACTTAGTAATATTTGCAAGTTAAGTAAAAATCTTAACTCTCAGATCTGTCTCATTGTGTCCTACCAAATTGCTCATTTGTCTCTTTACATTTATTTATTTTTTATTTTGACGTATTTTTATGTTTATTTCTTGAAAGGGAATCCATCCTGAACCTGCCAGCGAGGTGGTGGTGGTGTGAAAGCCCAAAACTGTGGTGAAAAGATGTTTGCACTCCACGCTTTACAGAGCTTTCACAGGTATAACCTTTGGGTTAATGTTTTTATGTCCATGTTTCCTTTGTCAAAACTTATTGTGATTCTGTCACTCGTGTGTTTGTAGGACCACTTCCAGATCCTGACATCCTGGCATCGGGAGAAAAACAGCACCAGCTGGCGTCTCAACCACTTATCACACTTATCCTAGAGATGGTCTCTCAGCTTTGGAGCTGGTACCATCCAGACTTGGTCCTGTGCCACAGGGCTCACTGAGGTCTCACCAGTGCCCACCTGAGAAGTCCTGCGTAGCATCATTCTGCACCACATGGCTCCAGACCTTCCTGCTCTTCCTTCGATGCTGCATAGTCTTCCCAACATGTGTTTTGTGTCCACACTTGATCAACTTATGCACCTTCAGTCTCTGCAAGTGTCACATGAAGTACAGGCCAGAACCAGGGAGCAGTCCAGATGTCCCGCGTGGGTACAGCTTAAACAACCAAGGCTTACTGCTAGCTGTTTCCACTTTCCGTGTTGCTTACAGAGGAAGTGCGGAAGAGGAGTCTGCTGACAGCACTGACAGCTCAGATGATCAGGGGGTACACTAAACAATAACTGTTGAACGGGGATGGTGTGATGAATGGATTGATGATTGATTGATTGATTGATTGATCAGATGAAGTCTAAACTGGACATGTTTTACTTCAACACCTTCATCCATGTGTTTATATCAATGCAGCAAGAAACATAAAATTTATAAATCACCCTTTTGTTCCTTCATATTTTTAATCAGTCTCAATCTGTGTGAATCACTGTAAATACTATATCCTGATGCTGCTCAATGATCCAGGTAGGAAAATCTAAAAAAGTTAAGTCTGGTCCTCTGGACATTCAAAAAGCAAAACAACAAAACAAACACACACAAAAAGTAGAAACGTTTCGTCTCTCATCCGAGAGACTTCCTCAGTCTGAGGTGCTGTTTTCAGCTCAGTCTCTTAAATAGCACCTTCTCAGAGTGGATCAACCAGTTTGCTGCTGACAACCATGTGTAAATGTGTGAACCATTTATTACTTCATTTTATGCTTATGTTTAATAAATGTTTTAATGTTAAATGGTTATTGTTGCACCGGGGTCTGAGAGAAATGTAATTTCAGTCCTGTGTATGTCCTGTACATGTTGCAGTTTTTGACAATAAAAGTGACTTTGAGCAGCACCTCAGACTGAAGAAGCCTTTCGGATGAAAGACGAAACGTTTCTACCTTCTTCTTTTTTTTTGTTTGTTTTGGTTTTTTGAATGTCCAGAGGACCAGACTTAACTTTTTAGATGTAAATACTGTAAATAGTTATTCATGAAAAATACATAAATGTGCCAATTTATTTAATTTGAAATTACATAATTTGATAAAATATCTATAATCCACTATCAATTTATAGTGTACGGTTATAAAATGTTAACTTAAATAGTTAAATGTTTTTTGTTTTTACTAGATATTGTAAATTGCACTTGTTTTCCTTGTAATCCAACTGAATCAATCCACAAATAAAAAAAACAGTACAGTATGCTGCTCAAGTGTGTTTTAATTGAAGAATGTTTAAAATAATTCAAAACAAACTATCTACCGGTAACTACGTAACACTAGAACAACTTACATACATGTGACAAGCTTGGGTATGGATGTTATTTTTATTTTATAAACTTACTGCAACACCACCTTAGGACTTTCACCCAAGGACATCATTTATACACAGAAAAGACACTTGGGTTTGTTTACCAGTAAACACTGTGGAACAGAACCTACACAAGACTCAACTGTCACCTTCAACCTGGAATATAAATATGAAATTAACAAAAATAAATATGAATAATACTTAAGAATTGCAAAACAAACAAACATGGGCCTCACATTCACATACAAAAATCCAAAAGCCAGTCAGTCTTCTCTCAGGTAAGACACTGACTAATTATGGTGACTCAAGCAGGCTGTGAGAGCGTGGTAGGACAGATACGGTTGTTTTCTTGCCCCACAAGAACAACCAGGAACTGAACAAAAACAACAGCGCAGAGACTGAGCCATTTTCCTCACTGTCTAACACTAGAGCCACAGGAAGTTGTGGCATTTTCTAACAATGTTGTCCAGAACAGCTAGCGCCATTGCAGCCACCCAAAATTCTGCAGGCAGCTGTTTGAACAGCTAAGTAGCAGCCGCGGGTCCTCCGCGTCATTTCTTAATTCAAGATATCTAAAAGTGTCATTCTGACTAGTCATAATTACATTCGAGATATCTTGAATTGTAATTACGGATGTTTGACCCTTCAAATGACAAATAAAGTGACGTCATTCAAGATATCTTGAATTACATTTTGACTAGTCAAAATGTAATTGTGCCTAGTCAAAACTCAATTTAAGATATCTAGAATGTAACTACAGATAGTCAGACTACTCGATTTTATGTTAAAAGGGCTTGCCATAGATAAGGGGTCCACACACACACTGGCATGGCTCAAAAGTCAAGAATCTGAAACAGGACTCACTCTGTGTCCCTGTGACGGACAAGAGACATGTCCAGCGTGTCCCCCGCCTCTCGGCTTATGAGCAGAGGAAGAAGGAACCAGCTCCTCACAATCCTGCACAAAATAGCAGGTAAAGAAAATGAACGGATGGATTATTTAAAACTGTAGTCCAAATATGGTGACAAAGTTGGCAGCAGGCCAAATTACAGCTGCTGCCTTCACACTCACAGGAAGATTGTAGATGTTTGATATATATAT
>NC_056505.1:33216691-33224106 GCF_014905685.2 Nematolebias whitei
ATATATATAGATATATATATATATATATATATATATATATATATATATATATATATATATATATATATATATATATATAAAAGGTTTGTTCAGTTTTAAGATAAGAGAAGTCCTGAAATGAGATGTCAAGTTGTTGGAAGCTATAACAAACACAAAGAGCACAGGGGATGTTTTATATAGGTCATGTTACCATATGATCTGCCATAACTAAACATAATAAATACATTTATTAAAGAAAAATGAATTGATTTGAGTTTGACAGGGTTTGTTCTGCATCACTGGAGGCAGAGCTCTACTCTCACATTAGACACAAACACAGAGTTTCAGCTGTCTGCTGAGGACTTCTGCTGCAAATGCAAAACAAACCTACAGAAAACTGCACAGCTGGAAATCAACATCTGCGAGAAAAATAGGCCCTCTGGGCTTGATCAGCAGCTTCCTGTGTTTCAGTGCTTCTAAGCTCAACAGCAGGTTTGATGGCTAAAACTGGGTTCACACTTTTCAGCCAGCATGGACGAAATCTGGAATCTTAAACCTTAAATCTTCTTAAAAGTTAAATGAAGCAATCTTTTCTGATTTGTAAAATCGCACATTAAGCCATTCATAAGCCTGACTTGATCACACGCTGTATGTGCGTTTAATAATTTAATACTTTGTAGGCTGAATGGAACGAGCGTGCGGACAGAATATGGCCCATAAACCACCAGTTGATGATTCTTCACGTGTCGAACAAGGTCAGAAAACGAAAACTTAAAAATAAAACTTGCTCTTATATTCAGTTAAGAAGTAACTAAAATGTATTTTTAAAGTGCCTTTCAAGATCAAAACAATCACTGGGTGCTCATATAAAAAAAAAGCAAGGATAGAATGAGTCAAGATGAAATAAAAGTAACAAAATGAGCTGAAATAAATCAAATGCTACCCAAACGGCTGTATAAAAAGTTTTGTTTTCAGCTATTTCTTATATAATTTACCAAGTTCAGAGCGAAAAGGAAACACACGTTTACAGCAGGTTTGATTCTCTCCTCATTCAGTTGAAGAACATTAACAGAAAACTGGGATTTTGTACATTTTAAACACATTTACATGCAGGGAAAGGATACGTTGTTGAGTAAAGCTGAATATAACCTGCATAATAACAACAATAATAATAATAATGGTAATAATAATAATAATAATAATAAATAAATAAATAAAAACCACACAACCTCTCTGTGAAGAGCAGCTGAAATAAATGATAAAAAGCTTTTGTTCACAATTATTCAAATGAAAAATACCTGCAATCACCTTTAAAAGGTCATATTTTATATTCTTCACTGGGGGAATGAAGCCTTTCTAGAAGTCAGTCTGTACAAAGGTGAATATCGTAGTGCATCTATGTGTTTTTCTGGTGGTGGTGGTGGCGGGGGGGGGGGGGGTGCTGTGGGGCTCAGCTTGAAGGAACTGAGAGTTTGTTGCAGAGGGTGTGGTGTGAAAGCGGCCTGTGTGTGTGAGGTCAGGGCTCCTCGGCAGCACTTGAACTTTCCACTGATCATGGGAGGGCGGCGCTATCAGAGTCAGACCAAAGGCCTCTGAAGGCGTGTAGGTGGAGACCTTCAAAGTGCGGCGGGCCTCCGGCGATGATGTGACAGCTTCCTGTTTACCCCTGAGCGGCCCTTCTTCTTCTCCTCTCCTCTGTCATCTTGTTCAAGAAGATACGGTGAATTGAAGAACAACTGAGGGAGCGGGCTCAGTCTGAATCCGCTTATCTCTGCGCTCCCACCACCCTGCGTGTCACTCTCCGTACGCCCTGTCTCCTTGTGCCACGTACACCTCTGCTTCGTCTCTTTAGCCCTTTAGAGCTCCACATCACAGGGTCTGTCATCCCCAGAGCTCTGTAGTTTCAGGCTGAGGGACATTTTTACAAACTGAAATTAAGAGAGCACTTGTGTGTCAGTTTTAGTTGAAGCACAGTGCACGCTGACCTTTCACATACCGTCAGAGTCATTGTTTATGTTGAGCAATCACAGCTGAGTACAAGCACCTTCCACAGGATGTAGCCCAGCTAAGAGCAGTGGTTTCCTTTCAGCTTCAACAAAACATAAATAGCCTGTTTTCAGCTCTGACAGGCTGATATATATTCAGATTAAAAGAGGAAGTGCTCTGAGCGGTTACATGCTTCTGTTTTGCTTTTGGATTTCACTGCTTGGTTTGTTAGACTGCACGAAACACACAGAGGCTGACACCTTGTTTGTGTTGGACAGCCCGATCCAAGAGTGTGTTTCCTGGGGACGGACCAGGACCAGGCTTGCCACGTTCCTTCAGGTCCATGGAGAGGCCACTGAAGGCCGGCTGGCTGAAGAAGCAGCAGAGGTCTTTAGTGAAGAACTGGCAGCAGCGCTACTTTGTGCTGAGAGGAAGCACTCTGACTTATCACAAAGATGACAAGGAGACCACAGTACAGGTGAGCCGCTACACAGAATGACGACTTTTACACTTCTACTTTTTAACAAATGCTGTTTGTCACTAAACTATACTAGTACATTTTGAAGTTTCTTTTTGCAAGTGTACTTTAAGTTAAGTATAAGTATTTCAAGTATACTGTAGTGTACTAGAAGTATACTGATTTAATACTTGTTTGGACTAAATTGGGACATTTTTATACTATTTTAAGTATATCTAATAAAGTTAGTAAAAAGTAAACTTCAAGTACACCTCCTTGTTTTTAGTGTAAAATAAGTATACTTGAAGTATACTTAAATAAACTACATTTTGCTAACAGTTACTACAACCTGACTGACACGTGAGCACAAAATGTAATAACCTTCTCCATATCTTTTTTTATTCAACCTCTCTTCAGTGTTTTCATGTGTAATGTAACTAAACTATCATCGTAATATTACTGAATTATTTTATTGTGTCATATAATATTTATAGAATAAATCATAGAATAGATTTTCAAAAGTGTCTTTTATCTTTTTCAGTCTTCACCACAATCTCTCTCCTAGCTGTGTAGCTAGCGCTGCACACTTCCTGTCGACAATCAAGCGATGCATGAGCGCTCAAGACTTAATCAGCCATGCAACTAAAAGCAACTAGAAAGTTCATGGAGAAACTTTGACGGGGACTGCCACGTTGCAGCCATTTTTAAATTTTGATTTGACTGTGCTATGTGTTGGGGTTCACTCTCAGTTACCACCATTCCAAACTGCAGCTCAATATGGCAACAAAAATCAATGAGTTATTGTCCTTTTTTTTTTCTTTTAAGCTATCGTGGCCATCTTGGATTTTTGATTTGGATTCAGTATGTGATGGGAATGTTCTCTGCTATAACTACACAAAATTTAAACTCTATGCTTAAAAATAGTTGATAGCCATTTAAATGCAGCTTTGGTGTCCATCTTGGATTTGTCAGTTACCATCACACCAAATTTCAGCTAAATATGTCTAAAAATGGTTGATTTAAAGTATGTTTCCTTTTTAATTCGGGTGGCCATCTTGTAGTTTTTATTTTCATCAGAGTCTATTGTTGTCAGGTACCAGTACACCAAGTTTCAGCTCAATAGCTCTACAAACAGCTGCGTTGTATCCATTTGAAACTAGCTTTAGCAGCCATCTTGGATTTTTAGCTTTGATTTCAGAATGTGTTGAGCATCATTGTCACATATCACCACACTAAATTTCAGCTCAGTTACTTTTTTAAAATAGCTGAGTCATCATATGCTTTCCCTTTTAGCTAAGGCAGCCATCTTGGATTTTTAATTTGCATTAGGAATGTGTAACAACTCATTCTCAGCTACAAAAATATCAAATTTCAGTTCAATCTTTTAAAGAATGACTGAATTAAAGTCAATTTGGAGTTTTCTAAGGTAGCTGTGGCAGCCATCTTGAACCCAAATGGCTCCAAAAGTTAATCGGTGTTTTGTTCAGAGACCTCTTCTCTCTAGGTCATGTGACCTCACTGTGGCAGTTAGAGGCTGTGAAGAGTTACGTTAGGCGTGTTTAATGGGATAAACGGTGTGTTTGTTTGCAAATTTTGGTGCCATGGTAACTCGAAATGCCAATAAAAGTAATAGTACACATCACGGTGCAGAGCCAGTCGTTTTGATATAACACTTGTGGGGGTACACATTGCGGTTTGAGCTGCATTAAAGTTGAAGTTAAAGCAAGACATAATACAGGTGGATAATAATAGGTGGCTGCTTGTCTAAGCAGTCTCCAATAATGTTTGTTATCCACGTGTGAAGTGGAAACATTGTGAGAAAACTACCATAAAATGTAGTGGTGAGATGATGAAAGATGTACCAGTACAGGTGTGTTTCAGGTGACGAAGAATTTAATGATTCAAAGATTCAAGGTTCTTTATTTGTCATAGTGAGACCAGCTATGTTGTATGGTCTGGAGACAGAGACATGGACAAAAAGACTGGAGAAAGAACTGGAAGTGGCAGGAATGAAGATGCTGAGGTTCTCCTTAGGAGTGACGATGGATAAGATTAGGAATGAGATCATCAGAGGTACAGCACATGTTGAACAACTGGGAGATAAAGTTGGAGAGGCAAGACTGAGATGGTTTGGACATGTCCAGAGGAGGGACAGTGGGTATACTGGTAGAAGGATGTTAGAAATGCAGCTGCCAGGAAAAAGACAAAGAGGAGATATATGGATGCAGTTAGAGAGGACATGGAGGTGGATGGAGTGAGGACAGAGATGGAGGAGGATGACTTTCTGTGGAGACCCTGAAGAGGGAACAGTTGAAAGAAAATGAAATATCAACCAGTGTTTCCAGTATTAACTCCAATACTCAAAGCTCCTTTTAGACAACTTTTTGCTATTCATTTTAACTTTTTTTGTTTGTTTGTTTTTCAGTACAAAAATTTAATTCCACTTATACAGAAACATTTCCACTAGTGAATCAATTATACTTCTGTAGGCACAAACATCTTTATCCACCCTTACAGAGCTAACAATAAATACATTATACCTCAGTCAAGACGTGTGTTTCACTAGAGTTTGCCACCATAACTTAGAGGTAACTGAGCTATAAGGTTTCAGCAAGCAATAAAAAATACATTTTAAAAGATTTATTTTGAATTTTTACTCATAAAAAAACAATTACTGACAATCTTATCGTGTTCCTCATAACTACAGAAGCATCTATTTTGCTTCTAGTTCCATTTTTCTGTCTGTGTGGGATGCTTTGGTTCACTGGCAGCTACTGCTAGACTGAGTGTGACAACAGCCAACATCAGCAGACGTTTGCAACAATGTTTAATTATCTTGTTAAAAATATTAATTTTCTCCTGTCTTTGACAGGAATACATGGGAACCTTTTAACTGAAGTTAGAATGGATTTTTTTTTTTAAAGGAGTGGTGGCGCAGAGGTTAGAAAAGGTGGGCCTGTGATCGAAAGGTCACCGGGTCAACTCCCTGGACTGACAACATCAAAATATGGGTGGGAAAGGTGAAGAACCTGCCTCTACTCTCATTTGCCCCACTCTGTGCCCTTGAGCAAGGCCCTTAACCCCCACCTTCTGCTCCCCCGGGTGCCCTAGTTAGCTGCTCTCTGCTCCACTCAGAGGGCTGTGGCAGCTCGGTGGTCTGTGGTTGTGTCAGGAAGGACATCTGGTGTAAAATAATCACCAAGTCTTCGTGTCACTAACTGTGGTGACCTCTGAAGAAGGGAGCAGCCGAAAGAAGAAAGAAAAAAGGATATGTTAAAAAAAGATGTATAAATAACAAACTTTCTAAGTCTATTATGCTTCTAACTTTAGCTTCTGGTTACATCTTAAAAACATGTTCGGCTTTTCCTCTCTCCTTTCATTATCATTCAGAAAAATCTAAAAAAACAAAAAGTTATATTTGACTGTAATGTTTGGACCCTAAGAGAAATGGACACCTGCTGTGTTTGGACTGTGAACAGGTATTACTTGTGGGACAAGTTGTATTTTTATGATGACTGGATGTCGTTTGTGTTTTTGGCCTGCAGGGAGTCATCCAGCTGCGCTTCAGTAACGTTAATGAACTTCCTCCAAGCTCAGATGACTCCGGGAAGTACCTCTTCCAGATCATTCCACGTAAGCGTTTAATCCTTTAAAAGGGAAGTCGATGCATTTCACCATCGCATCAATGGTTTGTGAGTTACAGGGAAACAAGAGCAGGAGCAGGTTTTTTTATTTTTAACTGCCTAAAATGTGTCCTTTTCTTGTACCACATGCTGGTTTTGAATAATTCTTCTTTTTCTTTCGGCTTTTCTCTCTTCAGCGTCTCCACAACGAGTCATCCTCCTCCACCTCACTCTGTCCTCACTCCATGTACCTCCATGTCCTCTCTAACTGCATCCATACGTCTCCTCTTTGTCTTTTCCCTGGCAGCTGCATTTCTAACATCTTCTACCAGTATACCCACTGTCCCTCCTCTGGACATGTCCAAACCATTTCTTGGTTTTGAATAATTATTTTCAGTAAATAATAAACTATAATAATAATAATAATAATCAATAAACAAACTGATAAGAGGCACAAGCCTTTTTCTAAAACACTCAGATTTTAATTGTATTTCAATTTGAAACTACTATGATTCTTTTTTAGGTTTGGCTGGAGACAGGGAGCGATGTCCGCATGTGTTCATGGCCAACTCCCAAAGTGAGATGGAGGACTGGGTCCGCACCCTGCGCAGAGTCATCGGAGTGCCAACCAGTGGAGGTTGGTGTACTGATATTTTACTGAATTAATCGTATCTATGACACTGGTCAGTTTCAGAGAGAACTGGGGGGGATCTGGTCTTTGGAAGCAGATATGATGCTCTCAAACGATAGGTGCAGCTCTGCCCAACAATGAAAACTTACACATGACGCAGAACATACAAAGTGCATGTTTGGAATGATTCTCAGCTACCACCAGACCAGCTGAGTAGCTGTAAAATGTACTGTTACAGCCATTTTTGTGTTTGCTGAAGTCAGTTTGCTGTGGCAGCCATCTTGGATTAGTCTGAGTGTAAAAGTTAACCAGTTGAAGATGTTCATCCAGTGATTACTGTCTGAGTGTGTCATTAAAATCCATCCAGGGAAATATTTTGGCGAGTTAAGTTTAAAGACAACAACATCGTAATAAAGTGAGACAGATGTAAACAAACGTGTTTTTCAGGATCTGGAGCAGTTTCCTCAACATCCTCTGCTCAGACACCTCTGTCAGAGACTGCAGGTCCACTCACAGAACTGAACCAGCTCTCTTCATGAGGATGTCGAGTCTGTTGGCATCAGCTTCCTTCACTGCTGCCCCAGCACCACAGTGTAGAAGAAGACGCTGGAGACCACCGAGTGGTAAAACATCTGCAGCATGGTTCTGCAGAGACCACCGAGTGGTAAAACATCTGCTGCATGATCCTGCAAAGACCACCAAGTGGTAAAACATCTGCTGCATGGTCCTGCAGAGACCA
>NC_056505.1:33224116-33224375 GCF_014905685.2 Nematolebias whitei
ATCTGCTGCATGGTCCTGCAGAGACCACCAAGTGGTAAAACATCTGCTGCATGATCCTGCAGAGACCACCAAGTGGTAAAACATCTGCTGCATGGTCCTGCAGAGACCACCAAGTGGTAAAACATCTGCTGCATGGTCCTGCAGAGACCACCAAGTGGTAAAACATCTGCAGCATGGTCCTGCAGAGACCACCAAGTGGTAAAACATCTGCAGCATGGTTCTGCAGAGACCACCAAGTGGTAAAACATCTGCTGCATGG